>NC_040091.1:45870412-46172523 GCF_003369695.1 Bos indicus x Bos taurus
TGTTTGCAAATACAGGTTACATTCTGGAGTTAGATTACTTTGTCTGAAACTACAAAGGATAGGTGCTTTTCAATGATTGGAAAGTGTTCAAAATTTCATTTAAAAAAAAAAAAAGCCTTGGAGAAATTTCACTTAATTTGTGATGGCAAATTTTTATCTCTGAGCTTTATTTCCTTCTCTTGCTAGATTAACGTCCTCTTACAAGTGAGGTGGGGAGGCTGTGTGGCTATGTGGCAGGGGGATGCCATCATTGGGGAGTTTAGGCATTCCTTCCAGACATCACCTCATTCCCCAGTGTGGTATCAATGCCAGCAACAAGCCTGGAGAACACCCGCAGCCCGGGAATAAAGCAGAGGTCTCAGTGCATCTCCACCCTCTATTACGCTCTATTAAATGTTGGATTTCACATGTGATTTTTCAAAGAGCTCTGGGGAGTGGGGCTGTTAATGGCCTTTTTCCACCAGCACATGAGGCACGTAATAAGGTCTCGATGACAAGTAACCAGCAATCCAATGATAACAAACACATAGCAGAGCTTGAAATGTAAAAACCGGGACTTCCCTGCTGGACCAGTGGTTAAGACTCCATGCGTTCACTGCAGGGGCACAGATTCAATCCCTGGTCAAGGAACGAAGATCTCACATGCTGCTCAGTGTGACCAAAAATTAAAATTAAAAAAAAAAGAAATGTAATACCTTGAACAAAGAGGCAGCATCAAGTTCACCAAGTTTATGGCTCAACTGCTCAAGTCCACAGAAACAAGGAACAGATCAACTGATGAAAAACTTGACAAAGGATTGTATTTTAAATGTATTTCTGCCACCATCTGATTTTTTTCCATCCTGCATCCTTATATAATTTGACTAAAGTCCTCAGATAGATCTGTGGTGTCAACACTAGGATCTGTCTGAAGTTAATTATTGTCTCCATCACAAAAGTCAAGTAATTATTTATCAAGCTACTGTCTTTGCCCAATCGTCTCAGGCATGATGTCTTTATTATGAGGTGGTGAGACTATGTATGTGTGTGCACTTCTGTGTTACGCATATAATTTTTAACGCAGGAATAACTCTAGAGCACTCCACTGCCATTCTATCAAATGCAAGGCAAGTGATTGCCGAGTTCCCAATTATGTTCAACCTTAAATCACACTGTTTGGTCTGGTTGTATATCCAGCCCTACAGGGAGCTGTGCAAAGGCATATATTTGGCAAGCTTTCAAACCACGGCTACAAAACATGCGCTGAAGAAAATGATTCAAAATATTAAGAAAGCAGTCATTTATTTTAGAAAGGCTGTTCACGTGAGACAATAAGCTGCTTCCCAGAATAGGCTCCATCCATCAGGAGAACACTATGAGCCAGCACACGCTGGCTGGAGCCTGTCTCTCAGCCGCCACACGGCCGTGATTATGATCCATCATCCATGTCGCATCCAAGGTGGATAAGCGGCTGGCCACACTTCCATGATGGCGGCCGAGCTGTCAAGGATGGCAAACCCTCCCCTACCCTGGAGAAGCACCCCAGGCACAGATGACCCCATGGACCCTGGAAACCTACCTGATTTTCCCTATGGATCCTCATGGGATCCATGAACTACTTCATTGAAAAATAATACTTCAAACAAAACAAACCAGGGGCTCCATGGCAACCATACCTGTTATCAACCAGGCAGTCTGCTACATGATAAAAGGTTAATAATGTCCATCTAGTCAAAGCTATGATTTTTCCAGTAGTCACATATGGATGTGAGAGTTGGACTATAAGGAAGGCAGAGCACCAAATAATTGATGCTTTTGAACTGTAGTGCTGGAGAAGACTCTTGAGAGTCCCTTGGACTGCAAGGAGATCAAACCAGTCAATCCTGAAGGAAATCAACCCTGAATATCCACCGGAAGGACAGATGCTGAAGCTGAAGTTCCAGTACTTTGGCCACCTAATGCAAAGAGCCAACTCACTGGAAAAGACCCTAATGCTGGGAAAGACTGAGGGCAGGAGGAGAAGGGGACGACAGAGGATGAGATGGTTGGATGGCATCACCGATTCAATGGACATGAGTTTGAGCAAACTCCAGGAGTTGGCAAAGGACAGGGAAGCCTGGCATGCTGCAGTCCATGGGGTCGCAAAGAGTGGGACACAACTTAATGACTGAACAACAACAATGTCCTTCTAGGGATCAGGCTAGCTGGGCCATTAAGCTTGGACAACTGAAACAAGAGATTCTGTCTGAGATGAGACTCAAGAAAATCTCATTCCAGTGTCTTTCCTCAACACCCACTGGAAACTTGTACCGCCTGAGAGGTCAACTGACAAGCCAATTCCATCCAGGATAACTGTTCCCAAGACCAGCCTGTTCTCTCACCATCTATGAGCTTTAACTTATCTGCCAGAAAGAATTTGTATCTTCTCCTTCCATCACTCCAACAGTGTGTTGGAGTGAATCTTGTAAAGTATAAATAATTGTGTGTGTGCGTGTGTGTGTGTATGCGCGCGTGCTCACATGTCCAACTCTTTGTGACCCCATGGACTACAGCCTGCCAGGCTCCTCTGTCCATGGAATTCTCCAGGCAAGAATATTGGAATGGGTTGCCATTCCCTACTCCAGGGAATCTTCCTGACCCAGGGATCAAAACTGTGTCTCTTTTGTCTCCTGTATTGGCGGGCGGATTCTTTACCACTAGCACCACCTGGGTAACAACTAGTTTTCTCTAAATCAGGACACACTAAAATTTAACAAATACCTAAGTTTCTCAACCAACTTAAGGAAGTGTTTAATAAGCCAACCCCAGCACCAAGACAAGGAATACAAAACTGCATTTTATTAGCTTAACCACTGGAATCTCAACTCCCCTAAGGCAATGACTTCAAATCTATGGGGTTTTTCTGATACCAGCAAACACAGCATCTGCAATGAGGAGGAGAGTTATGTACTGATGGGACAGCCAGGAATTTCTGCAAATATCTAAGACAGGACTTACTAGAAAAGGACAACCATGCAGCTTGTGAGCTGGAAATCATTTAGGATCTTTTAAGGGTAAGAAAGGAAAAATGAACAATCGTAAATAAATGAGTGGCTTTCCCTTGCTAATATCCAAGGCCAGTGAAATGCAACCAGTATGTCTGTCCGGGGGCCAACCTCACTTTTTCAAGCTGGATTAAGGGGCCCCGTTTCATTTTCAAGCAATTAAATAACAACGTCCATAGACACTAAATGTGTGTCAAGCACATTGTCAAGTGTACCGTAAACACTTATTTTTTAATAATCCACAAGGGAAAGTCACGGCCCTTCACATACTTAATGAGATTACTGACCACTAATGGGAAGTATGTATGGCAACACGTTTAGCATATTCAGTTGACTAAACCAGCAAGTTAATTTCAAAAGCAATCAACCAAAGGGTCAAATTAGGAGAGTGAGACAGTTCAGGGGGATGCAGTGGATGGTTTCTAACATTTGTTATCAGAGAAGAGTGGCTCCAGTAGAGACAGCCTTACTAAGTGTTCAGTAACTAGGAAACCAATGATGGACAGGCACTCCCAATGTTTCTCCCTGCTACTAGCAGACCCCAAACACACGCCAGCCCACCAGCAACTCATCATGGGAACACTGCCTGCTGTGTCACACACTTCTTACAAAGGAGACCCTCCATAAACTGGTCAAAACCCGTCTTCCAGCCCAACCTACCCAGCTTCATCTCACATCCCTCAATCCTCATAGGTGGGCAGTTCCTCAGCTCTGCCTGCCTGCATCCTGCTTGAACCTGTTCTTCATCCAGGCAAGGGAGACCAGGCATTCAGTACCTGGACTTGGGTGGTATTAGGCTCCTTCACATCGAGACGGGAGAGGCTGTCTTCAGTCAATTCTGATGAGCCGATGCACAAAAACAACTCAACCCCTCCTGCTCCGGGGCTTTATCCATTGGTTTTGATCCGAAAGGCCCATGTCGCCATATACTAACTGACAAGTTACTGTTTTTACTCATACAACCCAACCACCATTAACAATGTGCCGATAAAGACAGCAACGCTCATGGGAAACTGCACGGGGATGCTTCTGCCTAATTAGCAGACAGGTCTCCCGGGTTCTACAACCAGTCCCCGACTAGCACGTTGGAGACCAAAGTAAATGCTTCAACTGACAGCGGAAAGTGGCATCATATGCTTGAGATGGGGTGAGTTGGAAATATGAATATTTTCTCCCTAAGGAAGCTGAACATGAAAGGTTCAATGAACTAATTCCAGGAACCATCACCAACTTTCTAGGTATCAGCAGACTTTCCACATTTTCCTCCTAAATTTCTGAGATGTCAATAGGAGAAAACCCCAGGAACCAAAAAGAAAGTACCCACCAAAATTCAGATTTCTGCAAATACAGTATCTTAGCAGACTTGTCCCCTCATCCCAGAATGAACACTGAACACTGCAAACTTCCCTCACGCTCATGAGGAAGATGCTATAGGAGAAATCACAAAAAATGAACCTGTCTCTCAAGCTGCGCATGAGTGAGTCAGGGAGGCAGTGCTGTCCTGTCCCATGGCCAGCGAGGAGGCCAAGCACCCCTGATGGGCTCTCACTGTGAGCCAAGAACACTGGCATCATTAACTTTTTATGGGGGGGTGGGGAGGGGACCATGCTCACTCACATCCTTCTCAGGACACAAGCTGATGTTTAAGTATAGCTACTCTGTGAAGCCCAAGATGTCAACTTCCAATGTCTAAAGACAAGATTTACAGCAGTATCTCTTCAATGGTACTTCAAGCTACCTGGGGACAAGAACTTTAGGACTGTCCTTCCAGGTGCCCAGTTATACCAGGTCAGAGTCCCCTAGTAACAGTGGCGATTTCCAGGGTTCCTCGCTTGCATCCAACTTTATCACTGATGATCTGTGAACTTACGGGCACTTCCAACTGAGCAGACAAGGGCCCTGTCCTAAGAGCCTGCATTCTAGTGGGGTAGGGAGGGGAGGAGAAAACATTTCGGACATTAACAAATGCTATTAAAAATACACACACACACACACACACACACACACACACACAAACCTGCAGGATGACAGAATGAGGGGGGCTGTGCTAGACTGGGTTGTCCAGGGAGGGCCTCTCTGGGAGATGACATTTGAATGACATCAAGAAGCCAGCATGGCAGGGGAAGGAGGGAAGGGCACCCACGCAGTAGAAACAGCCAAGAAGAGAGAAGCATGCTTGATGCGTTCTGGGTGCAGGAAGCATCAGCCGGCCCAGGAGGGCCAATGTCAGTAAGTGTAAGCCTGGTAGGACCAGACCTCGCAGGCCAACCTCATGCCAAATTGATGGAAAGTCAGCTCAGGGTTCAAGGAAGCTAGTGACCTTCTATTAATTATATTCTGAATAACTGACCCTGGCCCCGCCCAGGGAGACCAGGAGGCCACCTGGGAACATCCAGGTGGCGGACATCCAGGCAAAGAAAATGAGGGCAGTGGACTCAGGAGGCACCATGGAGATGTGGAACATGGAAGAGGTCCTGGAAGGGGAACTGAAGGACTTCCAGACAGAGTCCACATCTGGGGTTGGGGGAAAGGGCAGAATCAAGGACACTTCTGAGCTTCTGACTTGAAGCGCTGCTGAACTTGAGTGTTGGCCCTCATCTTCACTGTCACAAGTATCTCCAGGCTCTTTCCACCGACAGTGAACTTCAACCCGCACCAGCCACCTTTTGACAGTTTACAGAGGTCACTGCACTTGCTCCAAAACTGAAAGGCAGCCTCAGGAACTAATACTCACAATCTGCTCCAAGATGAAAGGTAAGGAAGTTCCAGCTTAAAGGAGAGTCAACAGAGTCCAGAGAAGGTACCTGAGCTACTCACCCTCCTCCACCCACAACATTGCCCTCTCGACTGAACTATTTCCTGGCTCTGCCCAGGCCCTCCACACAAGGAGCAGCTCTCAGAGGGTTTTCAGCTTCCTTTAACCAGGCTTTTTTTTTTCTCACTTGGTTCACATATTGTTATTTTATCTCAATTTTTTATCTGAGCTGCGTGGCATGTGGAATTTTAGTTCCCCAACCAGTGATCAAACCTGGACTCTCTGTATTGGAAGCACAGTCTTAACCACTGGACTGCCAAGGAAGTCCCCTAACCAGGCTTTATAAAAAACAGATACTTCTTCTCCCTTAAGTTTGTCACCACTTAAAATGCTGTGCTGGTTAGCGGTAATTATGTAAATGCAAGCAGCCATGTCTATTTTTAAAGGGGAACCCCATTTTGCATTCTTACATCCTAAAATGTTTAAAATAGCTAGTCCAGCGATGTTTTCACTTTATTCAAACTGTTTGTGTGGACTTAAATACAGGTTCAGTGGAAACCAAAGAGAGTCACACGTTTGCTTTCTATTAAACATCTAAATCAGAAGATTAAAAACTTATTTTACATTTAACAGAAAGAAGCCATCAAATCAGCACAGCAACAGTCTCATAGTACTTCCTGCTGAGCACGGCTGTGGTCTGAGAGGTAATCAATTTTGGAAGGGAGGGCTGGGTTTCTTTAAACTCTTCAAAAAGGGAAAAATACATCTGAGCAAACCTTTAATTATAGTATCTTCCAAAGAACTTACAAAGCCTTTATTCTTTCCAAACCTAATGCTTTTTAAAGGCAAGTCTTGCCCCTTAATTCCACATGAAATATTCAGTCTAGCATAATTAAATTTTATTCCATGCTATTTTTGTTGGGTTCACAGAAATAGAGGGTGGTAGCATCTTTAAAACAAACTTGCTAGCAACTTCACTTTCGCAGGGAATGGTCGGTTCTCAAAACTGAACTTAAAATGCAAATTCCACTCCAAAGGCATATTTCAGTCCAGCACAGATGGGTGGGTTGTCACATTCAAGCTGCAAAGAAAGTAGTGGCCCCTCCTCTCCTCCACTCACTAAACTGTACTTGCCACAAGGTACCTCTGAACATAGATCTTGTTTTTTCAACATGTAAATACTGGGGCCTAGTTTAATTTTTCATGTGAATCTATCTGGTAGATAAAGAAAGCAGAAAGGAAAAAGGGAAAGAAGTACCCATCCATGGCTGAAAGCCATGTATAATCTGAATTAATATTTGGGTAACTACACCATTTGTGGGGAGTCAGCTTGATGTTTTTGCATATTATTCTTATTAGCTTAACCAAAATCTTAAACGCTTTTCCAATCAGTGTCAGTAAGCTACATGTGAACACAGAACACCTCTCTCTCAAACTGGTGACCCAGATCACAGAACTCAAAAAAAAGAGAAGTGGTAATACATTTCTTGAGTGATTCACAGCCAACTTCACCAGCCCCAGGAAGCCAAGGACCCCATCTTGTCTGACCTCCCTGGCATCAGTCCCATGGGAGGCCCTCTGATGAACAGAACCCTGTTATAACATGCGTCTCCCCTACAAATGTGCATGGGAAACGGAAATGCTCACTTTCCATTCTGCCCTCGTATCAATAGGGAGCGTCTCAGCTCAACGGTGACCCAACCTCCTCCAGCCAGACGGTCCCATTTGTTTTATAACTCCCTAAAAGGCACCAAACCTGAAGAGGGCAACCAAAACAACGACAACAAAGATTTTTTTATTAAGTGACATCTGATGTTGCTGTAAGGCAGCACCTTGCCCAGCTGGTGCTAGGGGCCATCAGAAAAACCACTAAGGACGTACCCCAGATGCTGTTCCAGTTCAGAGCTGCCGGGCTAGAACCAAGCAAATACTCAGATGCTTTGTCAGCATTAAAAAAAAAAAAAAAAGATCATTCTTTAATGAGACTGTTAGAACTTTAAAATATTAAAATATATCTTAAATTTCTTAAATTAAAAAATAAAATATATCTTAATTCTTATACTTGACTTTGGCTTTATGGGTTCATCTATGATACTGATTTTATTTTTTTGGCTGCACCAGGTCTTAGCTGTGTCATGCAGTATGCGAACTCTCAGCATGGCATGTGGGATCTAGTTCCCTGACCAGGAACTGAATCTGGGCCCCTGCACTGGGAACGCAGAGTCTTAGCCACTGGACCAGCAGGAAATTCCCTATGTCATTGATTTTAAAAACAACCACGCACCAAACTCAGCCAAGTGGTTGGTGAGAACTTAACAGCCTGAGAAAAGCTGTCACTACAGCCACCGATGGGTTCCTCTGAACTCGTGGCTCCACAAGAGTTAAGTGAGCTGCAGAAAATGGAGAGGGAGCCAAAACTCAAACCAAACAAACAAATGTGACACAAAATTAAACTTTCATGCCACAGAAACAGGTATTCGAATGTAAAGCATCTACCTCAACTTATCTACAAAAGATTTCTTTGAGACTCATTTTTGTTTTCTGTTCAGACCTAATAAATGTTTAAATAAGACGTTCTGCTAGCTTTTCAAGAACCTGGCCCATTTATCACTTTTTCAAACTACAGCATCTTCTCGTTCTAACATCTCAGCGGCTCCTGCAGAAAAGATGCAGAGTTGCGGTGTTTCTGCAGCACAGGACGCCCCTCGGCAGAGGTTGCTGATTCACTGGGGCCTGCGGAGGCTCAGCACCGCACACACCAGGGACCCCCGGGGGCTGAAATGGGGAGATTCTGTTAAATTGAGCCTAATGTTTCATAACACTCAGGAAGGGTCCAAGCTAAAACAAAATACATAAGCTGTCGATTACATACTGAAAAACTTGCTGTCCATATTAAAAGTATAAAAGTGATCACTGGGGTGAAGTTGGCCAAATTATTTTTTTCAATTAATTTTTATTGGAGGATAATTGCTCTACAACGTTGTGTTAGTTTCTGATGTACAACAAAGTGAGTCAGCTATACGTATACATACATCCCCTCTATTTTGGATTTCCTTCCCATTCAGGTCACCACAGAGCACTGAGTGGAGTTCTCTGAGTTATACAGAAGGCCCTCATTAGTTACCTATTTTATACATAGTGGTGTATATACATCAATCCCAATCTCCCATTCATCCCACTGCCCCCACTTTCCTCTCTTGGTGTCTATGCCTTTGTTCTCGGAGCCTGTGTCTCTATTTCTGCTCTGCAAATAAGATCATCTATACCATTTTTCTAGATCCCACATATATGCAGTAATATATGATATTTGTTTTTCTCTTTCTGACTTAGGAAGTTAGCCAACTCAAATGGGAGGAAAGAAGCATTTCCACAGCCACGTCCCTGCAGGAGTGCTGGGCAGACACGGGTGGAGGGCCCAGTCTATGTCTGCAGGGCCTATCTACTAAACTTGGACTCCAACTCCTGCTATGTGACCTCAATCAGGGGGTGACAAAGCTCTCCCTGCCTCTCTCAGGATTGCTAAGAAACCAAATAATGTGCCTGTGGAATCATTTTCTTAAAACTGTAAAGGCACGTAAAATTTGAGTTGCTACTATTTTTTATTTATATCATAATGCTACTTATAGATTATTGATATATTAAAACTAGTCAGTGAACTTTTAACTGGGAAACCCTGCAAGTTTCTTTCTCTATTTCTGAATATGAGAAATATTTAGGGATCAGCAGTGGGAGGTCGGTAGTTGATACATACAGCTGATTCACTTCATTGTACAGCAGAAACTAACACAACATTGTAAAGCAATTATATTCCAATTTAAAAAAAAGAACCTCAAAAAAAAGAAAATGCATATGCTTCTACCTTGACTTAAATTGTGATGGCATGAGCAGCAGCTCTGAGATTGGCAAAAATGCCCAGTTGAAACAATGACATAAACTGCCTAGTCTGTCTTTCCTTTGGTTGCATAGCTCATTAACTGCATAAACAGAGAAACTATTTAGGTGTTAAGATCCTGGAAAATCAAAGAAGGTTATTCTAATGTCAAATGGCCACAGACACGGACCAAGGTAAAAACAGGTGGGTTTGGAAGCAAATACCCCATCTACAGTGAAACTTGAGGTATTAAAGGCAATCATTTTGGCTTTAGGAAAGCACTAAGTTGGCATGTAAAGCCAAATCTGATCAAAGTCCCCAGGGATTATACATGAAAAGTCACCAGGAAACCCCACAGTATACAAGTGAGGCCTGAAGCAAAAACTAGGGAAGGAGTATATGACAACTCGGTACCATTTTTGCAATTTTGCTAGAATATAAAATTATTCCAAAATGAAAAGTTCTATTGTCAAAGTGACCTTTTAAATTTAAAAAGGGAGAGAAAAACTTGCTTTTGAGGAAGAAAAGGAAACTTACATATTTAATAGCACTCTGTGCAGTTCAGTTCAAGGCTTTTTCAGATATCAACTCACTTCAACCTCACAACCGTACCTTGACACAGCTCAGAATCAACAGCAGTAGCCCCACCTCACAGTGAAAGAAACTCATAAAAAAATGATTTCCCCAGGAGATCCCACAGCTTTTCAGAGGTGGAGGTGGGACCCAGTTCCTGGCCTGCCTGATCGCAAAGCCCAAAGCATAACCTAGTCTGGCCAAGGGATGTAAGTGGGAAAGGTGGGGCTGCCCTCTAGGGAAGATGATGGGACACGGACATCCACCTGATACCAATGCCCTAGCTGTTGCTCAGTTGTTAGTCTTGTCCAATCTGCGACACTATGGACTGCAGTGCACCAGGATTCCCTGGCCTTCACCATCTCCCAGAGTTTGCTCAAACTCATGTCCACTGTGTCGTCAGCTGTACAGTGAGTCACCCAGAGACCATCACTCTAGGAGGAGATCTGGGCCCCTCTTTGAACAAGCAAGTTAAGAGATGTGTCTAAAAACTGATGTCCTGGTGCCCTGTGGAAAATCTTAATCCTGGTATACTTTCTTACAATAAGTTCACTTGACAATGCTTTCCCCCAGAATCATCCCACAAGCTAATAAGCTTCTAAAGAAGGCTCCCTGGAAGACTGTTTCTAGCGAACTCAGGGCCACAGCTCCATGGAGTAGGATACTGACCAGCACGTAAAAAGTACAGAGTGACAGGTAGGCATAAACCAACCACCGTGCAACTTTTCGAAACACACCGAAAAGAAAAGCTCAGAGAAAAACAGTGATAAGGTGGCTCCTCTTGAGAAAAGCCATCTGAAGGCTGATGGGTCAGCCCTCTCTGCCTGGCATTCTGCGTGCCACCAGAGGGCACTAACTCATGTCATCGCTCTGGAAATCCTCAGGTCACACACTGAACTGCAGGAAGGTTGAATGAAAGCTAGACTTCAAATCAATGAAAGGATAAATCTGACAGGGCCTTTAAGTACTTGGTGGCCATAAATTTCAATTTAATTCCATAAAACTTAGAAGTGCACAGATGATGTGCACAGTATGCTAAAAAACAGAAAGCTAATTGACGCTTCAGATTTATGAAAATAAAGGATTTCAAAACAACGCTAAGAAATACACATTTGCTTCTGCATCTTTTGTCACTGGGGTTGTCATTTGGAAAACACACCCCAGCAGCTCCAACATGTGTATACAAAGCAGCACAAAGAAGAACACTTTCAGCTACTTCGTTACTTTAAAAAGCCACTCTTCACTGAATTACAAATGGACATTTACCATAATAAAATTATAGTACAGTTTATTATGCATGATTAAAACATGATTTAATCTTTTGTACTAAAACCCCTGTAAGAATAAATAGCGAACATTTACCGGCGCTCATTATGCCCTAGGTTGCTATTCTGAGCACATTACACTTATTTAATACTCACAACGTCCCTCTGAGAGGCTGTAAAATTCTATTTTAGTAAAAAGTTCAACCTTGCATTTCTTGAAGGCAATCAGGAATTTTTCTTTACATCTGTGTCTACCATCAATGATTTATTTGTCCACAAGACTGTAAATGCAGATCTGTGAGTTCTGCCTCATTAACTCCCTTCTGTAATTATTTCTTCACCCCAGAATTCATACTTCTTATGCTTCCATGGGACGGTAACATTTCATAATCAAAAGGGTTCAGCAAAAAGTTTAATGAAAAATGCATTTATGCCCTGAAACAGATTTTTTTTTTTTTGCTTTGTGGTACATTAAAAAAAAAAAAAAAAAAATCTAGCCTTGGCTTTTCACACTTAATTTAAGAGAAACTGAAACATATTTAGTTCTATTAGAAATGCTGGCTACTTCTCCATGTGACACAAAATTCAAGTTCAATTGGGCCTGCTTTCCCTGCTTTTAGTTGATTTCTTCAGTGTTCAATAAATAACCGGAGTTTAAACTGAAATAAACAAAACTGGACCAATAAAGTACGCTACCCCTGAAAAGAAGTTTCAGCTCTTTAAATAACTTGTCACAACTTGGGAGACACAAATAAACTCACCTTGAGATAAAGGCCCACATCACAGGGTACTGTCTCCTTGGTTTTGTTTTTGTTCTTTGTATTAAAAAAAAAAGAAAAGAAAGAAAAAGAGAAAAAACACACAACCTCCTCAAAGAACAACATCTTCAGGAACAGTATCAGTATTCTGGTCTATGCCAACATTCAAAGAATAAAGACGGAGCACGTGTCACACTTATGAAGGTAATCTGGAACAAAAGTGCCCTGTTACTATCACCTAAACAAATGCCTCCCAGTTCCCTCTGCATCTCTGTTAATGTCCATTTGATTTATAAAATATTTTGGTTTATCTTGTTTATTTGATGCCAAGTTTTATTAAGTTATTAAATATCAAGAAAAATTTTTCATTTCTATTTTCAACCTCTCTACTTTTGTTTTTTGATGCTTCTTTCCAGCCTCTCATCAGATGTCTTGATGGTAAAATATCCCAGAGACATGACTTACGTATTTCCTACATCTATGTCTTCTACATCTTCATCAGGAGGCATGGACATTGTAACACGTAGAAAGTTTTATTATAATCTTGACTCTGAGGCCTGATATGTACCCTCTACCAGTCCGACAGTCATTTCAATTACAACAAAGTTTTTCTATTCCTCCCCCCAAACTTCACTGCTTTGTCATTCTGAGAAGTCATGTAAAAGAGGTATATTAAAGGAAAACGTTCCAGAAGGATGAGATGCCCACTCCCCTGCTGGGCAGCATGTACTCAGACCCACTGTAGGTTCTGTCCTGGGCTCTGGGGACACTGGGTGCACGTCAGAGGCCTTGCCCTGCTCTCATGGAGCCTCCAATCTCCCGGAAGTCAGACAGGGGCCAACAAACAGATCATCACTCTTACATAAAGGGCAGCGCCCTAAGGGGACCAACAGTGGGATGTGGGTGTACAGGTGGTCACACAGGTCTCTGTGACCAGATGACACGTGGACAGAGACTCCCTCTCCCTGAGCTAGGTCAGGCCGGAGATCTCTTTCATAACTCTGAATGAAGCAAGACTGGTCACTTTAATCTATTTCATTTTTAGTAACATTCAAATCAAATTAATGTCGGGTTTTGAGTACAATTAATTCACTAATAGAATTGTCTTGAAGCCAGACATGGCGCTGGCAGCATGGCCGTGCTCTCCCTACGAGTTCTGCCAGCTCTCACTCCAGCGGCAGCCCTCCCGGCTCCGGCTCTGTGGCTCCCTCTTCTCGCCGCGCCCATGAACAAGTGTGTGGTGAGAGCCTGAAATAAATAAGTGTAAAGTGGGTCAAGACCGTCGCTTCTATTTCTGTTTTCAACTGAAGAAAATGTGCCCCATTTCCTGAGGCAGAGAGGAGAGAGATGGGTAAAAGCAAACTGAAGTCTATACTAAACACTTACATATATACATACGTGTACACATATAAGTAACACACACTACTATATACACAGATATTCCCACACACCTGACTTATTTCCCTGTGGTAACTCAAAATTGGTTCTTTCCATAATCATGACAGTGTAACTTTAACTGGGTTGTAGGTTGTATTTTTAAGAGGCCACAAAATTTTTTTAAAGGGTCAAATTAAAAATTTAAGGTTTCAGAGATGATCAAGGTTCAGATTCAATTTACACTAATTTCAGGAGAATTTTTTACTGACTTGGCATATTCAGTAAACTACTTCGGTTTGTTTTTTCCTAACAGAGCGTCCCGGGGGAGTCATTATGTACAATCAACTCTCTAATTCAGATGAACGTGTCTAAGTACATATTGATACAGCACAACACAATGCTTCAAGAGGCTCCCCTGCTAGCGACTATTAGTTGAAGCACAGGACTAAAAAGGTGAACTTCTTAAACTGAATTCCCAGCACTTCCAATCGTCACTTCCTTGGCCAGATTCACAAGTTAGAAAAAGTTTTTTAATTTCAAAGGATATTGAATGAGGCAAAGAACTAGCAGTTTCAAATCATGAAAGATCCCAGTGATAAGCTACATAGGTGGTTCCTGCAGTGTCCTCAAAACTACCCAAATGCACATGTATGCAGAAAGCAAGCCTTGAAAATCTGTTCTCCGGAAATCTACCTCTTCTTTACCTCCCCTTGCTCAAGTACCTTCGGGGGGAAGAGCCATAAAGTCAGTGATCTGGGGTCAAACACTGAACACTGTGCTTATGAGTCTTAATAGGGCAAGTTGGGAACACACAGTGTTGGGGAGAGAAGTGAAAAAGTTAATCGCTCAGGCTCCTCTTCCATGGAATTCTCCAGAAAAGAACACTGGAGTAGGTAGCCATTCCCTTCTCCAGGGGATCTTCCCAACCCAGGGATTGAACCCAGGTGTCCCGTGTTGTAGGTGGATTCTTTACTGTCTGAGCCCCAGGGGAAGGAGGAGATTGCTGCCTAATTTGTTTTTCAAAGGTGGCAAGGACCCTCAGAGGGATGTGGAAGGCAATGCCCAGGAGTGAATTGACAGGCTGTGCAGAAAGGGTGTGGAGAAGTGACCACTGGGCTGGCCTATCGGAGTGCCTGTCAGATAAAGCCAAAGTGGGGAGGAAGGGTAGAGAAAGAGACTGAGTGTGTGAAAGGACAAGTGTGTGGGGAAGGTGAGGATGGGGGGGTGAGATGTGGTTGGTGGAGGCACGTTGCACTTGATCATGAAGGGCTGTGGGGTCTGGTATTTCTCTACCTGAACCTACAGCTACAGGGCTTCCCAGGTATCTCAGCAGTAAAGAACCTGCTTATCAATGCAGGAGATGTGGGCTCCATCACTGGGTCAGGAAGATCCCCTGGGGGAGGAAATGGCAACCCACTCCAGTATCTTGCCTGGAGAATTCCATGGACGGAGGAGCCTGGCAGGCTATATACTCCATGGGGTCACAGAGAGTCAGACCCGACTGAGCAACTAAACCACCACCACCACCCACATCTACAGCCAGAGATGGGAGTGTCTCATAAACGGATACTTCATTGGTAAAGGCAAACCCAGATGACAATGCAAAGAACCATCCAGAGAGCCGGCCTGCATGTGGGTTCCTTGTCCCTGTATAAGGGAGGGACAAGTGCTTGCCCACATCAGCCCAAATATCTGCCCTGGTTAAGGTTCCACTGGCTTCACTGGTTAAAGCGTACATTTCTGAAGGAATAAATTACAAATTCAAATGTTACATTTTGGATTTTCTGAGGCAAGAATTACAGGAAGAGCATGAAAGGTGACCGGGTATAAATTTTAAAAATGAACAAAAGTCCAAAAGCTCATCTTCATGGTCTCCTAGACACACTGACCTTTACTTTCAAAGAATCTAGAATTGTGTGTGTACCAAATTAAGTAATTACACTAATGATGCTTTTAAAAAGCTAGTCCTGTGGTTCTCTTACATAACTGTGTTATAATTTACAAATTCCATCATAAAATACTTCTTCCTTTGCTGGGATACATTCTAGTGTGTAAAGGAGTGACTTTCTAAGCAAAACACCACTTACTGAGCAGGAAAAACCTCAAGACAAACTGTAATTAAGCCATTAATGTTATTTTAATTTCTTGCTTAATTTCCAGCTCTTGGTATTCATTTCCCGATCAGATGGAAAATATTTTAATTAGAATAAAGACAGTTTAAGAAAACTTATGCAATGAGTAAGCTTTCATTATTACTAAATTATGTCTATTGAGTCTTTTGTATGAACGCAGTGGGCGAGAAGGCCATGATATTTATATAAAGGTGCACAGTGAGGGACCAGGTGGATTCTCTGTGATGCTCAAGGGGTTCCTGAAGTTGGGACAGAGACTATTGGGGTAGACCCTGCTTTCTCACGACATCATCTCACAAGAAATCAACCACCAATGACTCCTTCAACACGAAGTCATCCAAGGACAAAGTTTCAGACACGAGGCTCTAGGTGAAAGTCACTCAGTCATGTCCGACTCTGCGATCCCATGGACTCTACAAGTCCATGGAATTCTCCAGGCCAGAATACTGGAATGGGTAGCCTTTCCCTTCTCCAGGGGATCTTCCCAACCCAGGGATGGAACCCAGGTCTCCTGCATTACAGGCAGATTTTTAACCAGCTGAGCCACAAGGCTCAAGGTGGGCTCCGAAGGCAATGGCACCCCACTCCAGTACTCTTGCCTGGAAAATCCCATGGGCGGAGGAGCCTGGAAGGCTGAAGTCCATGGGGTCACTGAGGGTCAGACACGACTGAGTGACTTCACTTTCACTTTTCACTTTCACGCATTGGAGAAGGAAATGGCAACCCACTCCAGTGTTCTTGCCTGGAGAATCCCAGGGACGGGGGAGCCTGGTGGGCTGCCGTCTATGGGGTCGCACAGAGTCGGACACGACTGAAACGACTTAGCAGCAGCAGCAGCAGCAGCAGAACTTTTGAGGATTTGGGCTTAATACAGAAAACAACAACAAGGGACAGAATCAGGGTATCCATTCACCTTTTTCCCTGGGGTTCATTACTGGTATGGGAAGGAGTAAGAACATGTGTGTAGCTGACGTGTTCTGTTCACCCTTTCAAAAAAGTTCACTTTCCCTGGGTTACAATATGTTAAAAAGGAAGAACAGCTTTCTGATCTACCATCGATGTTTGTGCATGCATGCTCAGTCGCTTCGGTCTTGTCCGACTCTTTGCAACCCCATGGACTGTAGCCTACTAGGCCCCTCTGTTCATGGGATTTCTCAGGCAAGAATACTGGAGTAGGTTGCCAGTTCCTCTTTCAGGGGATCTTCCCAACCCAGGGATCAAACCCACATCTCCTGTGGCTCCTGCATTAGAAGGCGGATTCTTTACCACTGAGCCACCTGGGAAATGAACATGCATGCACACATGCACTGCCCATAAAGGGTTAAAAAAAATAGCCTTCTGACCACCCATAAATGTTTATTAATTTTAAATACATACTGTGGATCAAAGCTGACACCTACACACACACACATACCCACGGGCACACCTCATTTTCCTGCACTTCCCCATAATCTGGTTTTTAACAAACTGAGGGCTGGTGGCAGCCCTGGATCAAGCAAGTCTATTGGCACCATTTTTCCAACAGGATTTGCATACTTCACGTCTGTGTGTCATGTTTTGGTAATTCTTAAAATATTTCACTTTTTCATTATTATTCTATTTGTTATGATGATCTCTGATCAGAGATCTTTGATGTTACTCTTGCAAAAAGATTATGACTAGCTAGAAGGCTCAATGACAGTTAACATTTTTTGGGAAAGAGTATGTTTTTAATTAAAGTACATACATTCACAAGACTCTGATGCTTGGAGGGATTGGGGGCAGGAGGAGAAGGGGACGACAGAAGATGAGATGGCTGGATGGCATCACCGACTCGATGGCCATGAGTCTGAGTGAACTCCAGGAGTTGGTGATGGACAGGGAGGCCTGGCGTGCTGCAATTCATGGGGTTGCAAGGAGTCAGACACGACTGAGCAACTGAACTGAATACATTATTTTTAGACATGATGCTAGTATTCTACACTTAACGGACTATAGTGCAGTGTAAACATAACTTCTAAATGCACTGGGAAACCAAAAAAATCCATGTGATTTGCTTTATTGCATTATTTAATTTATTGCAGCGGTCTGGAATCAAACCCGCAATATCTCCGAGGTATGCCTGTGTGTGTGTGTCTGTGTGTGTGTGTATTTAAATTATTTGCATAATAAATGATGTGTGTGTGTGTGTGTGTGTGTGTGTGTGGTGTGTATTTAAATTCTTTGCATAATAAATGGCTGGGCCATGCCTGCCTTTTAAAAGCATCAGAGGGCAGGCAGGTTCTGTATCACGAGACTGTCTCAAAAAGCTACTAAACGTGAGCTTCTTCAGGGATTCAAACACATTTAGAATTGTTAAGTATAACTAATAGAATTTGAAAGGTGAAAGCTGCTTAGTCATATCTGACTCTTTGCAACCCCGTGGACTATACAGGCCACGGAATTCTCCAGGCCAGAGTACTGGAGTGGGTAGCCATTCCCTTCTCCAGGGGATCTTCCCAACCCAGGAATTGTACCCAAGTAGGTCTCCTGCATTGCAGGCGGATTCTTTACCAACTGAGCCACCAGGGAAGCCTAAGAATACTAGAGTGGGTAGCCTATCCCTTCTCCAGAGGATCTTCCCTACTCAGGATCTTCCGCACTGCAGGTGGATTCTTTACCAGCTGGGCTATCAGGGAAGCCCATAGAATTCGAGGATTATGCCAAAATCTAGGAATCTAAAGATGTGACAAAACAGACTCTAAAGGATAAAAGTAAAAACTCATGTGAAAAGTTGCCCTACTAGGGAGATCCTGGAAAAACTATGGCCCTGTGTTCTGCTATTATTGTGACTCAGAAATCTTGCCGTGAATTCCCAATTCCAAGGAATTACCACTCTGATCTGCTTGGAAGCAAGAGCAAGCGCCCAAAACATCACAGGTGCTTTGAGAAATGATAGGATTGGGCAGGAAACACTCCACAGTGGGCAGAAGGCGAAGAGTAGAGGCCACTGGTGCAGCAACCCTAACAAGGATCCCAGCCTCCCTCTCCAACCCTGTTCATCTCATCAGGGCCATAAGCGGTTTCAAATCCACAAACACAATCGGTCACAAGCCCTGGCCTCCCTGTTCCTGACCCACTCCCTCTGACACCCTTAGACTGCACTTCCATCGTCATTTCCGAGACCTAGGCTATCCAGTATGGTAGCTACAAGTCACATGTGGCTTTTGAGGTGTGCTGAGACTGAACTAAGTACAAAATAAAGACAAAACACCTCAACAATTTTTATATTGACCATCAGTCCAGTTCAGTTCAGTCGTTCAGTCATGTCCGACTCTTTGCGACCCCATGAACCGCAGCACGCCAGGCCTCCCTGTCCATCACCAACTGCCAGAGTCTACCCAAACCTATGTCCATTGAGTCAGTGATGCCATCCAACCATCTCATCCTCTGTCATCCCCTTCTCCTCCTGCCCTCAATTCACATAATACTCTAGATACATGGGTCTACATAAAAATATTATTAACATTAACTTCACTTCTTTATACTGTTTTAAAATATGGCTCCTAGATCATCACAAATTACACATCGGTCACACTATATTTCTATTGGACGGCACTGCTCTAGACCTTGATGGTAACCACAACTGCACCCCTTCACAACATCAAGTTCAAGCATCCCACTCTGACTATCCCTACTCCAACAATTCCATGGCCCTACTTCCTTGAATGCATGGGCTTCCCTTGTGGCTCAGCAGTAAAAAAAAAAAAAAAACCCACCTGCCAATGCAATAGAGGTGGGTTTGATCCCTGGTCCAGGAAGATCCCCTGGAGTAGGAAATGGCAACCCACTCCAGTATGCTTGCCTGGGTAATCCCATGGACAGAAAAGCCTGGTGGGCTACAGTCCATGGGGTTGCATAGAGTTAGACATGATTGAGCAACTAAACAACAATTCCTTGAATGCAGTGACCCAGGGCCTCCTGCTGCCCCTCCTCTTACTCACGCTTCACTTTTGCCCTCTGCTTGGTCCAGAGGCCACTACCCACCATCACACGGGTGCTTGGCTTCCTTGCCCCTCCCCCGTCAGCACTCCCCAGGCAGACTTCCAAACCTAGGTCAAATCCAGCTCTCCGCATCCTCCCAGCCCACACTGGGGCAGCAGAAAACACAGCTTCCAAAGCACCTGCTCTGCTTCCTCTCCTGCCGTTTGTGCTTGAACCAGCTGGAGTCAGTGACACCCTTGCCATTTCATTCATCTGGCTCTTATCAAAGTCACCAGTGACCCACGCTGCCAGGCCCAGGGTCAGCTCTCAGCCTGCATCTCATCTGACTTTAGAAGGTTTGACACAAACGACCTTGTTCTCTGCTTTGACACACGCTCCTCCAGGACACTCTACTTTCCTGGTTTCCCTCCGTGGAGTTCCTTCTCACCTCCTTCACTCCCTTCTCCCCTTCCTCTCATCACTGAGTACCCCTGTGCTCCATCCATACACACCCCCTACCAGATTCCATTTACTCCAGAGTTTTACAACCCTTCGATCCACTGACAACAGTGAGGAGCCTGGCTCAAGTCGAAATCCCTCCTCTAAACTGCCCGCCTACTGCACCTATCCACATGGCATCGTGACCTTAACACAGCACAGGGGTGTCTCCTCGCCCATCTCCCTCACCTGCTGCTCCCACAGTCTTCCCCATCTCAGTGAATGGGAACTGCATTTCCAGTTGCTCGGTGCAAAAACATTGGCATCATCCCCAACTCCTCATGTTTGCAGACAACCACTCAGCTCTTCCCCTGAAATGCATCCAGCATCTGACCGCTTCTCACTGCCCTGGTCCAGACGAGCCACCACAGGCCTCTGCAACAGTCTCTTCACGAGTCTCCCTGCCTCCATCCCTGGCCCCCCTAAACCAGGGATCAACAAACTTTTTCTTAAAGAGCCAGAGAGTAAATATCTCAGGCTCTGTGGGCCAGATGGTCTCTGTTGCAACTACTCAACTTGGCTGTCGCGGCTTGAAAGCAGCCTCACACACTACGCAGACAAGTGAGCGTGGCTCTGTGCCAATAAAACTGGAGCTTGAACGGACACGGAAACCTGAATTCCATATAAGTTTCATGTGTCACAGAATATTCTTAGTCATCTTACTTCTTTCCCAACCCTCTAGCAATGTAAAGAACATCCTCGGTTTGCTGGCTGCCCAGAAACAGGCAGCAGCTGGATTTGGCCCTGGGGCCAAGGTAAGCCAACCTTTGCCCTAAACTACTTTCTGCACTGCATGGAAAGTGATCCCCTTACATACATATATATATATAGTTTTGGCCAAGCCATGCAGCATTTGGAATCTTAGTTCCCTGACGAGCAGACCGAACCCGTGCGCCCTACAGTGGAAACTCAGAGTCTTAGCCAGTGGATTACCAGGGAAACTCCCAAAGTGATCGTTTTAATCATGTCATTTTCCTGCTCAAAAATTCTTGGCTGAAAAAAAAAAAAAAAATTCTTGGCTGGCTCCTCTTCTGATTCAGTAAAACCAAAGAACTGCCCACGCCCTACAAGGCCCAACCACCTCATCTGCGCCCCTCCACTGTCCTTACCCAGTGCGACCACAGAGGCCTTTTTGCTTCTCCTTTGCTATTGCTGAGCCCACAACTACCCTGGGACCTTTGCTTTTGTTATTATTCCCACTGCTTGGAGTACCCTCCGCCCGGATATCTACATGAATCACAGTGCCACTTCCTTCAAATCGCCGTAGGAGAGACACCTGCTCCCGCCACACCAGCCAAGGCAGCACCCATGTGCACACACACCCACGTCAACATCTAGAACATTCACTGTTCTTTGTCGCACTTATCATACAGTATTTCTTTATTCAGGTAGAAATAAACAGATTAGGCCATTTTTTAACAGGCAAACAAGATGGCACAGTGTTCATGAAACCTGGAGGCAGACAACCTGGGCTGGACTGCCAACAGCACTGGTACTGTGACCCTGGGTGAGTTACTTTTACCCTCTCCATGCCTCAGTTTCCCTCTGTGTGAAACAGGGACAGTAACAGCGCCTGTCTCCTCAGTGTTCTGAGCGCTGATGGGGCCATCAGTGTGGGGTATGTAGTCACTCACTGTCACCTTTTTGTTTGTTTGTTTGTAACTCCTCCTGGCCAACCAGAAAAGAGGCTCTTTGAAAGCAGGCCTCGCTTTGTTTACTGCTTTACTCCTGTACCTAGGACAGTGCCTGCTACTAGGCACTGGGTAAGTATTTATGGGACGAGTGGATAAATGTTTTGAATTTAAGTCTCTCTCGAGGAGTGGAGAACACTCCCCTAGCCCCCAACGTCAAACAGGTATCGGGGACAGCAAAACTCCCTTAAAAACCCACCGCAGCAAGAGAAAAAAACCCTGACTATTCCAGGTGGGCTGCTGGTGTTTTTCTTCAGGGTGAAACCTGGACGTGAGCCCTCAAAGCCAGGCTCTGAGGGGCAGCAGTGTCACTCATAGAAAGTCTCTTATAATCACAAACTGTGCTGTATACTCAGGGCTCACGTGTTTGGGTCTCTAACCAAGTTACAGAAGAAACAGACCCCATAGTCGGATTCCAATTCCACAAGTAAAACACCAACTTAATGCCTAGCAGCACAGCTCTGTACAGGTCTAACAACACTTCCTGGGCACAAGCACAAAAGACTATTTAGTCAAAGCAGCTGACACTTAACTGACTTCTAAAAAAAGAACATCTCATCAAATGAAAGTCTTTCCTGAGCAAAACGGTGGTTAAAAAAAAAACTTCCATCCACCCATCACACATCCCCAACACTCACAACCACCACAGTACCACGGATACGGCAGCTCTCCTAAGATGACTGAGTTCTGACTGATAAACAGTACTAACATGAGCTAAAGTACTACGAGTCCCAACATCCTGGGGACGGGCCTTTAATGGGAAGATATTAACACTCATACATGTTCTGGTGTAACATGGCTCTTCTTCCAGTGAGAATCCTACTTCCTTTAAAGACACAGGACAACATGGTCACCCGCCAGAGTAGACAACTACTCTCCTGACCCTTTAAAATGCTTCTCCATGAAATAAGAAATGAACACCTTTAGTGTTGGTTCTACCAAGTGGGAACGAGTGAGTGAGATGTCGGTGGTAAAAAACACATCTATGTCCATTAGCAGAGAATTCAGGTGTAGAAGTGCCTCCCTGCAATGAATGTCAGAAAACCATGTGCCTGGATACGTAAGTGATTATGAGGAAGGGTAAGAAACTAGGGGGGTCGGTGGGGGAAGAACCCCAGAGGTCAGAGTGAACTGCCTGCCCACCTCCTAGGTGGCTCCTGCCTCCTAATGACAGGGACACAGCCTGGGGGCGGGTTTTTCTCAGAAGTGACAAGACCTGAAATTCATCTTTTCCTGTTAACCCAGGAATGGTTTCATTTTTTTCATTCTGCAGCTGGCTGGCCACTGAGGTCACTATGACCCGGAACAGAGGACACACAGGAGGCAGGCGACATCCGTCCCAGCTCTGTCCTGCCCTGCTACACAGGGAGCCAAACCTGAACAGTCAGGATGGTAGCTCTCTAATTTAATACTGTATTTAGCTGATGATCCCAAATAACACTTTGTCAGCTTTTGTGATCTAGCACAAAACCACATGCCTTGTGATATACCAGCTGGGCTCTGGTAATGCCCTTGACTGGAGGCTTAAAGGCTTTGGTTGGGACATAACTTCGATGTACTGAATTTCCATTTCAAACTGTGATGATTATCTCTGGGTTTGGTGTAGCAGAGAGTGCTACCAAGATTCAACTGTGGCTAGTTAATAAGACGACCTCTGCCTTCTGGTCTACTTCTGGGAGCGCTGTCGCTACTCTGCTCTGCTTGTTTGCAAGATCGAAAAGCCGTGGTTGTTTGGTTTACAGGATGCGGGCATCAGAACCATCTGCCTGGTCTGGTGTTTCTTTAATTAAAACTTTAATTACAGATATATCTCTGCACAGATATGTGCTGTCTATCAGCTCCTGTTCTTAATTACCTGTGCTAATGAGAGCTGAAAGGAGAGTGAACATTGGCTGGGTGTCTCTTACATGCCAGCACTCGTGTCAGACGGTGGAATACATGCCAGGGCAGGTAAGAGAAACCCAGAGTCAAATGCTGCCACCAACTTGCCCCCCTCGCTGTCAGTCCTTCTCCCACCACTACAGAAGGAGGAGAAAAGTCCTCTGGCTTCTCCCACGGGGAGAAACAAGGGGCTGAGAGGGGAAAAAACACTCCAAAGGATCTGTAAGGAGAGAGGGGAAGACTGGGGCATCACAGGCTGACCATCCACGTGCTGTGCGGGCACTCACATCTGTCCCGTGGTCTAAAGCCTGTGATTCTGAGGCGTGTCACCTGGCTGCCATGGCAACCAGGGCCCCCGTTTCCCGGGAGAGGACAACCGCCAATGAGAACAGACAGGAGCTGCATTCCACGTGCTCTGACTGTGCAGCAACCCCACCGCCGCCTCAGCCAGTGGTCACCCCCCTGCTGACGAGGGCAGATGTTCACTGAAGAATGGCAAAAGTATCTTCCACAGATGGACCATGTTTCTTATCCTCCTCACTGCCTCCTGAGGGGTTAAATGCCATCAGAACTGCCCCTAAGTGGTCTCCTCAGCCCCTCCTCCACCACCCTACCCACCAGGGTTGGGCACTTCCTGTCACCTCCCAAGGCACACAGGCCACAGGCATGGCCACAGGACACCCACACACCCCGGGCAGCACAACTGAGTGGGCTAAAGGCCTCTGGGGAGGGCCTGTCCTCCCCAGGAGCAGCTCCTCAGCACCAAACGGGGGCCCTGACACCTGGCCTCAGACCTTCCAGCAGCAAACACACTGCAAGCTGGACGCAGGTGCCTCTTAGAGGGGCCAGTCCATCACTGCCCCGCACTCGGTCCCAGTTAGTGATGGCGCTTCTCAGACAGCCATGCCAAATTACCTACCCGAGATATACCACCCAACTCAAGGCTGACGATCACAAACAAAATCTGACAACTTCTGGAGTGACTCAGGGAGCACCTTCACCTCTGAAAGACAAGTCCCAGGACACATCGAATCAACTACGAGAAACACCAGGCCCCTTGCAGGATTTCAAGTGTTTAAAGCCTGATGACAGATACATTCAGAAGTATCTGGTACATGATGGAGAAAAAGTGAAACAGGGTGAGGATACGAAAGAGAAGGGGTGGGGAGGAGAGGAAAGGAGGGACTGAAGAATAAATGCACACAAGACAGGGACAGAAAAGAGAGTGAAAAGGCAAAGGAGAGACCACCCACTGCTTCATTTTGCCCCACAAGCAATCTCCAACCTAGTTTCTGTGATGGTAAGATGCCCGCTCTCAGAAGACTACCTCCTACTGAGGTCAGATGGACTCTCTCCTCCCACAGGAAGGCGGCTGGTGGGTAAACCACCAAACTACCCATAAAGGCCACTGTAGTTTACACTGCAACTCAACAACAGGAAGATCCACATGTGCACACATCAGTTCCAGGTATGCCTTGCTGTAAATACCATAAACATCCCGTGTCTCTCCACGCTGCTGATCAACGGTTTCTCTGAACTGGCAGCCCCAAGACTGGGATGGGGTCAGGGCTCCACGATTTAAAGCTGGATGTGTGGTACAGAGCAAGAGCAAGGAAGCCACTGCCCAGAGCCCCTCCAGGCGCCATGTGAAGGCAGGGCCTTCCTGCCCAGGGCACTGAAGGCCTGACCAAGGCAGGGGTGCTGGTAGCTGAGGGACAGGAATGTGTGCAGAGGAGGGCAGAATTTCCTGCCAGGGGAGCCGCCAGGTTTGCCAGCAAACGCAAGGCAGCGGGTCCTGGAAGGGCAGTACCTGGACTGAAGTCCTGGACTCTTTTTGCGACTCACTAGGGGTGACCCCAAAGGAGCTCATTTAACCTGCCTGTGCATCGGTGTTCTCAGGGGCCAGGCGGAGTTAACAAACACCATGGACCTCATAGATAAATGCAGGTAATTATGTGGAAACACTTGGGGAAACCTGACACACAGCAGTGACTTCCTTCTTCCTTATTCTCCTGAGGATGGAGCACTGAAGCCTCTCACCGCAAAGCAAAAGCCTCTCAACGCTTTCTGACTCTCCAGCTCACTAGACAGCTGACTGAAGCTAAGAGAGAACGAGCAAGTGCTGACTAAGCAAAAGATGGGGGTCTCGCCCACGGGTCTTTCGTGTGTCTCCTAATTTAGCCTAAATTAGCCAAAACCAAAGAACCTATCATTAAAGGGCCAACAGGCTCTTAATTATCTAAACTTGTCTTGTTAACTGGTTAAGAACCCAGATTTAACTTGAAGCATCTGAACTAGCACTGGTTATTCCCATAAACCAGTGGTCCCCAACCTTTTTGCCACCGGGGACCAGTTTTGTGCAAGGCAAATTTTCCATGAGGATCTTCCCAACCCAGGGATCGAACTCATGTCTACTGCATTACAAGCGGATTCTTTACTGCTAGGCCACCAGGGAAGCCCCATCAACTCTATTTTAAAGAGGAGGAAACTGAGGCACAGAAAGGTTAGATGATGGTCTCCGCCACGCCACCTGCGAAGGGCCAAGGCGGGAGGCAGGATTCCACGCAAGGCGGCCGAGCTCCCGACCGATCACCAGAGCTCTCACTACCATGTCTTCGCAGCATAAAGACTGCGGCTGCCAAGAGCACAGCCCTCGCATGAGGTTCGATTTCAAAGACACCTTTATTCTGGGCTCCCAGGGTGTCCATCATGCATTTTCATTTATCCTGCCAACAACCCTAAAAAGCTAGTAGGAGACATACAGTCCCCATGTTTCACACAGGATAAAACTGAAGTCGAATCAATGAAATGTTCTACAAACCCCTGTACATTAAGTGGAACAAATGATTTCACTGATTTCAACCACAACATGAAAGCCTTTTGAAGTCTTTCTATTTGAGTTTTTGAGTCTTGTGCGTCGCTACCTCACAAGAGACCCCTGGCACATCCAGAGACCCTGCCGGTCCAAAGCAGGTCTTCTGACTCTTAGCCTAGGGTTTTCTCACCGACTCATGCTCACAAAAACGACATCCAGGTGACTTACAACTCACTAGAATTCCTAAATACTAACCAAGTAAGCGCTGCTCACTGACAATAGGTAACAAATGTGACCGTATGTATACCAGCTCTCTCTGACTATATTGCAAAATAAAAATTATCACAATAAAGACATTTCTCCTGGGTGCCTATTAACTGCCTCCTCAGCTCCTACTGGACTTAAAGTGTCTGACTGTCTCCAGAGGACCTGGCAGCCTTCGGAGAAATGTCAAGAGGCCCTGATTCTGTCAACAGGGAGCTGGGACTCTCTGGGCTCCAGCAGCCAGCTCCCCCTAGGGAGTCGGGCAGGCATAGGACTGCTTTAGCAAGGAGAGTGGATCAGCCCACCGCTCACAGCCCCTCCAGCCCTGCCATGTCTGTTCAGTAAACTCTGAGCCACACGTTATCCTTCTTCTCATGCTAGAGAGGAACAAATAAAAGGATGCAGCCTGGAAAACATTCCCACACAACTCTGAAAGCATTATTATTTAAAAAAAAATCACCTTAAAATGCAAGGTTGGATAAGTAAGCTGTTCCCACTCCTGGAACATTCATGCCCTTTCTGGCTCTGTAATCATGGGATGTTTTACCTACTCATACTTCACAGATCTGACATTCTGCAATTCTGTGAAAAGACACCCGACAAGCCAAGGGCAGTTTCCCAGGTACGTTCAGTGTAACAGACAAAGACGAGCAAGGAGGCCTGAAAAAGTGTTCGTGAGCATTCCGATCTCCAATGAGCAGCTCACTACAACTAATTTTAATTTGTGGTTCTAATGAATGACATAAACTTTTATAGGTATCAACAAAGCTCAGAGAGGACTTAAATCCATTTCAGTGCTCATTTAGCAGCTTCAGCTGTGTGCAATTAAAGCATCAGCATTAAATGTTGGAGAATAAAATAATGAGACACTTAGAAAATAATCTGTGCTTCAGCAGGCCATGCTACGAGATGTCACATGATTTCTTTTCTTTTTTTTAAGGAACATGATTTCTCAGGAATATCTTGCCAGTTGAAAGAATTAACTTAAGTTTGACTTTTATTTTTAAATTTCAGGGTTTTTCTTTTGCTTTTGAATAAGAGTTTTCTGAAAAGTGGAATACAGTTGCAAATGCATTGTCTGAAAAGCAGTCACGAAATAGCATGCGGCATAAAGCAGTCAGTCTGGTGTATGGACCATCAGAGCCGACTAACCAGGTTTCAGCAAAGGACACATCTGATCACATTAGAAATGTCATTCACTCTTAACTTACATCTCAAATAAAGGATAAAATACTGAAGAAGGGGGAAACGTGAATTTTGGGAGTGAGACAACTTTCTTATCTTCCAGCCCATACGTGGAATTCAAGGGCTAAACTTTTTCTTCTACCAACACTTGAGAATATAAAATGTCATGTGAGGTGGTAGAACGTGGCAGCGGAGACCAGTTAAGTTCAAGTTGCCACCATTTCTGAAAGAAGGAGAGTGAATCTGCAAAGGAAGGGGTGTGTGGTGACCGTGGTGATGGTGGGGAGGTGTGTGTGGTGACCATGAGGAAGGGAGGGGGGCGGGGGCACAGGGGTAGGGATGGGAGTGGTGTGGGGAGGAGATGTGGGTGTCTGAGGTGTGTGCAAGTTACATGGGAACACCAAGTTCATCTGGCTACTGCAAAACATGAATAGAAGAGGAAATATACTGTGTGGGAAAATGCACTCATTAAACTTAAAATTTTAAAAGGATGAAAACACAGATTACACTTTATTTTTAAAACTGAAATGAATTTTAATACAGAAAACGAAGACAGCATTTTGCAAGTTTATCGCTCAAAGGGGTATCTCTATTTGAGGAAATCAGCGTGTTACACTCTGAGAGATGAAATGTTACAGCTTGTACACCAAAATCAAAAAATGAAATTAAATTAAAAAATGAAATGGTTACCAAGGTAATGCAGGTCAGGGGATCAAAGGTGAAGGGTCACACATTATTAAAAAGAAATCCAAAAGGACGGCTGCATCATGATCTCTGCAAAACAAAGGAGCTCCAGTAAGTAAAACTCGCACCTCCCAGAATCAAACTCAAGTTCTTGAAAAGAAGATGCCCCCTGTAACTGAACACAGTCACTGCTGAGTCCATGTCGAGCCATTTTTAATTAGGTACAAAACCAAATTTTAATTACCATTTTTAAATAAAAATTTAACCATTCAATCATATTAAACCGCAAATATCCCCCATTACAAGTGACTGAAGTACTGACATTTCCACTGGACCCCAAGCCCCGTTTTCGGGAAATGACACTGTTTGTTAAGTTGCCAACATATCAGAAATCTAATTTGGTCACAGCATGGTGAGTTTTTTTTTTTCCCTCTCCTCAAGGAATGAATTCCAAAATTGAGTTTTTGCAAATTTGTTTCATTTGAAGTAGCTGCATAAAATTTCCATTATTGGAACATTTAGTATAACAATGTTCTAGAAGACAGCAATAAAGTGATACATGATAAAATAAACTGTGTAACTATATCTATTAAGATCTGTTCTCACATTCAACTCTCACTGCACAGGGGGGAAAAGACATTTTAAGCAAAATAACTTGCTATCTCTACTGGATTTACACAGAATTAATAGAAGCTTGACATAAGGAATATCTTAACAATGGAAAAAAGTGTATGACAGTTGAGGCCTCAATTTTCTGTTATTATTTACTCATTTCCCTCATTAACAAACAAAAAAGGACATTAACAAACCTTAAAAGGACAGAAAGAGCCAAGGTTTTGTTTTGCATCATGTAGCCACCACAGAAATCATGACAAACACACTTAACTTTGCCGCAATAGCAAGCATAACAATTAGGAGTTACAGTAAATAATTTCCATATTCCTTTCACTAGTAAATAAAATGACTACTATTTTATTTACTAATGATCTTCAGTCTTCTCTCTGCAACTAAACTTGAGCAGACTACATTTCCTGATTTAAGGATCCAATCAAATTTCTTCGCTTCTTGCTGTACAGTGAGTTGTAACAGGCAATAGAAATAATGCCTCTCTATCTAAGAGGGGAAAAGGGAGCATCACTAGCAAGAACTTTAAGTACCATTCCCTCTTCCAGCCTCCAAGGTTAGCTTCAATCTTACAATATCTAACATTTGAGTTTACCTTGATAAAATCAAATTTCCCGAATACTTTCCTATTAAAATAAAGACAACTGCCCTACAGGATTTTATTAAGAGGAACAGGATATTCTTTCTGGTGGCTTAGAGCTATCAATAAATAAACTCTATAAGGATTTTTGTTCCCCCTGATTAGGTTTTGTTAAGAAATAACTGGCAGAGCTTCATGCACTAAATACAAGTGTGTTAGTGCCTCAAGGCCACATTTCTAAAAACACGACTTTTATTTTAAAGTTTCAGAGCTACTGAAAAGTAAACTAGCCTTTCATTTATCTGGGATGCTCCTCTCCAGTAAAGTCTGTCATATATGAATTTGTTGCTGGGAGGCATGCAAGCAATTTTGAACACTACAGAAGGAATCAATACCCCATCAAAACAATGCAGATGCTGTTTTAGTAGCACTGTTATTCAGACCACTTTAAGCATGTTTATAAGAAAAGGCAAGAAGTCAGCAAGTTTACCATTAGCCAAGTTTTGTTTTATCAAAATATTTCCCATTAAAAATGAGAAAAGGTACATTCAGATCCAATATATGTACCCCTTCATTACCAAAACACAAGCATTTATTTTAAAACTTCTTGACAACAAGAGGAGACAGCACTTATAGATGCTTTTCAAAAGTCTTCTAAATCATTTCTAAAATTCACAGACTCAGGAAAAACGTGTTAGCCCAAACTTTCTACCAGTTTAACCCCCACTGCAAGCTGCAGACACCAGTCTAGGCCAACGTGGTTTGATTCTCCAAGTGGTAAGGAATTGCTCTCTGAGGTCCTGTAAGCACTACAACCAATCACGTTTCCACAAATAAATCCACGTTTCCACAAATAAATCCACGAAACTGAATATAACCTAAGTAAAAGCACAAACAAGAACCCTCTCCACCCAAGCACTTACAAGTTCTGACAATTTGAATAAATTTGTGCCAGTAATGACATTTTAGGTGACTTAAAGAAAATCCATGAAGGATTTTAGCCGATGTTTTTCACATGTGTTTGCTATTTGAGAAAGGGAGGGCTATCAGGAAGGAGTTTACCACGCCTCTAATATTCAAGGACCCTAGCACCTAATTAGGGCTTCCCTGGTGACTCAGGCAGTAAAGAATCTGCCTGCAATGCAGGAGACCAGGGTTCGATCCCTAGGTCAAGAGGATCCCCTAGAATGTAATTTAATAAGTAAAAAGAGGGCAAGACTACTGGGAGAAATAACAATAATCTCAGATATGCAGATAACACCACCACCCTAATGGCAGAAGCAAAGAGGAACTAAAGATCCTCTTGATGAAGGTGAAAAGGAGAGTAAAAAAGCTGGCTTAAAACTCAACATTTAAAAAACAAAGACCATGGATGGCATCCAGTCCCACCAATTCATGGTACATAGATGGGAAAACAATGGAAACAATGACAGACTTTATTTTCTTGGGCTCCAAAACCACTGTGGATGGTGACTGCAGCCATGAAATTCAAAGACCCTTGCTCCTTGGAAGAAAAGCTATGACCAACCTAGACAGTATATTAAAAAGCAGAAACATTACTTTGCCGACAAAGCTCCATCCAGTCAAAGCCATGATTTTTCCAGTAGTCATGTACGGTTGTGAGAGTTGGACCATAAAGAAGGTTAAGCACCAAAGAATTGATGTTTCCAAACTGTGGTGCTGGAGAAGACTCTTGAGAGTCCCTTGGACTGCAAGGAGATCAAACCAATCAATTCTCAAGGAAATCAACCTTAAATAGTCATTGGAAGGACTGATACTGAAGCTGAAGCTCCAATAATCTGGCCACAAGATGCCAAGAGCCGACTCACTGGAAAAGACCCTGATGCTGGGAAAGACTGAGGATAAGAGGAGAAGGGGGCGACGGAGGATGAGAAGGTTGGATGACATCACCGACTCAAAGGACTCGAGTTTGAGCAAATTCCTGAAGCCTGGCGTGCTGCAGTCCATGGGGTGGCAAAAAGTCAGACATGACCGAGAGACTGAACAGAGACCACTGGGGCCAGAACATCTGGGAAGCACAGATTCCGCTGCGACAACCAGGAGCTGCCCCGGAAGCTGCTATCTGGGACACACTTCCTTTTTCCCAGAGACACAATCTGATGCCTGCCTACTTAACCGGAGGTCTGTTGACGCAACAGTTCTGCTCCAGATTCTAGAGGCCATGGGACGTGAGTAGCTTTTTATTTTTTCCCAAAAGACTGGCTTAAGCTGAAATTTGAGAAACAAAACACTCTCCTAGCCCCCTTCCTGGGCCCCAAAGAGAGTCCTTCAAGGACTACAAATGGACTGGATTCGTAGATACCAATAAAAGCGAAAATTGAGGGGTGGGGGAAGGGCGGTCTTTGACCCCAAATAAATCCATCAGTGGTAGAACTAGCACTTTCACAGCAAGGGGCAGAGAAAGAGAGTCCTCTTCCAAATGACGAGCAGTAAATAAACAAGCAATGTTCAAAAGTCCTATACTACCCAAATTTTAGAAGCACAACTAGCACACACCCTACCCTCAATCTGAAATTGGAAAGAAAACTGTATGCCCACACAGGTGACTTACATTATTACAATAAGAAACACACAAGGTTTCACTGTCACAAGACCAACAAGTCACTGGAGTCCTAGCAAAGAAGACTTTTCCAAAGAAATTCTCACCCATATTAAGTTCTCACTGTCTGGACAACTTTTTAAAGAACACATTTTCCAACATGCTCAATCTGTACTCTGAGTTTTGGGCGGTTGTTTTTTGTTGTTGCTGTTTCAGTGTTTTGGGGGTTTTGTCTGTTTATTTGCCAAGGACCAGCCAGCATTTATAAACACAAAGAACTGGCTCATTCCTCAACTAAAGAGACACAGAACAAAGGACGTCGTTTCCAATAAGGTTAAATCATGACAGAAACGCTGCCATTTTCACCTCAGGCATATACTTTCAAAATACATACAAGAACCAGAAAGAAATAAAAAATAAAGAGCCAAGAAAATTCAGAGAGTCAGAGAAGCTAGGAGACAGTTGAAGAAACCCATTAAAACAGAGTTCTATATATTTTACTAATTCTTTACAAAATGGCTATTAACGCAACAATATAATGCTTTCTGCAACAGAAACTAATCTCAGCAAGTGTACTCTGAGAGCAAAATGAGAATGTCCAGCCAAAAGTTTATTACAGTGATGGGACATTTAAAAAAAAAAACTTGAATCTATAAATATAAATAAATAAATCACCAAAATGTCACTCAATAAAACAGACAATTCACTAGAATAAAATGCACTTGAGCTAAGTATATCCTTCAGTTAAGTGGGGATTATACTTCTATTACCTTCATCTTAGAATTTGTTAGTTTTTTTCCAGCATATTAGAAATACTGGTTGTTTGAAAAACCAAGACAAGAAAAGCACTTGGTCTCCACGAATGTGGTTCCTCCAAGTGCACCCTGTGGGGGAGCACTGCCAGCAGGAAGTGTTCCCTCCCCCACCCCCTTCCCACTACGGCCACCCTCTCTGCCGTTTTTTTTTTCAACCTTTCTGAAAATATATTTCTCTGCCAAGCTTCTCAGTCTGTTCTAAAATATACGCCTGTTTCTTAAAACTTTCTATAAGTGATACAGCAACCTACACCTGCAATCATCGTATTATTTCCGCTACAATCCTCGAAAAGAAAACAAAAGCGAAAACTTTAAATACCTGTCTACCTGGAACTTTATCCTCAACAATATAATTTTCTCCCTAACAGCTTCAAAGATTTCATGAAAGGAGAAAGCGAGGAGGAGGAAGGGGCTCACGTGCCATGAGCACGAGCAACTTTTAAGAGTGATCAGACCGCTCCTTCTGGTGGAGGGGGGATGGCCATGGGGTGTGCGCGAGCAGAGCACACGTCTCAAAGGTAGGTGCAACTCAGTATATGCCAATTACATCTCAAAAAAACTATTTAAGAACTGGGGCAGAGACTGAAAAACTCTAAAATCACCAGGCACTGAGGAGTACTCAAACGCTGTGGAGAAGGCCTCAGGAGTCGGGGAAATCGGCCTGAGGTTGAGCACTGCTGCACACTCACCGAACAAAGCAAGACCTCAAAGGATCAAACCGTTTACAAGCAGCTTAGCTGCATCCCAGAGCAAAGTTCAAGGAGAATTCAAGGGTCCTGCTTCCTTAAATTGAGTCTGTCAGTGTCCACCTTCTAATCAAGATATTTAGTCCATATGCAGTTAGTATAATATAATTTAGTCCATATACGGTTAATATAATAAATGTGGTTGGGTTTTAGTTAACCATCCTGTAATTTGTTTTCTACTTATTTCCTGTGTTCTTTGTTCTTCCTTTCTGCCTTCTTCTGGATGAATCAAGTATTTTTAGTTTAAAAAAAAAAAAAACTTTTTAAGAATGGGGGGTGGGCAAAAGGCAGGGCTGTGCCCTCTTCCTGTGCACTTTAACCCACAAAGCCCAGCTGCAGCCATCATGCAGGGAGAGCCAAGAGTCATGGGGAGCCAGCAGGAACCACTGAACTAACTAATTCTGGAACCACCTGGTTCTGCTTCTCTTGGGTGAAATAATGAGTAACCTCCTTGTTTAAAATAAATACTATATATTTAAAACATGTCCTATTGATTACCAGCTTTCATATTAGCCACAAATCTGAAATTACCATAGTTTCTAAATGGAAAATCAGGGCACAATATGACAGTTTCTCCAAAAGACTTGAAAAACCAGCTTTAGATATACTCCTAGCTTTACAAATTATATGCAAATTTGCCAAATACTCTTAAATTTCCCCCTCAGATTTCATATTTATATGATGCTAACTCTACTACAGTCAAGACCCAGTCCTCTCAGGTTACTATCCCCACTAGAGAAAAAAAACAATATGATATATGCCAAATTCCCTCAAATAAAAATTTATAAAAAATAAAAGGGAAACATTCACCTACTTTGACTTTACGTCTGTATGACCTGTATAAGGTTACTAACCTGCACACCAGCGCTTATTTTAATTGCTCTACTGGCTTCCTACATGACACTCGGGACCAGGAGTACACGACAGTCAGGAGTCAGGACTCCAACATTGCCCACTTCCTCTTGTCACTGATTCTCAAGTTTCAGACAAATAAGAAGCCCCTATTTAAACCAAGTCATTTGCAAAGAATAGTTCCCAAGTCTCTCCCTTAAGAGATTACAATTTAGTACATCAAAAGAGGAGCTAAACAATCTGCATTTTTAGTAAAACCCCCAGATGAAGCTGACTAGAACAGTCCACAGTCCTCACTTTAAGAAAAATTGCCTAGGTGGGTTCAACCCCATCCTCCAGTCTCCACATACACCCGCCTCCTGCAGGCACCAAGCACCGATGTCAGACCTGCCAAAGGATATAGAAACAAATTCCAGCTGATAACAGCTTAAGGTGGCCCTTAAGTTTTTAAATGCCAATAGATGCTTTAAAAGTCTCTAAAACCCCAAGAATAAAGCTATACTGAAAGACAGGGTAGCTATACAAGATACAGAGAATCCTTTTCCAATTAGAACCAATTCTAGGTTTCCGTAATAGCTCTACTGCTTACTACTCTATGACCTTGGATAAACTAATTTTTAACAAAGTCACACTTTCTTCACTTAAAACATGAAGATAATGACATCCCTACCTTATAGGGCTGCTGTGAATATTAAAGAAAATAAGTAATACAAACTGAGCAGCATGGTGCTTAGGTCTTAAAAAGCAATAATGCCAGCTCTGTGGTTACTATGATGATGGTGCTGATTATCTTCCATTCTTTCTCTGATCTGATTCTTTACAAGGTTTACAAGAGGGCTACTGCTCTCTCCATTTATTCAGATGAGCAAAGGTTAACATTCAAGACGTAAATCTTAAAAATGGCAGAGCTGGAACTGAAATTACTTCTGTCCAGCCTGTCCTGCTCCACGGCTCTGGTCCTGACAGGAAGGTGCTCCACGTGGGGCTCTGCACACTAAGGTTCCCAGTCATGTTTGGGGAGTGAGACAATGAAAGGACAGGAAGGTCGTGCGGGGCAGCAGAGGGGACTGCACCCTTCTAGATTCATTACATACCGACCACAGCATCTTACACAGGGCACTCAGGACACTTCACTCAAGGGAATCACAGAAATAAACGCAAGGACTTATTTGGATACAATAGAAGGAGGAGCAATTATTTTCCATTCTGCAATTCTACTCACTAATTAAAAGACAAATTCATTCAACAAATATATACGGAGAGCCTAACTATAGGGAAGGCTCAGTCACTCCGTCCCGGGATGTGCAATGAAGAGCAGAGAAGAGGTTCCAGCTTTGTCTATCTTGATGCTGAGGCAAGGATTCAGAAATGGAACAAGTCATTTCAAGCACCATGAGCAGAATTAAGAAGTGCAGAATGCTATGGAAATGCACAGCAAGGGTACCTCATGAATTCTGCTGTGGAGGGCGAGGGGGAAAGAGGCAATTTTCCTGGGGGAAATAATGTTTAGCTGAGATCAGAAGGATGACAAGGTGGAGGTGGACCATATCCTAAGAAGAAGAAAAAATGATATGTCACAGGCAATATGGGAGGAAGGACCTGAGAGTAGACAAGGAATTCAGGGGAAGAAACCAATGGTTGGAAGAGAGAAGGGGAGAGGGGCCAGGTGGGAGGCTGGGCGGGTGACGCACAAGATTTCACAGGCCTATGCACGAGGCTGAGAAACTAGATCTTAAGGACAATGGAAAAGTATTCCAACAACTGAGAAATGGGGTACCATAATCCAACTGGCATTTTTAAAAAACCACTCCGACATCTGGGTGGGAGCAGGCAAGACTTCAGGCAGGGACAGGGGTCCAGGAGCTCTCTAGAAACCATTTGGGCACAAGTAATTGTCAACTGGCCTGGAGAGGTGGCTGTAAGGAGTGATTTAGACAGAATGGAAATTTATGTGGAAATAGAACTGGTAGGCTTAGATTCAATACGTAAAAGATGAAGGAGGTGTCAAAAATGACCTCTGAGAGGAAAAAAAGTAGCAACTCTAGATTGGAGATACCTGATAAGCACTGCCTCAGCCAGGTGGTGAAGGTTAAGAGTATCACAGTGAGAAGTCTTGTTGATAGCAGGCACCCCTGATCTGATGAGATGAGAAGGGCTCTGCATCTCCCTAGTCTTCCTTCCCAAAACGCGTAATCCCAGCCTAATCACAGACCAAACAGCAGACCAACCCAAACTGAAGGACATTGTACAAATGCCTGATCCGTCAAGGTCAACAGAAACAACCAAAGTCTGCGCAATTGTCACAGTCCAGAGGGGCCTGAGGGGAAAGGACAACTAAATGTCATGTGGCCTCCTGGATGGGGTCCTGGAACAGAAAAGGACACTAGGGGAAAACTAAGGAAAGCTGAAGAACGTGTGGAGTTTACAGTCCTCTAGCAGTACTGGTTACTGGTCAGGGTGAACGTACCACTTTCACGTTATTAGGATCAGTGGGAGTGGGGGACACATGAACTGTCTGATATTTTTGCAACTTTTCTGGAAAGCTAAAACTACTTTTAATGCAAACGTTTATCTTAAAACTGGCCCCCAGGTCTGCCTTGGACACGTGGGAGGTGTCCTTTTTTGAGACAGGAAAGACAGAGAGGAACACCATAAGCTCATTTCAGACACACTACACAGGATCAGCCTGTCAGACTCTGCCATAGAGTGGGTGGGCAGCTCTGGTGGGGCCCTCGGCAGAGGGAGTTGAGCTCAAAACAAATTCAAGATGCTAGCACACCCGTGGAGGTGAATGTGGAGGCAGCAGGAGAGGAAGAAGGCTCACTGAGAGAGAGAGAGACCTTGGAACAGAGAGAAGAAAAAGCATTACCCTTGGAGAGACCTAGAAAGTAAACAGGACAGAATGCGGGCACCAAAGTTCAGTTCTGGAAAAACATTTTTTTAAATATTTATTATCTGATCTTATTTTTGGCTGTGCTGGGTCTTCACTGCCGGGCACAGGGCTTCTCTAGCTGCAGCAAGCCGGGACTACTCTTTGTTGCAGCTCACGGGCTCGAGGCGGGTGGGCGTCAATAGTTGCGGTGCATGGGCTTAGCTGCCCTGTGGCATGTGGATGCTTCCCGGACCAGGGATCGAACCTGTGGCCCCTGCACTGGCAGGAGGATTCTTAACCACTGGACCATCAGGGAAGTCCCCTAGCAAAACTCTGGTTTTCTAAAGTCCAGTAAGACAACAGAAACAAAAAGCAGCAGGTGAGTCTGAACTTGCTGAAAAAACTACCACAAAAATAAAAACAGGTACAGACTTATTGCATATAAGGCAGGCTCAAGGATTATTAATACAACACAAGAGAATATAGCCAATGTTTTGTAATAACTGTAAATGGGAAAAAAATAGATACAGTTTTTTGTAGCACAAGTTAAAAAAAAAAATCAGGAGCCCTCTCAGCAGGCTGAGGGAGCAGCAGGGTCACTGAGAGTGAAAATGAGTATCTTAGAGGTGAGGACTTCAGTTGATTCCTGAGAAATATCCACATTTACCAGTCACGCACGAAGAAGGTCGAGTCAAGCCCTGAGAAAAGCCTACCTTCAGACGTCAGGCAGAAGACAGTGGAACATCCAACACTAGGAGAAAATCCAAGGCCACACGTCATCCCGGAGGCCAAGGGGAAGGCACAGTCAACTTCTGTGAATACGTCTGAGAAACCAAATAAAATACTGAAAAATGCCCCTCATCTTTACCAATTCTGAGGTCACAAGTGATCTCTCTCTGAAAGAGGTTTCAGCAGAATAATGGGAATTAAATTCAGATTGGAGTATCTGAATAAAAGTGAAAAAAAGAAAAACCAACTCTCACAAGAAGTCTGGCTCTCAGACTTGTACACCCTTATTCAAGGCAACATTACTCACAACACCCAAAGGTGGAGGCAACCCAGGTGTCTATCGATGAATAAATGGATACACAGTGTTGTATGTACATAATGAAATATTATTCATCCTTTAAAAAAGAAGGAAATGACGTGTGGCTGAACCATGAGGATATTATGCTAAGAGAAATAAGTCAGTCACAGAAAGACAAATGTTATAGACTCCCCTGATCTGAGATAATTAGCGTTGTCAAATTCAGAGATAAGAAACAGAAAGATGCTTGCTGGGGCTGGAGGGAGATGGCAACGGGGAGGGAGTTACACAACTGTGTGAATTTACTTAATGCCGGAGAACTGTATACTTTAAAATGACTAAGATGGGAAATTTTATGTTATGTACATCCTACTACAATCAAAATTTTTTAAAAAGAAGTCTGGCTCTCAAAATGTTAAATTTGTATCAAGCCATAATGATTTACAATGAAAAATATTTAGAGCTGGACACTTTAACCTAGATCAGCACTTTCTAGACATGTCCCTGAAGACGCATGTCTCACACACACACATCACAGATGTTGGTCCCCTCATGCTCTGCAAGGGGGCCTGGACCCCACAGACCCCAGGTCAGTGGTCTCTGATCCCAAGAGTACTCATCTATTAACCCTGTATGCCTTATAAATACTTTTATATTTGACGTGTTCTAAGATGTGAGAAGAGCCGGGAAGTGATGGCTACAGAAATGAGGGTTAGAGATCATTTCAATTCTATTTTCAGTGGCAAAAAACCTTGCTTTACAAGGGGGAAATCCCTGTAAGAGACTTCCATAAATTTCCATTAATAAGTGAGTGAGTAAACAATTTATGGTAACATTCAGGAAAAAAAGTTGCTTTAAATTGGTTTTCTTCATCAACCCACAACTTCTGCTACCAAAAGGAAAAGGAAAAGAACGTGACCCCAACTTACAGAAACTAGTAACAGGTCATTTAGAGAAACAAAGGAACCTCTACTATAAAGTCACACCCCATTTTTGACAGATAACTTTAAGGATGGATGGACTAGGGGCAACAATTTTCTCTTCATGAATTGTCAGATTGACAAGAACTAAATCAGTATGTAAGGAAAAAAAGGAAAAATCAAAGAACAACATGGCACTGATGCAGGCCTATGATAAACAGATCAACAAACAGAAAGCATTTAGATACAAAGCCACACATAAGTATCTGTTGAAATTTAGCACAAGGTAAAGGCAACATTTCAAATCAGCAGGAAAGGATCAATGACTCAATAATAAGCATCTATTAATATATGGAGGGAAAAAAGCTTTACCTCACTCTGTCCATATTACCCAAAATGTCTCTGTGTATTAAACATCTAAGGGAAAAATTCAACACAAAGAAGAAAATCCAGGGAGAACACTTAGGAACTGAGATAAAGAAGCCTTTCCTGGGTGTGCTTTCAAGGCCAAAGAGACTCAAAGTTTGAGTGCATGACCCACAGAACTGACATGAGGATGTAATGAAGAAAATTAAGACTGAAATACAGCATACTAGGCAGGAAAAAATTAAACTTTTTTTTTTTTTTTAAAGAAAAACACAGAAATCAGAAAGGGTAAAGAATGTACTAGAAAAAAGAACAAAAGAATGAACAATCAAAAAAGTAACACAAAATGTTACACAAAACAACATGAAGAAAAGCAAATTAAAAAGAAACCATTTTTTCACCCATTAGACTAAGATTGAAAAACTGTAATACCTGTGTCAGTCAGTTTAGGGAACTGAACATTTTCCTATTCAGCTATAGTGAGTGTAGTGGCACCTTTCTAGAGGGAATATGGCAAACGTTTACACTCTCTGGTGAGCAACTATGTTGGCAGACCTCCTTTCCTAAGACAATAACTAGAGAAGTGTGCAAAATACTGAGATAAGCAATAAGGGACTGGTTTACAATTTTTATAGAAAAGTTAAGCTCCTATACTCTGGCCACCTGATGCGAAGAGCCAACTCATTGGAAAAGACCCTGATGCTAGGAAAGATTGAAGGCAAAAGGAGAAGAGGGCAGCAGAGGATGAGATGGTTAGATAGCATCAGTGACTCAATGGACATGAGTTTGAGCAAACTCCAGGAGACAGTGATGGACAGGGGAGCCCGGGGTACTCCAGTCCATGGGATTGCAGAGAGTAGGAAATCACATAGCAACTGAAGAACTATACTTTTCAGTTATGTACAGCCACATCCACACACATGCACTGGCATGCAAGGTGACCACAACAGATTTTTGGCATGGGGAGAAAACCAGAGAAGAGGTATCCATGATTCCTTGTGGGGAGGGGCGGGGGAAGAGTGTCACACACACATACACACACACATGCCCCACTTTGAGGCAGAATAACTCTTATTAAAGCAAGACAGGCTGGAAAAGAACCTCAATATATTAATCAATACATAATTCCAACTTGATTTTTAAATTACTAAAAACATTCACCTCTCAATTGGTAATAATACATAGAAGGATAAGTAGATGTGTAAATTATATTAATACAACTGAGAAACATATAATGGACAAAACTAATGTCATGAAACTAAGCTAACTCAAAGAATTCAACACATAATTGAATAATTCAATCCTTTCAAAGCAAATGTAATTGTAACTTGAGTTGGGGATATCAATACTAATATCCGTACCATATGCAGACATTCCCTACAATAAATCTTCATCTACCACTAATCTCATTTGGGTCCTTCAGTGTGAGATAACAGAAAATAACCTGGGTCTCTGGCCCCAAGTCCTGGCAGAGAGCTCCTAAAACCCCGTAATTTCTTAAGCGACAATTAGAACATCTTTGGTTCCAATATCTGGTCTTTGACTTCGTCCCTGACCCAGGGTTCCTGAAACCCTGGCAAACTCTAAGTGATAAAAGCACTAAGGAGCTACTGGGGCTACTCTAGGTGGGGGTTGGGGCGGGGGGTGGGCGGGGAGATGGGCTCCAAGATGGCTACGAATGGGGCTAGTAACCAAAACAACCAAGGCACGAGTGGCAGCTTGGAATTTTCTGCCCCCACTCCCAATTCTTCAGAGAGAGGCTGGAAATGGAATTAATAATTGATCAAGAGGGAACTTCCCAAAAATCCCAACAGTACCAGATTCAGAAAGCTCCCAGATTGAGGCTGTGAACACCTCCACACTAAGAAAGCGACACACCCCCAACTCCACAGGACAGATACTCACCACTCTCTATGTCCCTAGCGACTGGACAGTACCTGAAAAAAGGCGTTCATAGACTACAGACTCCACAAAGGCGAGTCCAATATCTATTTGGTCCTCTCTTACGTATCTGGTAACAAACACGATATCTGCTAGAGAGAGAATGTTTAACAGCATTTATTAAATAAATGCTGAATGAATGTGAGGGATGGGGTGGGCTCCATAATTCTATTCCTAGGCTCAGTTGTAAAGAATCTACCTGCAATGTAGGAGACGCAGGCTCTATCTCTGGGTCAGGAAGATCCCCCGGAGGAGGCAATGGTAACCCACTTCAGTATTCTTGCCTGAAGAATCCCATGGACAGAGCAGCCTGCCAGACTACAATCAGTGGAGTCACAAGAGTCAGACATGACGTAGCGACTAAACCACCACCAGCTTGCATCAAGTTCCACCAGCGTGACAGAACAGAGACGTCTCCGCCCTGCAGGACGCCACAGCCTACCCTGGAGACCAGGCATGGGTCTCAGCCCTGGGCACCATGGGGACTCTTCCTCAAGGGCTCTGCCTCATCCTAGAGGATGCAGCTCCCCTCTATGTGTGTTATTCTTACATTCTTTACAGTTCTCTTGACTTTTTATGAACCCAATCCCGCATTACTTCCATTCCCTCATACAGTGAAAAATGGTCATTTTTTAAAATTATTTTTTTATATAGGCAAAATGAAAAAACCTGAATGGGAAAAAATTCTGCAAATGATATGACTGATAAGGGATTAATATCCAAAATATATAAGCAGCTCATACAACTCATCAAAAAAAAATCTGATTTAAAATATTCATAGTAAATTTTTTCTTTCTCTCTTTTTTTCCCTTCTGATTTGACCCAGATTTATCAGGGTCAAATTTATCAGGCTTCCCTGATAGCTCAGTTAGTAAAGAATCCGTCTGCAATGCAGGAGACCCCGGTTCAATTCCTGGGTCAGGAAGATCCGCTGGAGAAGAGAGAGGCTGCCCACTCCAGTGTTCTTGGACTTCCCTTGTGGCTCAGCTGGTAAAGAATCCACCTGCAATGCAGGAGACCTGGGTTTGATCCCTGGGTTGGGAAGATCCCCTGGAGAAGGGAAAGGCTACCCACTTCAGTATTCTGGCCTGGAGAATTCCATGGATACAGATTTGGAATTAATTTGTATGCAGTGAAAGAGTCACATTTCTTTTCTTTCCCCACATGAATATTTACCTGAATACAGTTACTGAGAAGACTGTCCTTTCTCTGTTATTCTGCAGAGCCTCCTACGTGGTAAATCAAGTGTACAAATACGAATGCAACTGTGTCTGGACTATTTTGCTTGACTGGTCAACTTGTCTAGCCTTTCACTAAAGTTATATTATTTTAATTACCATAGGGTTAAACAAGTCCTGCTATCCTGTAGAGTAAGTCTGCTCAGATTGCCATTCTTCAAAACTCTTCCGGGCATCCTTTGCTGTCTACATTTCCAAGCACGTGTTAATATGAGTTTGTCAAGTTCATCAAGGAAACAACTGCAGACATTTTTATTGATACTACATGAAGGAACTTTTGAATTTCAGAAGAATCAACATCTTACAGCATTCATTCTCCTAATCCATTAAGATGGTATACCCATCTATTTATTTAGACCTTTAACTTCTCTCAGTGTTTATCTTTCCCTGTACAGATGCCTTACATTTTTTTAAACTTATTCTGTAAAATCGGACTGTGCATGCCACCACAAATGATATTTCTACTTCACTTTTTGTTGTTGATATACAAAATTGCAATTGTGTCCAGAGTTACTCTGAATCTTGCAGCCTTGCTTATTAATTACAGTAAGTTATGAGGTTTTTTCCTACATACACATGCCATCTACAAAACCAGTTTTATTCTTTTCTTGCTGATTCTTGTACCTTATACTTTTCTTGTTGTATTGAACCAGGTAGAGTCTCTAAAGAAAGTCATTAACAGTAATGGTAAAGATAACTTCTTTCTACTCCCAGTCTCAGAAGGAAAACTTTCAACACTTTACCATTAAACATGATTTTTGCTAAAGGATTCTTTTAAGTAACTCTATCAAATTAAAGAAGCTACTTTTTCCTCATACTGTGTTATGGGATTTCACTTTGAATAGATGCTGAATTTTACCAATGGCAATTTTTACCTCAATTGACAGTATCACAGTCTTTTCTGTTTTACACTATTAACTCAGTGATGTCTGACTGATTTTTCAAATAGTAGACCTAGCTTTGTAATAAGTCTGATACTGATTTAAATCTTTTGAAATCTGTCAACACTTGCTATAGATAAGCAATTTTGATAAATGTTCCATGTGTATATAAAAGCATGTATAATCTAACAGTTATGGGTGCAGAGTCCTTCATATTTCATGTTTCATTTTCAATGTTTGTTGTTTTCAATCTCCTAGTTCTCTCCTTCTATATCTAATCTACTGGCAAACCCACTGTGATCTCAATTAGGTCAAGCTTGTTAAGTATGTTATTGAGATTTTCTATATCCTCAAACCAGTCAATCCTAAAGAAAATCAATCCTGAATATTCATTAGACAGACTGATGCTGAAGCTGAAACTCCAATACTTTGGCAATGCAAAGAACTGACTCCTTGGAAAAGATCCTGATGCTGGGAAAGTAAAGGCAGGAAGAGAAGGGGATGACAGAGGGTGAGATGGTTGAAAGGCATCACCGACTCAATGGACATTGAGTTTGAGCAAGCTTTGGGAGATGGTGAAAGACAGAGAAGCCTGGCGTGCTGCAGTCTATGAGGCTGCAGAAAGACAAACACAGCTGAGCGACTGAACAACAACATCCTCAGTGATTCTCTGTTTACTCCATTAGCTAGTAAACTGTACTAAAAACCCCCACTATGATTGTAGATTTGTCTATCCTTTGCTAGTTTTGCCAATTTTTCCCTTGTGTATTTTGACACCATGTTTTTAGGCACATTCAGATGTAGAACTACTGAATTGAGTATGTCATCATTTTGAAATGTCTCTACCTCGAATAATGCTTTTCCTGCCCTAACTTCTATTTTACTAATATAGGTACACCAGTCTTCTACTGGCTAGTGTTGGAATGATATGTCCTTTTCCATTTTACTTTCCACTTGTATACATCCTTAGAAGTAGTACAAAGTTGTGAAATCCACGTTTTCAAATTTTAATTTCTCAATCTTTGTTTTTAACTCAAATTTTTAGTTCACTTTATTTAATATAATTATTGATATCCTGGGTATAAATCTATCATCTTACTGTTTGCTTCCTATTATCCTCATATACTCTGTTCCTCTTCTGTCTACCTGTCTTCTTTAGGATTAATCAAGTTAGTACTACTAACTACCCCTCCTTCTCCTCTTTATTCCCTTCTATTAGTTTAGTAGATATATATTCTTTTACTGTTCTTTTAATGAATATCCTAGCGATTACAGCATGCATCCTTAACTTATCAAAGTCTGCACTAAATTAATAATTTTACCACCTCTGGGACAATGCAAAGACAACAGGATACTAACTCTATTTACATCCCCACAACTTATATGCTACTATTATAGTTTCAAACCACATATATATATATTAAACCACACAAGACATTAAATTATCATTGCTGTTTTATACATCAACATTCATTTGCATTTACCCTGTCTTTGGTCTCCACTTTTTCCTACATCTTAAAGCTGCCATGCAGGATCAATTTCCCTTCTGCCCAAAGAAGAATCTTTATTATTACTCCCCTTTAGTGCACATCTGGTGTGCATTAATTCTCTCCATTTTGTTGGTCCAAAAAGACATTTTTGCCTTCCCTTTTGGAGGATGTTTTGCTGGGTATAAAATTTCAGTCTGGCAGTTTACATTCTTGTTTACATTTCAAAAATACTGATCCATTGCCTTTTGACTTCTACTGCTTGTGTTGAAAAATCAGCTGTCAGTCTTACTGCCCTTTTGAATGTAACATATAATTCTTCTCTAAGTATTTTTTAAGATTTTCTCATTATTTTTGGTTTTCAGCAATCTTAAATTTTACTGAGATTTTATTTGACTTTATCCAGTGTGGGGGGTCTACAGTATTTCTTAAATCTGTGATTTGAGTTTGGATGTTGCAGAGAATTTTCAGTCATTATCTCTCCAAATACAGATTCTACACTATTCCTCCTTTCCTTCCTACTGGGATTTCAATTACACACTTGTTAAATATTCTCACTGAATCCTTATGTCTCTTAGACTCTTTTACATATTTCCAATCCATTTTTCTCTATATATTTTATCATTCTAAATATTTTCTTTCAATTTATTACTACTACTAATCTACTGTTAAACCCATCTATCAAGATCTTAATCTCAATTAATTTAGTTATAGTCCTTCAATTCTAGAACTTACTTTTTTTAAAATTTTTATTGGAGTATAGTTGATTTATAATGTTATGTTAGTTTCTGGTGTAGAACAAAGTGAATCAATATATCCACTCTTTTTTTAGATTCTTTTCCCATACAGGCCATTACAGAGTATTAAGTAGAGTTCCCTGTGCTATATAGGAGCCTCTTATTAATTATCTATTTCATACAGAGTAATGTGTATAGGTCAATCCCAATCTCCCAATTTATCCCTCCCTCCCTCCCACATCCCCTGGTAACCTAGAATTTACATTTAGGTTCCAATTCCCCGATTCTTAATCTTGTCTTTGATTTATTTAAATATATACTATGTGATGGGCGCAGGAGGGCCGAGAGGAGCTACTCCACGTTCAAGGTCAGAAGGGGAGGCTGTGAGGAGATACCCCTCATCCAAGGTAAGGAGCAGCGGCTGTGCTTTGCTGGAGCAGCTGTGAAGACATACCCCACGTCCAAAATAAGAGAAACCCAAGTGGAGACAGTAGGTGTTGCGAGAGGCATGAGAGAGCAGACACACAAACCATAATCACAGAAAACTAGTCAATCTAATCACATGGACCACAGCCTTGTCTAACTCAATGAAATTAAGCCATGTCCGTGGGGCAACCCAAGATGGGCAGGTCATGGTGAAGAGGTCTGAGAGAATGTGGTCCACTGGAGAAGGCAATGGCAAACCACTTCAGTATTCTTGCCTTGAGAACACCATGAACAGTATGAAAGTGCAAAATGATAGGATACTGAAAGAAGAACTCATCAGGTCGGTAGGTGCCCAATATGCTACTGGAGATCAGTGGAGAAATAACTCCAGAAAGAATGAAGGGATGGAGCCAAAGCAAAAACAATACCCAGCTGTGGATGTGAGGGTGATAGAAGCAAGGTCTGATGCTATAAAGAGCAATATTGCATAGGAACCTGGAATGTCAGGTCCATGAATCAAGGCAAACTGGAAGTGGTCAAACAGGAGATGGCAAGAGTGAATGTCAACATTCTAGAAATCAGCAAACTAAAATGGACTGCAATGGGTGAATTTAACTCAGATGACCATTATATCTACTACTGTGGGCAGGAATCCCTTAGAAGAAATGGAGTAGCCATCATGGTCAACAAAAGAGTCCGAAATGCAGTACCTGGATTCAATCTCAAAAACGACAAAATGATCTCTGTTCGTTTCCAAGGCAAACCATTCAATATCACAGTAATCCAAGTCTATGCCCCAACCAGTAACGCTGAAGAAGCGAAAGTTGAACAGTTCTATGAAGACCTACAAGACCTTTTAGAACTAACACTCAAAAAAGATGTCCTTTTCATTATAAGGGACTGGAATGCAAAAGTAGGAAGTCAGGAAACACCTGGGGTAATAGGCAAATTTGGCCTTGGAACAGGGAATGAAGCAAGGCAAAGGCTAACAGAGTTTTGCCAAGAGAACACACTGGTCATAGCAAACACCCTCTTCCAACAACACAAGAGAAGACTCTACACATGGGCATCACCAGATGGTCAACACCAAAATCAGACTGATTATATTTTTTGCAGCCAAAGATGGAGAAGCTCTATACAGTCAGCAAAAACAAGACCACAAGCTGACTGTGGCTCAGATCATGAACTCCTTATGCCAAATTCAGACGTAAATTGAAGAAAGTAGGGAAAACCACTAGACCATTCAGGTATGACCTAAATCAAATTCCTTATGATTATACAGTGGAAGTGAGAAATAGATTTAAGGGACTAGATCTGATAGATAGAGTGCCTGATGAACTATGGACTGAGGTTCGTGACACTGTACAGGAGACAGGGATCAAGACCATCCCCATGGAAAAGAAATGCAAAAAAGCAAAATGGCTATCTGGGGAGGCCTTACAAATAGCTGTGAAAAGAAGAGAAGAGAAAAGCAAAGAAGAAAAGGAAAGATATAAGCATCTGAATGCAGTTCCAAAGAATAGCCAAGAGAGATGAGAAAGCCTTCCTCAGCAAACAATGCAAAAAAAATAGAAGAAAACAACAGAATGGGAAAGACTAGAGATCTCTTCAAGAAAATCAGAGATACCAAGGGAACATTTCATGCAAAGATGGGCTCAATAAAGCACAGAAATGGTATGGACCTGACAGAAGCAGAAGATATTAAGAAGAGATGGCAAGAATACACAGAAGAACTGTACAAAAAAGATCTTCATGACCAAGATAATCACTATGGTATGATCTATCACTCACCTAGAGCCAGACATCCTGGAATGTGAAGTCAAGTGGGCCTTAGAAAGCATCACTATGAAGAAAGCTAGTGGAGGTGATGGAATTCCAGTTGAGCTATTTCAAATCCTAAAAGATGATGCTCTGAAAGTGCTGCACTCGATATCCCAGCAAATTTGGAAAACTCAGCAGTGGCCACAGGACTGGAAAAGGTCAGTTTTCATTCCAATCCCAAAGAAAGGCAATGCCAAAGAATGCTCAAACTACCACACAATTGCACTCATCTCACATGCTAGTAAAGTAATGCTCAAAATTCTCCAGGCCAGGCTTCAGCAATACGTGAACCATGAACTTCCAGATGTTCAAGCTGGTTTTAGAAAAGGCAGAGGAACCAGAGATCAAATTGCCAACATCTGCTGGATCATGGAAAAAGCAAGAGAGTTCCAGAAAAACTTCTTTTTCTGCTTTATTGACTATGCCAAAGCCTTTGACTCTGTGGATCACAATAAACTGTGGAAAATTCTGAAAGAGATGGGAATACTAGACCACCTGACCTGCCTCTTGAGAAATCTGTATGCTGGTCAGGAAGCAACAGTTAGAACTGGACATGGAACAACAGACTGGTTCTAAATAGGAAAAGGGGTACGTCAAAGCTGTATACTGTCACCCTGCTTATTGAACTTCTATCCAGAGTACCTCATGAGAAACGCTGGGCTAGAAGAAGCACAAGCTGGAATCAAGATTGCCAGGAGAAATATCAATAACCTCAGATATGCAGATGACACCACCCTTATGGCACAAAGTGAAGAGGAACTAAAAAGCCTCTTCATGAAAGTGAAAGTGGAGAGTGAAAAAGTTGGCTTAAAGCTCAACATTCAGAAAACGAAGATCATGGCATCTGGTCCCATCACTTCATGGGAAATAGACGGGGAACAGTGGAAACAGTGTCAGACTTTATTTTGGGGGCTCCAAAATCACTGCAGATGGTGACTGCAGCCATGAAATTAAAAGACGTTTACTCCTTGGAAGGAAAGTTATGACCAACCTAGATAGCATATTCAAAAGCAGAGACATTACTTTGCCAACAAAGGTCCATCTAGTCAAGGCTATGGTTTTTCCAGTGGTCATGTATGGATGTGAGAGTTGGACTGTGAAGAAAGCTGAGCGCCGAAGAATTGATGCTTTTGAACTGTGGTGTTGGAGAAGACTCTTGAGAGTCCCTTGGACTGCAAGGAGACCCAACCAGTCCATTCTAAAGATCAGCCCTGGGTGTTCTTTGGAAGGACTGATAGTAAAGCTGAAACTCCAATACTTTGGCCACCTCTGGGAAGACTTGACTCACTGGAAAAGACTTTGTTGCTGGGATTGGGGGCAAGAGGAGAAGGGGACGACAGAGGATGAGATGGCTGGATGGCATCACCGACTCGATGGACATGAGTTTGGGTGAACTCTGGGAGTTGGTGATAGACAGGGAGGCCTGGCATGCTGCAATTCATGGGGTCACAAACAGTCGGACACGACTGAGCGACTGAACTGAACTGAACTGATGGTGTATAATTACTCCATTAACTGAGTCCCTGAGAATCCATTTAAATAGTCTTGATTTTCAGTCAAACTGTCCTAAATTCTCATTTGGTGGGTAAGTTTCAGACATTGTAAATAAATGTAGAAATCATTTGAGGCTCCAAGTGATGTTATCTTCTTCTAGAAAAAAATCGCATTTGGTTCTGTCAAGATCACCTTGATCGAATCAAGGACTCAGAAGATTTGAAGTTCAACATCAGTACTTCTGGAAAATCACTATTCCAGGACATAGGCCTTTGGGACTCAAAGCATAAGGAGTTTTCCAGGGCCCCTTCCTCCCTGACTTATACCAAATTCTAGTTTTTGCCCCCCACCCTTCAGCTCCATGAGTCTATTACAATCTCTTCTGCTTCCCAACTTCTGATTTGCTGGCCCTGTCTTGAATTGGAAGACTCTTCCAGGGCAGAAGTAGATGCAAATCTGGTCTCACATCTATGAGCTTCCTTACTCCCCAGATCTCAGTCCCACAAATCTTCACTGTTCTTGTTACCTCTATCACCTTCAAACAAATTTTGTTTTAAATTGTGTTCAGCTTTCCTAACTGCAGGAAAGAGGGAGCAACTGCTTATTCTACCATTAACAAAAAATTTCCCCACTCCCATATTTTCTATTGTTGTGGGTTTATATTTTGTGATTCTTTTCTGTCATTTCACCAGAATTTTGGAAGGAAGAGAAATACATCTTCAATAAGTAACTGCTTAACCAATTACTCATCACTGCTTAACCAGAAATCTCCACTCATTTTATTGATAGATCTTTTATATATCAAGGATATTAAACCTGTCAAATATGTGACAAATATTTCTCCTAGTTTCCCATTTACATTTTAATTTCATCATCTCTTTGTTGTTTAGTCACTCAGTCGTGTCCAACTCTTTTGCCACCCCATGGACTACAGCACGCCAGGATTCCTGTCCTTTCCTATCTCCTAGAGTTTGCTCAAACTCATATTCATTGCGTTGGTGATGCCCTCCAACCATCTCATCCTCTGTCGCTTCCTTCTCCTCCTGCCCTCAATGTTTCCCAGCATCAGGGTCTTTTCCAATGAGCTGGCTCTTCATACCAGGTGGCCAAAGTATGGGAGATTCAGCTTCAGCATCTTTAGCACATAGAAATGGTGAATTTATATGTAGTACAATTTATCAGTCTTCTCTTTTCTAATTCTGATGTCATGATAAGAACACTGAACACTGTGTAAACAGACTCATATTTTCTTCTAGTGTGTTATCATTTCCACTTTTTACATTTACTTTTCACTTATTTTGATATAAAGTATCCAATATAAGGTTCAGACACAGTGACTGAACAACATGAGACAGACTTATTTTTGAACTGGTAAGCCAACTGTCCCAAGTTCATTTAAATAAACAACCCTCTATTTCCTCCTCTAAAGAGTATCTTAATCTCTTATACATCAAAAAATACTTTCTTGGCATGCATATAATTTTGCAATCTGGCATTCTCCTTGCTATTCTGACTTCCTCTGGTTTCTTTAACCCTTCTAAGTTCTATTCCTCTTCAACAAGCCCTTCTGAGTCTCTTTTACAAGCTGAATTTCCTTCCCACTTCCCTTATTCAGTCTCACGCTCCAGAGAAGATGAGGGAAACAGCTCATTTCTAGGACCTCTTGCCTCTCATTCTCCCTGCTCTCCTTGGGAGATTTCACCTGTTCTGTCAGCTTCTTCCAGCTCTCTCTTGAGTTCCCAGATCTTAATCACCTTCTAAGATCTCTTCCTAAATGTTCTACAGGCACTCTCTAAGCTCAACTATACAAATATAATTTCAATACCTCCTCAAACCTATTTTTCTTTCTGCCTTTCCTTATCTACATACCATTATCATTCAAACCAGATTCTCAGTAATTCTCTTTCTCCATCACATCTTTGAGGTCATGATGAACCCTACTGATTCTAGCTCTCTGGTCAGATCCTTCCCTACTGCCACTGCATTAAAACAGGCCTTAAATTAGCTCTGGGATGGATTCCTCCCCAATTCCCAACTTCCCCCCAAACCATTCTCTAAACTACCTATCTACAAAATGACTGTGGAAAATGAAAATCTGATCATCCGACTTTTCTGATTAAAACCTTTCAAGTGATCCTGATTACTTACAAGGTAAAAATGTAAACCCAGAGTGCCAAACAGGGCTTTCTGTGAGCTGGCTGTTGCCTACTTCACTAACCTTAATTCATCTAAAGTGAAAGTGAAGTCGCTCAGTTGTGTCCGACTCTTTGTGACCCCATGGACTGCAGCATGCCAGGCCTCCCTGTCCATCACCAACTCCTGGAGTTTACTCAAACTCATGTCCATTGAGTCGGTAATGCCATCCAACCATCTCATCCTCTCTTGTCCCCTTCTCCTTCCGCCTTCAATCTTTCCCAGCATCAGGGTCTTTTCCAATGAGTCAGTTCTTCGCATCAGGTGGCCAAAGTACTGGAGTTTCAGCTTCAGCATCACTCCTTCCATGAACATTCAGGACTGCTTTCCTTTAGGATGGACTGGTTGATATCCTTGCAGTCCAAGGGACCCTCAAGAATCTTCTCAAAAGCATCAGTTCTTTGGTGCTCAGCTTTCTTTATGGTCCAACTCTCACATCCAAACATGCCTACTAGAAAAATCATAGTTTTGACTAGATGGACCTTTGTTGGCAGAATAATGTCTCTGCTTTTTATTAGCTGTCTGCTGCTGCTACTGCTAAGTCGCTTCAGTTGTGTCTGACTCTGTGCGACCCCAAAGACAGCAGCCCGCCAGGCTCCCCCATCCCTGGGATTCTCTAGGCAAGAATACTGGAGTGGGTTGCCATTTCCTTCTCCAATGCATGAAAGTGAAAAGTCAAAGTGAAGTCGCTCAGTCGTGTCCAACTCTTAGCGACCCCATGGACTGCAGCCTACTAGGCTCCTCCATCCATGGGATTTTCCAGGCAAGAGTACTGGAGTGGGGTGCCAGTGCCTTCTCCATATTAGCTGTCTAGGCTGGTCATAACTTTTCTTCCAAAGAGCAAGTGTCTTTGAATTTCATGGCTGTAGTCACCATCTGCAGTGATTTTGGAGCCCCCAAAAATAAAGTCTGTCACTGTTTCCACTGCTTCCCCATCTATTTGCCATGAAGTGATGGGACCACATGCCATGATCTTCCTTTTCTGAATGTTGAGCTTTAAGCCAACTTTTTCACTCTCCTCTTTAACTTTCATCAAGAAGCTCTTTAGTTCTTCTTTGCTTTCTGCCATAAGGGTGGTGTCATCTGTATATCTGAGGTTATTGATATTTCTCCTGGCAATCTTGATTTCAGCTTGTGCTTCATCCAGCCCAGCGTTTCTCATGATGTATTCTACATATAAGTTAAATAAGCAGGGTGACAGCTTTCACGTACTCCTTTCCCGATTTGGAACCAGTCTGTTGTTCCATGTCTGGTTCTAACTGTTGCTTCCTAACCTGCATACAGATTTCTCAAGAGGCAGGTCAGGTGGTCTGGTATTCCCATCTCTTTCAGAATTTTCCACAGTTTGTTGTGATCCACACAGTCAAAGTCATAGTCAATTTATTTGGCATAGTCAATAAAGCAGAAAAAGAAGTTTTTCTGGAACTCTCTTGCTTTTTCGATGATCCAATGGATGTTGACAATTTGATCTCTGGTTCCCCTGCCTTTTCTAAGTCCAGCTTGAACATCTGGAAGTTCACGGTTCACGTACTGTTGAAGCCTGGCTTGGAAAATTTTGAGCATTACTTTCCTAGCATGTGAGATGAGTACAATTGTGCAGTAGTTTGAGCATTCTTTAGCATTGTCTTTCTTTGGGATTGGAGTGAAAACTGACCTTTTCCAGTCCTGTGGCCACAGCTGGGTTTTCCAAATTTGCTGGCATACTGAGTGCAGCACTTTCACAGCATCATCTTTCAGGATTTGAAATAGCTCAACTGGAATTCCATCACCTCCACTAGCTTTGTTCATAGTGATGCTTCTTAAGGCCCACTTCACATTCCAGGATGTCTGGGACTAGGTGAGTGATCAAACCATCGTGATTATCTGGGTTGTGAAGATCTTTTTTGTATAGTTCTGTGTATTCCTGCCACCTCTTCTTAATATCTTCTGCTTCCGTTAGGTCCCTACTGTTTCTGTCCTTTATTGTGCCCATCTTTGTGCATGACACTGTACAGGAGGCAGGGATCAAGACCATCCCCAAGAAAAAGAAATGCAAAAAGGCAAAATGGTTGTCTGAGGAGGCCTTAAAAATAGCTGTTAAAAAAAGGGAAGTGAAAGGCAAAGGAGAAAAGACAAAACATACCCATTTGAATGCAGAGTTCCAAAGAATAGCAAGGAGAGATAAGAAAGCCTTCCTCAGTGATCAATGCAAAGAAATAGAGGAAAACAATAGAATGGCAAAGACAAATAGTTGAGAAGGACTTTAAGTAATTCTAACAAGCTCTTGTGTTATAAAAATTCAACTCATGTAGAAATCACCTGTTCAAGGGCTCCTGTTAGTTAAGGAGTTAAATTATCTCATTAAAAAAAAAAAAAAAAAACTATGGAGTCGCTAAGAGTCAGACACGACTGAGCGACTTCACTTTCACTTTTCACTTTCATGCATTGGAGAAGGAAATGGCAACCCACTCCAGTGTTCTTGCCTGGAGAATCCCAGGGATGGGGGACCCTGGTGAGCGCCCATCTGTGGGGTCGCACAGAGTCGGACACGACTGACGTGACTCAGCAGTAGCAGTTCTACACCAAGAGAAGAAGCTCAAAGTCTATATAACTACAGCAAACATTTTTCTAGTCTTTGCATGCAAATAGTTTAAGATACTTTGTTTTTGAACTTTTGCAAAAACCTTTACATCCATTTCCTAACTGTGGTACAACTACAGCCCCAGGCAGGAAAGCTACATATCTTTATTTGGGCAATTGCTTCCTCATTACAAAGAGAATAAAAGAGCCATAACAAACATTCAAATGAAAAGTGGCTCCATGTAAATGGAGAGTAGATAAAGGCATCTTCCACTAAGTGAGATGATGAGAATGTTTTGATTTCTCAGATTATCAAAAAGGATTTGATAAGAAAGTTTTACTATATCTGTAAAATGTACTTTTAAGCACAAAGAAATCTTAGTTCAAATGTTAAAATCAAATGTATACAGTGAAAAGTGACAGAAATACCCCATTAACCTATTTTCAAAACTCACAGACCTGTCAGGTGACCTGAAGACCTTGTTAGAAACCAAAACACAGGGACTGCCCTCCAGTTCAGAGTGACATGGATACAAACTGACAGGAAGCAGTGACTACTGAAGCTTCCAGATCTCCAGAAGGAGCATTTACATCAGCCATGTTAACATCTTCCAATCATTAAAAAACTAGAAAATGTAGACTACAGCATACTGTGCCCCCATACCTTACAAAGGGCACTGATTTCACTGCCTACCACAGTGGATTGTGAATTCATGTCTTCCATGTGTTTTGCAGAATATGTATTTACAGGCTATATGATACCTAAGAAAACACTGGTAGGAACCCCTCACTCCCACCCATAACAAGGGGGAAATTTTTTTTAATATCCAAAACTCCTTTTCACAACCTCTCCTCTCTCCCAAAGGTAACCACTATCCTGACCCTTGCACCAATTATTTCCTGGCTTTTCTTTAGAGTTTTCCACCTGTGGCAGTACTGTTTAAATAACAGCTTTATTGAGACACAGTTCACATGCCATCAAGAGTACTTTCCAGATAGTCAAAGAGCTGTGCAACCCTCACTGTGCCAGTGTTTATCTCCATCGCTGTGGATCAGCTGGAATTTCCCAGGATCCCGTTCCCTGAGTCTGCCCAAGATTTCAAAGCAAGAATCGAACAAACTCCACTCTCTGAAGGTCTGTGTGGTTACAAGAGGTGCCAGACTGTTTCAGTCTGTCTACCTGCTTCCCCTGTTTCCTCCTTGGAGACCAGCTTCATTTCCCCAACACCTGCAGCTGGGAAGAGACCTATGAAAGGAGAGCCCAGCCCCAGAGGGCTCCTCTACCCCACTGCCGGGGCCACCCACCCCGGTGTTTCAGCAGGTGGTTCACGATCCTTCTCTCACCTTCTAATTCCTCCTCTGCGCCCTATGTTTTTCAACTTTTCCAAGGATTATACAGACTACTTCTGTAATAAATAAATCCCTTATTCCGTAACACAGCAGTTCTGCTTCCCTGACTGAACACTTATGGGACACCAACTACTTCCGTTTCCCTAAACAAAACGCTTAGTGCTGGCAGTACCCTGACCAAGAGAAGGAGAGGCTGCCAGACCCAGCAAGTCAGCTCTTACCATTTTAGTATCTATGACTCAAGAAGTTGGGTACACGTGTACCAAGGGCTCTTACAATCACACCTCGTCCTTATCCACATACACAGGACACACACACATACATAACATGCATGTAACATTTACTCACATACACAGAACAGTTCCAGCCCACATTTCAAAAATTAAAGAAGTCAACCTGATTAAAGATTAAATTGTAATTCTAATGCAATCTCATAAAAGAGTGAAAAGATACAGGCTAAACCATTAAGACTTGGCATCAATTTACAGAAAATCTCAAGCAGATAATTCAGTGGTACAGATGAATAATGCAAAAAAAAAAAATTTAAGAAAATAAATGAGTGGGCATGGAGGAAAATGACTATTCTGGTAAAAGTTAGAAAGCAAAGTAAGATCAATCTTCACTATATATTTGTAAAATATTTTAAAAATCAAACAGAATGTGTTGTCATAGTGAGAGTGAGATTATGTCAGTGTCAGACAGAAACAGTAAAAGAAATACAGGAATGTGCAATGAGGATGCTCATAACTGCCCTCAGATCAGTAAGAGTATCGTCAAGGAAAAGTTATGAGAGACCATCAGTAACCAGTACCTACCCAGACAGCTAGCTCCCTCCATGAGGTCTGAGCTAACCTCTTGGTCCTTTTCGCAAATCTTTCCCTGACTAAGGCAACAATATAAGGTTTTCTAACAACTAAAGCTTCTCAGAAACTGATCCTCTTGTAAAGTACAGTGTTTTACAAAGTGGATGGCCACTGTATCAGAAATGCTCACTGTCACAGTGTCTTGGGACTGGGCGGGGAATGCAACTGACATCAAAGAACCTTAAGGTATGAAGAGAAAAGACAGCATCTACCTGGTGGAGATGGTCTATGAGAAGGAAAGAAAAAGTGATCTGTGTTACAAATGGGTGTCTCATCGCATGAGGCTGAAACAGTCAGAAAGGAAAAAAGAATAAAGAAAGCTACAGGGAAAAAAAACCAAAACAGAAACAGACCACCTCTGCCCCCACCAGACTCTGAATGCTATCCATGGCTTCAGAGTTTTAATCCAAATTCCAAGGTGTCAGTTCCAGTGATCTGTGGTCTAATAACCTAATTGTACATTTAATAAAGCCCACTTGTCTATTACAAATGCTCCCTCCAGATTTCCTTTTGCTTACTTTTAACCACAATTTGTTTAATTACAGTGAAGACATCTTCTGAAAGCAGTCAACAGAAGATTTAAGGCAGTGATTCCCAACCTGGCTGCACTTTAGAATCTCCCAGGGAGCTTTTAAAACCCCAAGCCTAGGCCCCACCCCCAGAGGCCTCAGTGTAATTGCTCAGAGGTGGGGCCCAGGCCCTGGTATGTTCAGAAAGCTGCCCAAGTGACACTAAGAGGCAGCCAGGGGAAAGAATCACAGACACAAGACAAGACAAGACTGGGGGTGGGAGCAGGCATTGGGCTCTCCAAGCTTCTCAGGGAGGGAACTTTTACCATTTTGCACAGGATCACAGAACACACCCCCCACACACTCACTGTGACACGCCAGAAGCACTGTCACTTATTTCTCAACACCCTGTAAAGGGTCAGCACCAGCCCATGTGTGAGCCGCTGGTTCAGAGAACGCATGGAGCTGATCTGTACTAACTCGGTCTCCTCCTCAGGCAGCAGCTTCCTGAGCTCCAGTCCTTGTGTGAACACAGTCACAGTCTAACCTTGCCTCCTAACAGCCAAGATCCAAGGGCTGGCTGTGGCAACTGCCTCTGGAGGAGGGCAGAGGCCCAGGCAGGCAGTGACAATGGGAAATGGGCAGATCAAACAGCGAAGGTGGGGAGTCCATGAACTTGGATGAGAAAGAACTACACCCTTACATCAGTAACCTCCAACTGCAGTACAGTATTTTATTTAACTGTGAGTACAGGACAACTCAGCAATACAGGCTGAACCTGTTACTTCAACCTCAAGACTTTTTTTAATCCCAATTACACTGTCATTATGTGAAATATCATTTGTGTGTATCATTACTTCAAATACAGACCCACTACTAGATCTGTTATTTAAGAACATTTAAGACACATACATAGCACTGTGTCAAAAACTTTTGTTTCATTAAGACTTTTGTAACTATTTCAGTACAACTGGTTTGCTTTAAGACCGCCTATGAAAAGGTATCCATGCTTTCTCATTTAAATGCAAAAGGGCCTGAGCAACCCTGAGATGGCGAGGGAGGAGGGGGGGGGCGGTTGGGAAGGGGCAGGAGAAGAGCTGCCCTACAGGGTTTGGGGCTACACTTGCTCTTGAGATGAGACAGAAATGAAGGACAAGGAGCACTGTCGAGGCCGGAGATCAGGGGAATGATCCAGAGTTCCGTTTCGGATGACGATGTTTGAGGTGCAAGTAAGGCATCAGAGTCAACGGTTGAGGAAAAGCCAGGCTTAATCTGACAACATACAGACAGCATTTGAACTATGTCAGGAGACAACACTACTCAGAAAGAGAATGCCGTGTGAAAAGAGACGTTGAGGGAAGAAGCCTAAAGAACGTCAGCCCTGAAAGGCTGGCTGAGAATGAAGACCTGACCTCAGGGCTGAGAGGAGGTGGCCAGAGGAACACATAGAACAGGGTGTCATCATAGAGAAGCATCTTGGGGGGCAACTATGTTGAAAGCTGTTAAGAGGTTGCACAAGATGACAACCATGTCCACTGGGTTTGGCAATTTGTCTGAGGCTGGAACACATGGACAGTTGGGGCGAGGGGGATAGAGAAAGGCTGGACAAGAACAGGTGAAAAGTAACTGGAAACCAATAAAGTAGAGAAAATACGTGGATTACTTTCTTGAGAAGCTTTGATGTTGAAGCTTTTAAATGGGGCTACTAATGGTTTTTCCAGTAGTCATGTATGGATTTGAAAGTTAGACCATAAAGAAGGCTGAGCACTGAACTGATACCTTCAAACTATGGTGCTGGAGAAGACTCTTGGGAGTTCCTTGGACTGTAATGAGATCAAATCCATCAACCCTAAGGGAAATCAATCTTAAATATTCACTGGAGGGACTGATGCAGAGGCTAAAGCTCCAATCCTTTGGCCACCTGATGCAAAGAGCCGACTCACTGGAAAAGACCCTGATGCTGGGAAAGACTGAAGGCAGGAGGAGAAGGGGACAAAAGAGAGGATGAGATGGTTGGATGGCATCACTGACTCAATGGACATGAGTTTGAGCAAGCTCCAGGAGATGGTGAAGGACAGGGAAGCCTGGCGTGCTGCTGTCCATGAGGTCGCAAAGAGTCAGACATGACTGAGCGACTGAAAAACAAACTGATGGAGAGGGAGGCTATTTATTTTCTGCTGCAGACGGAGCATACCCAGAAGACCTCAGCACACAAATCTGAATGATCTGCTAGAAATGGAGGGACCAATGATGCAGGAGAAGGCGAAACCACCACTGGACTGAAGTCCCTGAGACAAGAGAGGACCAGTCCAGAGCTCATGGGAACAGACCAGCCTCCGACAGGAGGAAGGAAGACACAGCCCTGGCCTGTGTGGGGTGCTCTGGCCCCCCACTGCCTTGTGTTTGCTAACCACGAGTAGATTCAGGGGCTGAGAGGCAGCGGGGTGGTGATGGTGAAGGGGTGGTTTAGCGTGAAGAAAGCAGACAGTATGATGCGGTGGTGAAGAGTGTGAGTACAAGGAGATGGAGGAGGATCCTAGAACACTGTAGGTAGGGGACACCACCCACTTGAAGCTGGGGATCAAGAATTTACACTGAGAGAGAAGCCCGATCCTTCACCTTATTTTTCTCCAGCAACACTGCACTGCTGGGGGAAGGTATAGAGAAGCCAGGGGACGGGGTCCACTCAGGATGGAGATCTGTCCAGCTGGGTGTGACAGAGGAGATGGGCAGGAAAGTGGCAGGTATCCGTTAAGAGCGTGATGATGGGGCTTCCCTAGTGGTCCAGTGGTGAAGAATCCGTCTACCAATGTGGAGACGCAGGTTCGATCCCTGGTCTGGGAAGATTCCATATGCCTTGGAGCAACTAAGCCAGTGAGTCATAACTACTGAGCCCACTAGCCTCAACTACTGAAGCCCGTGCACCCTAGAGCCCGTGCTCCGCAACAAGAAGTCACTGCAACGAGAAGCCCCCATGCCACAACTACACAAAGCTGGACCACAGCAATGAAGACCTAGCACAGCCACACACACACACAAAAATTAATCGACTAATTAAAAAAGGGAAAGTGATGATGTACTATGAACGCTAGAATTTAAGCTGGAAGAGGCAGAGGGGCTCTCTGAGCAAAGGCACCCATGGTAACCAGGGATTAGCTCATAAGTGCTGCGATACAATGGGCAGCTGTGGGTAAGGAGCAGCAGGCGGTCACAGCTCCAAGGTAAACTGAGGGTCCGCAGCAGTCAGAGACCGAGATGTGCAGGTGAGTGTGGACCACACAAGCTCAGTGCCTTGCCTCCGGGAAGAGGTCAGCTTTGAGACGGGGCCTCCAGAAGGCAAGCTCCACAGGGCAGGGATCTGTCTTATTCACCCCCATTTTCCCCAGAGCCTAGTGTTCAATAAACACTGTTGAATATGAATATCATTAAAACCTAATGAAGTAAAGGAAGGACAGAAAAGGACTGCGGCTTCCCTGCATGCAGGACACACTCTCCCCCTGAGGCACTGCGTCGTGGCCTGACCACAGCTGGTCCGCAAGGGAGGAAGGGCAGACCTGCCACACTGACTTCAGAAACAAGGGCGACCACTCGTGGGGTGACAGAGCATCTGACATGGTGGGCAAAGGGCCGTGCCATAGCCACTGACAAGGGTTCTGTCCGCTGACGCAGGGCAGGCAACAGTCATCAGAGAGTTCTGCTGCTTATTTCAAAATAACCGCATTATTTCTTTCTTCAGATACCTCCATCTCTGCAAACCACTTCCTGGTCTGACTCTGGGTTCTTCGTTCAGGTGACCCACACTCAACGCCTTCCTGAGAGAGGCGTCTCCACACCTCAACGCTACATCAGGGCTCCCATTCTGCGCATCTACTCTTGAATTCATGCCACAACATTCTCTCATTCGCAGCAAAATTCCCGGGAGGATCCTTAACACCTGCCATCCCCAAGTCCTTGCCGCATTTGCTTGCAACCCACATTCCACTGGCATCATTCGCCAGGGTGACTTGGAGCTTTCTGGTGCCCAAATCCAGGGGTCACAGCTCCATTCCCCACCCGATTGGACTTCTCAGTCACCTCCTGACTACGTCCTCTGAGGCAGAAAGAACAGTGTCACCCCTCCCCAAAAGAGCCACACTCAAATCACCAGCTCCTATAAATACAGAAAAATTAAGCTGCCCATCAGTTGACCTTAAAATAGGGAAGGGACTCTGGACTGTCAGGGTGGACTCCATGGAACCACTAGAGTCCTTACAACTGGAAGAGAAAGGCAAGAAAGGTTGGAGACGGGGAAAGAGATGTGACGACACAAGTAGGGTCACAGAGTCTCCAGTGTCGGCTCCATACGGGAGACGGGGGCCACAAGCCACGGCGTGTGAGCAGCCTCTGCAGGTGGAACAGGCCAGGAAGTCTCCCCTGGAGCCCCCAGAAAGGAACGCAGCCTGCCCACACCTCGGTTTCGGCCCAGGGGGACCCCTGTCAGACATGTGACCCGCAGAACTCGAAGATGATATATCTGTGCTGTTTTAAGCCACTACGTTTGTGGCGATTTGTTACAGCAGCAAACCGAGAACTGATGCAGTCCTCCTCGAGGCCCACCTTACCCGGTCCACCACTGCTCCCTGGCTCTCCACACTCCTCCTGGCTGGCTCCTCCTGCTCCACCCAGGGCTTATCTCACCCTTTCTCCATCCATCTCTCGCCCCCGCGTGATCTCACCGCGTCTAACAGCTCTCCAATTTATGTCTCCACACAAGACCTCGCTCAGCCTTCTAGACAGTGGCCTACTCGGCACAGCCACTGCAGTGTCTGAGAAACATCCCAAATCGATACAGCCAAAGAGAACTCCTGACACCCTGCCTTCAGTCTCCTTAGTCTCAATTATGAGCACCAACAGCAATGCAGCAGCTGAGGCTGCAAAGGAGGACTCCTTTGTGATGCCTGCCCCACCCCCACATCCAATCCCAAGAGTCCTGACACCTCCACCTCCAAAAGTGACCCCACTTTTCTCCTCTTCACTGCTTCCATTGTCTCTCACCAAGATTGCCAATCACTGCAACAGCCTCGGACTGGTCTCCCTGTCAGTCACACAGCGGCCACAGGACGGCTCTGCAAATAAAAAACCCACATTACACCTATCACTTCCTCAAAGTCCACCCGCCAGGGACTTCCGGTTACTCGAAAAATCCCAAGTGTTGGTGCCGACAAAGGACCTCAAGATCTAGCCCCTGCCTATCCCAATTTTCCCAGGTCTACTCTGTTCCAGCCACGTTGTTGTCTATTTTGTTTCTCAAACCAAATGCATTCCTGCCTCGGGGCACTTGCACTTGCTATTCCTTCTGCCTAAAATATTCCCCCATATCCTCAAGCAGTTGTCCTTCATCATTCAGATAGCTCAAATGCTCTAAGGAAGGCCTTCATAATCAACCCACTTCAAGTGCTCACAGCTGAGTATTCTGTTCTATTTTCCCCAACAACTCTCTGAAATTTTTACATACTTAAGTGCTCAGGTATCGTCTTCCCTTCTAAACTATAAGCTCCATGACAACAGGAAACTTGTCTGTCTGGGAACCTCAGCATCCTCAACCAGTGCCTGGCACATATTGGGCCTCAGAAACCTTGCTGAACTCATGAATGAAGATATGAAACACAATGGAATACTAACACACAGTCAACAAACGTGATGCTGTGAATTACTGTCCAAAAGGCCTAAGATGCACACAACATGTTAGGAGAAAAGCCAGACCACAAAACCACCTGTACAGTAAACCCCCTGTGAGTTAACAAACAATAAAATATACGGCCACATCAGTAAGGAATATGTCTACAGAGACGTACATCAGAGAGTCCACATTTTCTTTCTGATGGCAGGCTTTGGGGTGACCTGGCCTTCTTGCTTCCCCTGCTGAACTATGTGGCGTGGAGGGTGAGGGGAGGAGTCCACCCTCCCCCAGGCTTCCTGGCTCCACGGGAAGAGCTCCTCCATGGAGCACAGTCCTGCTTCCAGCCTCACTCCCACTCCCACTGCACAAGGAGTGGTTTATCTGATACTGGGTGCTTCAGTACCGCCTCCCATGACTCAGGGAACAGCCTTCAGGGGCAGCTCCCGTAGATCTGTTTGGCAACACCAATGACCATCTCTAAGTGGGATGTCCAACTCAGGGACAATGTGTCAGCAGCACACTTGAGTAGGAGACCTAAACAGTGTCTGCTGATGGGCTTTTCATGTACTCATTCATTCAAGAAACAGTCACTGAACACCTGATATCGTGCCCTAAGATAACTCTACACTCCCAAGATCCATCCATGAACAGAATGGGTGAAGACTGCTGTCGACCAGGACCTGACAGCCTAGCAGGGGCAGTCAGACAATACACAATAAAAAGAAGTAAATTATACACTATATTAGATGACAATAAAAGCTAATTTCAGAACACTCATGTCTCACTACCCTCATTTATGAAATAAAAAATATATAATCACCACACAGCAGGTTCTCTGAATTGCTTGAGGAATGGATTGTTAAAAATTACTGGAAAATGCTTAAATATATAAAGTTTTGATTGATAATAATTAAAGCATTTAACAAAAATGATTCTTAAATAAAACGAGTGTTAGGAAGTCTAAATTTTGCTCAACAGCACAAAAATAAAATAAAATTTTAACATGCACAGTAACAACTGTCCTCTAATGCCGGGAAAGGGGAGCCTGTCACCACACAGTTTAAAGACATGTCAGGAAAAATGGGAAATGACTACTCTCTGACCTCAATTGTACAGATCGTGTTTAATTTCTAGTTTTAGTGTATCCTTTCTCAGAAATGGGAAGCAGATGGCATTTTTCCCTTTCTTTCAATTCGTTCTAAACTTTTTAAAAGGCATGTGTATTTCAGTGTTTCCCCTCCTCCTCCTTCTGGAAAAGCAGCCTTTCCTAAATAAGAACCCCGGGTCCAATGGGAAAGCATTCCTCCTGGCAGCTGCTCTGACAGCTCCAGTCTCCTACACAGAGCACTAAAAGGGTGTGACCTCACGACACTCTGACTTGACCTTCTGTGTCGACATCCCCCCCACCAGAGGGATACTCCCTGACGTCTTTAAAAAAAAAAAAAAACTATTTCAGCATGAGCTACACACAGAACGGCGGTCTCTCTCTGTGGACTTGGCTTCTTGAAAAACTCCTGTATTTAATGAGCGATTACGCAAGATTGATATACAAGGTCTATCACTTTCCTATACATCAGAAACGACCAAGCGAAATTTGAAATTTAAAACACAGTATTATTTACATTAGCATACCCCTCCCCACCCAAAATGGCAACCCACTCCAGTACTCTTGCCTGGAAAATTCCACAGACTGAGGAGACTAGTAGGCTGCAGTCCACGGGGTCACAAAGAGTCAGAAACGATTGAGCGACTTCATTTTTCACTTTCTCCCCCAAAAAATGGAATTAAGTATAAATCTAACAAAATATTTACAACAGCTGTAGGAAGAAAATTCCAAAACTCTGATGAATCAAATAAAAAACTAAATAAATGGAAAAGCAGTCCACGTTCACAGATGGGAAGACTCACTAGTATCAAGATGTCAGTTCTTCTCAACTTGAACTCTAAGTTCAACACAATCCTAATCAAAACCCCAGCAACAGAATAATTATAAAGTTTACAAGGAGAGACAAGAGACCTAGAGCAACCAACTCAATACTGAATGAGAACAAAATCAGAGGACCGACACTATCTGACCTCAAAACTTACTACAAAGCTACATAACCAAGGAAGTGTGTTGGGCTTCCCTGGTGGCTCAGTGATAAAGAATCCACCTGCCAATGCAGGAGACACAGGTTCAATCCCTGGTCCAGGAGGATCCCATATGCTGCAGAACAACTAAGCCCGTGTGCCACAACTTCTGAGCCTGTGCTCTAGAGCCAGGGAGCTGCAACTCCTGAGCCCAAGTGCTGCCACTACGGGAGCCTGCAAGGCCTAGAGCCCATGCGCCACAACAGGAGAAGCCACCTCAGTGAGAAGCCCTCGCACTGCAACCAAGAGTAGCCTCTTTCTGTCACAACTAGAGAAAGCCCACTCAGAGCGATGAAGATCCAGCACAGCCATAAACAAATAATATTATTCAGGGGGAAAAGAAAAAAACAGTGTGGTACTGTCCAAAGAAATGGACAAATGTTCAATGAAACAGAACTGAATTGAAAGCCCAGACACAGACCCACATAAACATAATCAACTGATCTTTGACAAAGGAGCAAAGGCAATACAGTGGAGTAGAGTCTTTCCAACACTTTCAGACAGTGCTGGAACTGGGCCACCAGGTACCAAAAAGAAGGACTCAGATACAGGCCTTACATCCTTCACAGAAACCCAACTCATAATGAATCACAGACCTCAGCATAAAATGCAAAACTATAAAACTCCTATTAGATAACACAAGAACCAGAAGATCTTGAGTATAGCATTACAATGCCAAAGCATTATCCATGGAAGAAATAATTGATAAGCCAGACTTAACTAAAAAGCTCTGTCCTATGAAGGACAATATCAAGAGAATGATAAAAAGAAACTGGGAAAAAATCCTTGGAAGAAACACCTCTGATAAAGGACTGTTAGCTAAGGTAAAAAAAAAAAAAAAAACACTGTTAAAACTCAACAATCAGACCCTAGCAGACACCTCATCACAGGAGACATACAGATGGTAAGACTGTATATGAGAGGATACTCCACATAACATGTTACCAAGGAAACACAGATTAAGACAACAGTGAGCTACCACTGTGCATCTATGAGAATGGTCAAAATCCAGAACACAGACAACACCAAATGTTGGTCAGGATTCAGAGCAAAGCCAACTTTCTTTGAGTGCTGGCAGGGACACGGAACAGTGCAGCCACGCTGGAAGACAGTTTGGCAGCTTCTTACAAAACTAAACATGGTCTTACCACACGATCCAGCAACTGCACTCCCTGGTATTTGCCCAAAGGAGTTGAAAACTTATGTCTATGCAAAATCCTGCACATGAATGTTTACATCAGCTTTATTCAAAACTGCCAAAAACTGGAAGTAGCCAAAATGTCCTTCAGGAGGTGAATGGGTAAATGATCGGCAGTGCATCTGGACAATGGAGTATTACTTAGCACTAAAAAGAAATGAGCTACCAAGCCATAAAAAGACACAGAGGAATCTTAAGTGCCTATTACCAAGTGAAAGAAGCCAATCTGAAAAAGCTACATGTTTTATGACTCCAACTACTACATGACATTCTGGAAAAGGCAAAACTGTGGAGATAATAAAGAGATGAGCAGTTGCCAGGGGCGGGGAGGTAAAAAGGCGGGGCACAGATGACCGTTAGGGTGGCAAAACTAACCTGTATGAAACAACAATGATGGATGCACGTCACAAGTGCTCGTCCAAACCCAGAGAAAATGCAACACCAACAGTGAACCACATATGAACTATGGACTCTGGGAGATACTGATGTGTCAACACAGATTCACTGCTTATCAAAAGGCACTCTTCTAGTAGGACTAATGCTAAAGCTGAAACTCCAGTATTCTGGTCACCTGATGTGAACAGCCGACTCCCTGGAAAAGTCCCTGACGCTGGGGAAGACTGACGGCAGAGAGAAGAAGGTGTCACAGGATGAGATGGCTGAATGGCATCACCAATGTAATGGACATGAACTTGGGGAAATTTGGGGAGATGGTGAGGGACAGGGAAGCCTGGAGTGCTGCAGTCCACGGGGTCAAAAAGAGTCAGACACGACTGGGGGACTAAACAATAAGAACCACCAGTAGGGGATGCTGACAGCAGGAGAGGCTGTGGATGGGAGGGGGCAGGGCACCTATGGGAACTCTCCGCACCTTCCACTCAATTTTGCTGTGAACCTTAAACAGCTCTAAAACTTAAATCATAATAAAAAGTAAATAGAAATTCTAGGTGTGGCCTCCCAGGTGGCACTAAAGTTGGTAAAGAACTCACTTGCCAATGCAGGAGACATAAGAGATGTGGGTTGGATCCTGGGAAGACCCCCTGGAGGAGGGCATGGCAACCCCTTCCAGTATTCTTGCCTGGAGAATCCCATGGACAGAGGAGCCTGGCAGGCTACAGTCCATGGGGTTGCAAAGAGTCGGACACGACTGAAGTGACTTAGCAGATATACACACACCTGGAGCCCCGCCCCTCAGACCTGCTCCCACTGACTGAGGCTCAGGTGGCTTCCCAGCCTAGGTCAAGCTACTTCTCAGCTTTCTGGTTTCCTGGACATGGGAAACCTTTTTATCCCCAGAAACTCCGTTGGAATCCCAGTAAAATGAATTCAGTGCTGAATGAAGCTGCCTTGGAATTGCACCCTGGTGGTACTTCGGCTGCGCCACGGAGGCACACACACCTGCTCCACTTTGTTAATTCCCAGGGCTGGAGCTCCTCCCACTTTCCCCACTTCTCTGTAAATGGAAACTGCATGGAAACTGCACGGTCTTTAACCATTACATTTACTTCAGCTCTGCATCCTTCACCAGACCAGAGAACACGCAAAGCCACTGAGAAAGCTTCAGGAAACCCACACAGCATGCCCACAGAATTCTCCCTAACAGAGAAATACTCTCCCAGACACATAGTTATCTTTCATCACAGTCACTCCAGCCCATCTGTGCTTTCTCATCCATCTAGAAAGGAGTTTCTTTTTGCGTCTTTTCTCCCCCCCCCCCCCGGCTTTCAAAAGCATTAAAATTCGGGGCTTCCCTGGTGGCTCAGTGGTAAAGAACCCACCTGCTAATGCAGGAGACACGGGTTTGATCCCTGACCTGGGAAGACCCACATGCCGCACAGCAACTAAGCCTGGGCATCACAACTACTGAGCCCGTGGCTCTAGAGCACGGGAGCTGCGACTACTGATGCCCACACACCTAGAGAGCCTGTGCAACAAGAGAAGCTACCACCACGAGCAGCCTGCATGCCAATACTAGAGAGGAGCCCCGCTTGCTGCAACTAGAGAAACACCTGTGCAGCAATGAACACTCAGCCCAGTCAAAAATAAAAATAAACAAAAGCCTTAAAACCAGAAAACAGGTTATTTTTTAGGAACATCTTTTCAAATTTCCACCAGAATTTCATAATCGAGATAATAGAACTTATCATTAGCAACATTTGATAGGTAATATTAAAAGGACTGGAAGGTGGGAGACAGGTAGAGAGGTAAGTAAGTAGATGCCGTCAGCTTTAGGGTCCTGCTGCTTTCAGCTCTCCAGGCCAAACAGAGATGGACAGGGAATGGGGTAGAGACCATCCTTCATGCTTCCTCTTCCAAAAGAAAACGTAACAAAAACTGGAGTATGAACAGAGGCCGCCTGCCCAGAAGGGGGCCAGCTCCACCAAGGCCAGAGGGACAGAAAACCCCCAACCCCCAACCTGCTGGGTGATGAAAATGTGGAATTAGATGGAGGTATACCATGTGTGGACACAGGACTGGAAAAGGTCAGTTTTCATTCCAATCCCAAAGAAAGGCAATGCCAAAGAATGCTCAAACTACCACACAACTGCACTCATCTCACATGCTAGTAAAGTAATGCTCAAAATTCTCCAAGCCAGGCTTCTGCAATACGTGAACCGTGAACTTCCTGATATTCAAGCTGGTTTTAGAAAAGGCAGAGGAACCAGAGATCAAATTGCCAACATCTGCTGGATCATCGAAAAAGCAAGAGAGTTCCAGAAAAACATCTATTTCTGCTTTCTTGACTATGCCAAATAAATTGACTATGACTTTGACTGTGTGGATCACAACAAACTGTGGAAAATTCTGAAAGAGATGGGAATACCAGACCACCTGACCTGCCTCTTGAGAAATCTGTATGCAGGTCAGGAAGCAACAGTTAGAACTGGACATGGAACAGACTGGTTTCCAAATAGGAAAGGACAAGGCTGTATATTGTCACCCTGCTTATTTAACTTCTATGCAGAGTACATCATGAGAAATGCTGGACTGGAAGAAACACAAGCTGGAATCAAGACTGCTGGGAGAAATATCAATAACCTCAGATATGCAGATGACACCACCCTTATGGCACAAAGTGAAGAGGAACTAAAAAGCCTCTTCATGAAAGTGAAAGTGGAGAGTGAAAAAGTTGGCTTAAAGCTCAACATTCAGAAAACGAAGATCATGGCATCTGGTTCCATCACTTCATGGGAAATAGATAGGGAAACAGTGGAAACAGTGTCAGACTTTATTTTTCTGGGCTCCAAAATCACTGCAGATGGTGACTGCAGCCATGAAATTAAAAGACGCTTACTCCTTGGAAGGAAAGTTATGACCAACCTAGATAGCACATTCAAAAGCAGAGACATTACTTTGCCAACAAAGGTCCGTCTAGTCAAGGCTATGGTTTTTCCTGTGGTCATGTATGGATGTGAGAGTTGGACTGTGAAGAAAGCTGAGCGCCAAAGAATCGATGCTTTTGAACTGTGGTGTTGGAGAAGACTCTTGAGAGTCCCTTGGACTGTAAGGAGATCCAACCAGTCCATTCTGAAGGAGATCAGCCCTGGGATTTCTTTGGAAGGAATGATGCTAAAGCTGAAAGTCCAGTACTTTGGCCACCTCATGTGAAGAGTTGACTCACTGGAAAAGACCCTGATGCTGGGAGGGATTGGGGGCAGGAGGAGAAGGGGACGACAGAGGATGAGATGGCTGGATGGCATCACTGACTCGATGGACGTGAGTCTGAGTGAACTCCAGGAGTTGATGATGGACAGGGAGGCCTGGCGTGCTGCGATTCATGGGGTCGCGAAGAGTCGGACACGACTGAACTGAACTGAACTGATTCCATGTGTGTACACACTACAGACCACTGAATGGTACACTTTAAACATAAAAATAAATGAAAAGATGATTAAGAATTAAAACAATAAGCAAACTCCCAAGCTGGCAACAGTGCTCGAGCCTCCACAACTGGAGAACTGGGCTTCAGACAAATCTTTAAAGCTCTCAAAGCACAACCTCACACCACCACCAAAGACACAAAAGAGGCCTAGAAGGCGTCTTACCTAACACTCAGCTGAATGGTGGCAGAGCCAAGACTATATAACCTGTTTCCAGCTGGCCAGTTCTGTATCCTTTCCCAGACATCGGTGATCCTTGCATTCAGTAAGGAAGTTTTCATCTCAAACATTAACTCATAATCTGAAAAAGTAAAACCTACAGCAATTATATTCTAGCACACAAACTCATTGTTCAAGTCTGTGATTTGTAATTACAATTGCAGGGGTACCCAGTAGTGTCATTTAAGTTGTTCTTAGACTAATGAGAAAAACCAGAAGTGAACCTAAGACTGACTGATATATTTGTGCCAAGGCCTAACGACAGGCTTAGAGAAATGCTTGCTGAGCAAAAAAACAGTTTATAAATAGTTCGGTGCGGGAGGGACAGGATAACTGCAGGGCACAAAGTAGTGCCATGTACCAAATTCAAATGAACCTGCCTGAGCCTGGATGGGACAGGGGTTGGGAGAGAATGGACACATGTGTGTGTATGGTGGAGTCCCTTTGCTGTTCAACTAAAACTACCACAATACTGTTAATTGGCTATATCCCAACACAAAGTAAAAATTTTTAAATAAAAATCCATTAAAAAAAAAAAAAAAGAACCTGCCTGAGAACAGTCAGGACTATATTCACATTGCAAGGAACAATATAGATTTGGCAAAAACATCATCCACTGCATTTAACTAATGCTGTTAATATAAATTTTATTAGTTTTGTGGTCTCTTTTTATGTAATGTATATACTATTTGAGCTTTATATTCAAAGAAGAACTCTAACAATTAATAAAAATTATGCTGAGTTTTTTGTGTTTTTCCACATTTCATTCATTCAACAAATATTTATTGAACACAGAGTATGGGCCAAATATTCTTTTAAGTGCTACATTCTGAAAGAATATAATAAAAATAGTTTAGGTCAAACAGCACTGGGTCTACAGAAATTTTCTCCCTTTAAAGAAAAACTGCTTTACCACCTTAGATTTTATAAACATTACTGGACTCTCTGGACTCTCTGCACGTAAGATGTGCTTCTTTTACTGCTTGCTCCCTGAGGCCAAACCCACCGGTATCGCTCTCTTCACCTGCCTGCCGTCATGGATGTGGGGAGATGTCCCGCCCCCAGCATTTCAGTGTGCTCGCTCCCCTCTGCTATTGCAACACCAGAGTGACTGACACAGACTGCCTGATGAATAGGTCTGTGCTCACATGGATCGCAGTATCCATCCATTCACTTCACACCACTAAGTTAAACAGAGGAATTATGCTTAACTCAACTGCTACAAAATGATCACATTTAAAATTTGGTACCACACACTGTACTCAAAAGACAAAGGTGGTCACTCTGAAAATCTGGCTCTCTGTATGTACTGTGGGTCATACATGCATTTTCCTCCGTGTGTGTGCGCGTGTGTGTGTGTGTGTGCACGCGCATGCTCGGCTGCATGCAACTCTTTGCAACCCTATGGACTGTAGCCCACGAGACTCCTCTGTCAACCACAAAAGCCCTGCTTGACCTCAAAGAATGATCAGCTGCTGCTAAGTCGCTTCAGTCGTGTCCGACTCTGCAACCCCAAAGATGGCAGCCCACCAGGCTCCCCCGTCCCTGGGATTCTCCAGGCAAGAACACTGGAGTGGGTTGCCATTTCCTTCTCCAATGCATGAAAGTAAAAAGTGAAAGGGAAGTCACTCAGTCACGTCCAAGTCTTTTCGACCCCATGGACTGCAGCCTACCAGGCTCCTCCATCCATGGGACTTCCCAGGCAAGAGTACTGGAGTGGGTTGCCACTGCCTTCTCCAAAGAATGATCTGGGACCAGTCAAACCCTTAACACTGACAAAATCTCTCACTCACCTTTATAATCAAAAATGCTTTTCAGTTTAGCTTAAATGTGGGAAATATAAAGAGTCTTAAATGGTCTCCAAAAAATGTGTGTCTATGTTTCAAAAAGATAATATGTAAGTATACTACTTATCTGATATGAAGAGCCAATTCACTGGAAAAGAACCTGATGCTGGGAAAGATTGAGAGCAAGAGAAGGGGGTGGCAGAGGGATGAGATGGTTAGATAGCATCACCGACTTACTGGACATGAATTTGAGCAAATTCGAGGAGATAGTGAAGGACAGGGAAGCCTGGTGTGCTGCAGTCCATGGGGTCACAAAGACTTAGTGACTGAACAAGTACATGAGTAAGGCCAATAACTGCAAAAATTGCACCCCTTAATCTACAACTTTATAAGTTATACAAACAAAAATTTTAAATACAAAAATACTCAAGAATTTATACCTTTCCAAAAAAATGATTTTAAAAATCCTAAAGGTGGGTTCTTGTTAAAATAATTGAAATGAAATATAATTTAATAATTTTCATAGTCATAAAGTCCATTTTTCTTACCTGAATATAAAAAGTTGGGGGGAGCAGTATTCAGGATTTAAAATGCTAATTCTCTCCCTATAAAAGGCATTATACCCGAGGGTTTTTTCTTCTTCAGCTTCTGTGGTATGATTGTATCAGCCTGTATGTGTACTGCTCCCTACACAAACATTTTTACCATTAAAAAAAATGCATTTAATATGAAAATCTCTGAAGCTACCACCACAAACCTTTGCAGCACTTCCTTTAAGATCAATACAAACTGGAATTCTTTTTTGTTTGCTTACTCTGGAGAAACTTTGTGTTAGAGGAAAAACAAACAAAAGAAAGAGCATTAATAGTTCAAAAATAGCAGCACACAAAAATGATCTGAACATACTGAAGGAGAACATTTTCATTATAAAAGGTTCATGGTGCTGCATTAACTTCACTTTGGAAGAACGCCACTGGAAACCCAGATCCAGCAAGGGGGGAATGCAGTAGTTATAACTTAAGTCAAAGAGCTAATTAATGACTAAACAAAAGAAATTTCAGTCTGGACAACATATATGGAGTACTAATATGTGTAATTATGAAGTAGTCGTTTGAGCAATCAGAAAGTTGCATTAGCATAATTATTTCTGGCTCTGGGCTTTAAAAATATCAATATTAACTTAAAATGCAGAAATCTCGTAATAGTTCACCTAATTATGTGAATACCTAAGTGATCATGAAATAAGAGTTGGTTCTCTAACAAATATGCTCTGTGTTGAATACATTTTTTCCTGCCCAGGATAAAAAAATCAAGCCTATCAACCTGCCAGTTACGCACAGGTACAGAATTTCTGTTTTTAATGTACTTTCTTCCTTACCTAGAGCCCACACATTAATATTCATTACTAAGAGTTGAAACTCCTTCTCTAACACAATCTACTACTTTTTCAAAATAATTCTCAGACAAAAATACATTAAGTTTAGGTATAATACTAGAAAATGAAAAATGAAGCAAATGAATAAAACAAAATGATCAGAAGTCACTAAGGAGGGCAAGACCTTGGGGAAGTCTTATCTGAAACTGTTCTTGGAACAGAATCAGGGGATGGGCTTGGACTCCCAAGGCCACCACTTTCAGGTGCTTTATTTAACAACTCTGCGGTTCAAGTCTCCTCACATACCATGTAAGAGTAATCACAAAACCTACCTCACAGGACTAGGTCAAGGAATAAACGTGAAGATTCACAGAAAGAACTCAACAGTGCCTAGCATGCAGTAGACGTTCAATAAATGGTAGCTGCCGTAATTATCATCATCATTATCATCTCCTGGGAAAAGAGTGTTTATGGCTGAGAAAGCATAAGCTAAAATTGATTTGTTTTTAGATACAACATTTATTTTGCAATTGCAAACAATATTCAAGAAGGGCAGGAGAGTTCACCTATCCCAATGAGTTAGAAGAGGTTAGAAGTGCTGAAGCAGGCCCTATAATCTCTTTTATTGCTAACAGTCTTCCTTTTCAGTGACTTTCAGCTTTACCAAAATTTGCATGTGAACCCACAATACTAATTTTACATCAACTCTTTTTAACCAAAAACTAAATTACACAGTGGATCTGTCAAGTACCCTAATGTGGTTAAGGGTTATGGGTCTTTAGATTAAAAGCCTGAAAGACACACCGCAGAAAGAAAGTTCCTGTGAATCAATCAACAACGTAGAAGAAATGAAGCTCAGACAGAGCCAGGCCCTGTCAAGTGTGCTATCTTGACCAAGTTATTTCACCCTTTTTACCAACAGTCCCTCATCTGTAAAAGGAAACACGCTGCATGTGAACGGGCACAATCTTGCTCCCCCTCTCTCAAGAGATGTACACACACCGGTCACAAGGTGGGTTTTCTCCAGTAACCAACCACAAGTGTGACCACACAGGTGTGAGGAAGGGCGCTTCTCAAAAGTACAGAGGAGTCAGATTCTACCCAGGAATTCAATTGTGCACACCTAGCAGAGAGAGAGCACCACGGGTGACAGAGAAAGGCGACAGCTGACGTCTAATCCAAGCAACCCCGGCCGCCAGTCTCCTTAGCAAGCAGATGCTGCTCAGAGCGTGAGATGGAAACACGCGTCGGCTGTGCTCACAACTGCGCTCGTGCAACATGCCCCTCCCTACGTGAGCGCCTGGTCCTGGCAAGTGGAAGCGACAGGAGCGTCATGTGTGTCCAACACAGCTCCTAAATACCAGCCAACTCCCTCACGCGTCCTCCACTGAGACACGGTTGTCCCCTCCAACCGCAGAGGGCCTCCACGCCCTGAGCCCCTGGAGAGATTCCACCGGTCCTTAAGGCTGCCTGACCATGAACCCACCTTTCCCGGGAATCTGTCCCCTTCAGGTCTCAGTGGTGACATAAAGGACAGCAGGCTGAAGGACAAACGAATTGTTTTGTTTCTATTACCCTAGCCAGTAAAAAAAGAAAAAAGGCAGGTAACGATCACCACATAACACCCTACAGAATTAACAACTGCTGTCACTCTAAGACGCCTCTATTTTTCCTGAAGCCAAAACTCAACAGGTAACAAAGCCAAAGTCCTCTACCCAGAAATACGGGCCAACCTTTGACTTCAGTTCTCTCGTAGGATTTTTCATCAGGGTTGAGCTGATAGATCACTGAAGGCGCCTCGGATCACAGGGGAGGAGGGCGGTGCCCTGGCCCCCACCAGCCAAGGCCCACCCCCTCATGTCCCCAACCCCATGTTCTCAGCAGCAGTGACCACTCCTGCAAACAGCCCACAGCTCTCAGATCCCAGTCTCACACTGCACGGGTCAGAGGGGAACACACTTCAGTCACACTGGGACCTAAACCACAGTCTCCAAGGAGCTACGTGAGCTGAGGTTCTAGAAGAAAATGCAGAACAACTTCTTATCTGCCTTTTAATCTGGTCCTCTCTAAAAATTCCTTATTGGATATTTTATAATGTATCTAAAATAATCGTAAGGTGGAACAAATCAATAATTTAGAGGTAAACAAATATGTGAAAGTTGAAGGCTGCGTTCAAAAGTTCCAAAAATGTTTTGAAACCACTGATCTAAATAATCTACCAACTAAATTTCTGACACTGTTACCTCCAGCTTTATAACTCTTAAGATCACTAATTTTAATTCACTAAGCAATTACTGGTTTCAACTGTAATTTCAAGTCAAAGGTAAAATAAATTGCCAATTACATAAAAATGTAATATTGAAAAAATTATATGCTTTGTTACATGTATAAATAAACCGAAACTGATGTATAATAACATAGCATCAAATCCTCTTTCAGGGATTACTAAGGAACATACTAAGTTTTTTAATATTTCATGACCTAGTTTTGACTTAGTGAACGGCTCCCAAATTGTATTATTTTGCTGACAGAGTAACGATCTATGATTAATTTTCAGCACATTTACTTTGTTTTCACGTTCAAAATGTCTGAAACAATTACTAGATGACTGATTAAAACAACAGGACTCTAAACCAGTTGTTTGTCAAAGGTATCTTGTCTAAGGGGGGAAATATAGTTTATGCAAATAATCAATACATACATACCTTTAAAGACGTTTAAAATCAGTTGAGACAAAACTATGAGGTTCTAGTGAGTATTTAAATATATAAACTAGGATAAGTGAAGAGACTCTCACATAACCTCTTGTAACAAAACAAAAGCATTTTAGGTCAAGAATTTGAGCAGAACAATTTTTAAAAAATAAAGGTAAATAGGCAGCACTATTTTCTTCTTGTATTTTAATGACCAATATAGGGTAGAGTTTTGTATTTATAACTTGGAAGTAAATGCTGAACCAGCAATACGAACTGATTTAGACCAACCTCGCAAAACCAATGACCCCAGCCATGTGAACTAAAGAAACAGAATTCCCAGCCTGATGGACACAGACCCAAGTCTCATCACCACGTGAAATGGGTATCACCCTGAACTGAAACAGATTTCAAAAAAAAAAAGATGACAAAGCAATCCACCCTTAATATTAAGACTTCCAGATTAAGATTTACAAAAAATAAAAAAAAAAAATCATCCAAGAAGATAAAACTCTGACTCACTCTACTTCATCAACCTTCTAACTGGATATCAAATAAACAACCTACTACACAGCCTTCATTCTTCATACAAATGCCTTTCATTAAGGTAAACCAGTTAATTCTCCATGCAAACTTTCTTCATTAGAGAGGACCAGAGCCATTTTGTTAAAAAGAAGCCTGCCCTTCTCAATTCTACAGAAACTTCACATTGTCAAGACACTGCATGGTCTATGAACACTGGGGCTGTTCCTCTATTTATGATAGGAACTAAGCTTTAACTGAGATGCAGATAAGAGTCAACCACCAAATGCAAGACACCATAATGCAGGAAAACACAAAGACAGAAACTCATGCTATCTTAGTAAGTCAGCGTGCACATCTGAGATTTTTCAATGCAGGCCAGGCAGATCAGAGATTGTTCAAAACAACATGTTGGTCTTTGTGAAATCCAGATTCAGTATTCTTCTCATTCACAATTTCCTAGTTCAGTATTTTGAATTTTAAGCTAACATATAGTAGTACTGCGCAAGATGACCTAGCAAGTTTGCCCTTAAAAAAATTAATACCCCTAGAAATAGAAATTTATCTACCTCATTAGTGTTCCATCGGTGCCTCTCTTTGGGTAAACTTGAACATTTCGGCAGACATTCAAGCAGCTTTTTCGGTAAAAAGATTTTTACATGACTACTATTGCTGTTCCCATGATCATCTATAAAGAAGAAAACAGTAAATTCAGAGAAGATAATAGAGAAAAGCTCCTTTTAAGTACACTGGCAAGGTCAGAAACAGCAGCTCAGTTTAGTCACTGGGAGACCAAGAGCATCATCCCTCTTAGTTAACAGAACTCATTGACACACTTTTCAGGTAGATGGCAGCAAGACTGTGGTCAAGAGGCTCTACAGTAAGATGGAGCTCTTGGCTCCATGGCGAGCAAGTGAACAGGGAATAGCCCAGCAGCTGCCCAGAACCTAAGCACTGCTTTTAAAGGTTCTTTCACGAGGTTTCCATGAAGTACATCAAAATCACAAAATGAGTTAACCTCACAAAACCTAGAAATCTTCTGTTAACCAGGTGGAAAAGGTTGTTACATTTTTTAGGAAAGAGGAATTAAAATATAACTACTTTCTTGATAAACTAATACTACTACTTCATCCTCTAAAATACAAATGAGACTTCTCCTTTCCAAAGAAAAGCACAAATCTGATAAATCTAAGGAATTTCAACCTGCAGGTAGCTACCTCAGTAATACAGAGGCTGGACTTTCTAGCCTAAATAAAAGCATATTTTAATTAATTTGAGTTATATATACATATCTATACATTTGATGCATTTCATCAAAATGTAACTCTTCTAAATTAATGAGGGACAAGTTCAAGACTCTCAGACTAGATGGTATGTCTGACTGACTACCTTTCCTTTATGTGTTATTTCATTCACTTACTTCTCTGAGTATCATTTCTTGTTTTATTCCTGTAACAAAGTCCCTTTGCCTGGCTGCAAACTTCTTGCCAGGTTTGACACATTTAGGTCAAAGTTTCAAATTACCCACTCCAATTGTTTTTTAATGCCAAATGGAAGCTCCAATATCTAAAGGGTACAAGGCATAACTGGGTACTAAGGAGCAACACATTAAAATACTGAAGACTGACTTAGCCCCCGAAAGTCATGGTTGACATAACTCACTCTGATATTGGGTGAAAAAGGGCTCCCAGTCAGGAGCCCAAGATTCTGGCCCAGTTCTGCTGCTTTCTAATTGTGTGACCTTGGGTAAGTTACTTAATATTTTCCTTTTTCCCAAATCAAGGAAAATGAGATAATCTCTAATTCTCCTCCAGGCACAGATCCCTACAGAATTTACTGTCACGTTCAGTAACTTTAAATGCCTTAGAGTTAAACAACCTTATATAGGCACAGAGGTTTATCAGTTAAGAATGCTGAAAGTGAAATACAGTAAGTAATACATTTTTCCAATCATTTACTACAATTTTGTTTAGCACAGACTACTTTTTGAACATGTGAAAAACATAAAAGAATAAAAAATAATTTTACAGTCCTAATAAAATCTTCTCCAAACATTTTTCATCTGATTAACACATTCCTTCTCAAGGAAAAAATCTTAACAGGAAAATATTGGGCATAGTCATAAAGTCTAAAAAAATTTACTACATCATATGGAGATATTTTATAGGAAGGAACTTAAGAGTTTTAGCGTACTAAATCTTTTTTGGTCCATGAACTACACAACCAATTGAATTATAATGCATATCCTCTATTTCTAAAAGCAGTATAAAAAAATTGAAAAACTTAAAAACTGACTGCTTTGAAGAATCCAAAATTTTAATTTAACAGCAGAATAAAATTAAACTTTTTAAAAAAATCTTGCTATGAAACTAAAAAAGAAAGTGTTTAACTAAAAGTTCATAGAAAGTTCTGTATGAATTACGCACCATAAAACCTTCGCAATTTTATGTGCTTATGCATGCTCCCTGCACTTCATCCTCCCAAGGGAGGTGCCATGGGCCATAAAACTTGAAAGCGCAGAATTCCAAATCACATGAGCCTTCACCTCCCTTCTCTCTTCTCCTAAAGTGGTTTTACTCTGCTTTTTAAAAATCTCCCATGATGTGTACAATCCTGAAAATAAAGGTGATATTCTAACATCTATACTCAATTCTGATATTTACCAATTACAGGGTACCTTTTATGAAAACGGTACTATGCTACTGTAGGCTTACTTTGAATTGTATATGACTAGCCATAGCTCTGAAAAACCTGTTCAAGTGTAATTCTGACAATGAACAGAACATTAAACCCAAGCTTCTAGTTCTATGTTTGTGATCATAACCTGATGTTAATTATCTGTCCTTTTAAGTCTCCTTGAAGAACCCCACTGTCCTGGGGCACAGAAAGCGAGTGAGTGAGTGAGTGAGTGAGTGAGTGTGTGTGTGTGTGTGTGTGTGTGTGTAAACAGAGACAGAGGAAGCACTCTTTTCAACAGCACACCTAACTGCTAGAGAAAAGGCTTCCATCTTCTACTCTGATACAAAATCAGGCAGTGGTGAATGGGCCCACAGGCTTTTAAAGAGGAAAAGGAAAGTGGCTGGGTAAGCACTGTCTCAGCTGAGGTTCTAAATTTAGCACTTTATGGAGCTGTGCAGCCATGGGTTCAAAAGGAAGAGAAGTATGACAGGCCAATGGGTTCCCCTTAATCAGTTTTTAAACTGTGCTATTTCCAGAATTTCAGGTTCACGCTAAATATAAATTAGATGTCTTTAAGAAACATAACAATGGGTGTATTTTCCCACAGTGCATTATGAAGATGGCAATTTTAATACTGGGAAAAGAATATCAGCAACTCCAAGAGCCAAAGCATTAAAACTCGTGTTTTCAGTTTTTCTAGTTAAAGTGGGATAAAAAGTAACTCTGCTTTCACATCAGACAAGAACTGCTCACATGGCTATATTGTGTTTTTTAATTAAATGTTGCTTTTTAATGTTTTTGGAGTAACTATAATTGATATAATAATTAGACAAAACATGTACCAGATATTAAATTCTTGTCTCAGTTCAAGGATTCTAACAGATCTTGAGTTAACACTGAAAATAAGCTATACAGGGGTTTCAACTGCATCTCAGTATTTAAACCCAAAGAGTAAAGCTCTGACACTGCAAAATGGAAGTGTCAACCAAATACAGTAGAACATTTCATTATCATTATCTTGCAAAATCTGCGTGTATGATATATGACTTTACAAAATCATTTTCTAACCTACTTCACAATAAAAATAACTAGTGAAGCTCCTGAAATTGACAGATGATTTGTTTGGCTGACAGCTATAATTCTAGAGAATGAACCATTCTTTCCAGTCAACCTTCAAATATTTTCCATATAATAATTTTAGAGGCATAGTATAACTCAACTGGAACTTTCTAAAATGTACAAGAGAACTCACTTAGTTAATTAGCCAAAACTTATTTTCATGGTTTATTTCTAAATTTGAGATTTCACATCATCAAATCCTTCATTTAAATCCAAAGAAATATATTTGACCTTTTCTTTGGAACACACTGTTGACGGCTACAAGGTAAGTCATAACTGTATTAACTCTAACCTGGAAATAATGCATCCATTTTTGGTTTTATGAATAATTATAAACTGTATTCCAATCAAGTTGATGATTAACCTCTCAACCTCTAGAACAAACTGTTCAAAATAAGTTGGTCTAATGGTGTATCAAATTGCTAAATCTTACTGGAAATATATTTGATCAACAACTTGAAGTGGTAAAATTAAATGGAAGCTCTACAATTTTCTGTTTAGCTCTAATTATTATGTGCTTAGATTTAATTAGTAGGATAGGAACTGATTCAGGAAAACATAAGCGCGTATTGTTAAATCCAACTCAGCACAGAGCTCACAGCAGCAAACACTGCCATTACTGACCTAAGACCTGCAAATCACTATTCATCCAAAGTAAATATTAATTAAGCACCAACTATGTGCCAAGCATGGGTATGATTTCCTCTTATTCCTTCCAGAGAAATTCTCCAAAATGAATTAAAACTCAGTTGTCATTATCCAAAGGATATTTAAAAGGCTGAAAAAAATTTTTTTAACAGAAATAAGTAACTCGTTTTGCTATTTCACAACCCCTGTCCTCTTCTTAGAGTGGGTGTGATCATCTGATTTTACCCTTTCTGTTTTCAGGTGGCCCAGACACCCTCTCCCTGACAATCACACTACCAAACCTCTGACCCAGGTTCAGGTCAGCTCAGACTCAGCTTTAATAAACTCCTCTATCTGAATTTACATTTTCGACCTAAAAACATCTAGGCGGGGGCAGATAAAGTGGGGGAGGCCCAGTAGCCTTGAGACCAACTACCATCAATTTGGGTTTGGGGCATCCTCTCCTGCTTCATTCCATTCAATTTTCATTTGAGCCACACGTGATCAAGTACATTTATCTTCTACTGTTTATGAGGGAGCAGACATTTGTGAGACTCTATATCAGGCATCCAGAAAGGATTTTACATTAGACTCTCTCGTTGAATTTTCGCAATAACCCACCTGGGCATAATTATCCCCATTTTACAGATGAAGAATCTGAGGTTCAGATTAATTTGCCCAAGATCTACAGCTAGTAAGTGGCTCACATAGGATTCAGACGTGACCTCTGGCTTTTCCACGATACCACAGGCTCCAACTCTATGGAATTTGACACTAGAATTCCGAAGTTGTGGTATTTTAGGATAGCTAACATTTGCAGAATGCTCTGAGTTTCCCATGTGATTAAACTCTCTTCTTTTTTTAATCTTCACAGAAACTTTACAAGAGGAGTTTTGTTTTGCTACCCTCAGAAGGATTAAGTAACTCATCGAAGATCACACAGCAAGTTTAAGGCAGAACCCAGGTCTTCTCACTGCTGATCCCAGGCCTTCCTGCACTACAGCGATGGAGCCACTGTCACTGCCAAGCCCACCCCTTCCTGTAAGTCAAAAGCTTTCGAATCCTACCTTCTAGAGGTGGCACGGTGTTGAGAACACAGTAGGTGCTAGTTCCGCAGAATACACTTTGGGAAACGCTCTAAGGAAACAGAAAATAAAATGTAAAACTAATCTTTGAAAAAGATAAACACTGGCTCTTCTGTGATATTCCTGCCAAAGATGCAAAACCTGAATCTAATCATGAGGAAACATCGGACAAATCCAAATTGAGAAGCATTCCACAGAATGACTGGCCTGGAAACTAAGAGCGGCAAGGTCATGAAAGTCAAAAAAGGACTGAGAACCGTTCTGGATTAAAGGAGGCTGGAGAGACAATAAAGTGCAACCTAGGGTCCCACTGGGCCTCTCCCTACCAGGTCAGCACTGGGTCAACCAGCACCAGTGGAAGAGCTCAGAGGATTCGACGGTACAGATGCCTGGGTGTTCACTCCTGATTTAGATTCCTGTATTGTGGTGATGGAAGAGAATGTTCTTGCTTGTAGGAAACACATAATAAAAGATCTGATGCTGACAGCACATATCAGCAGCTTACTCTCACATAGTTCAAGAGGGAAAAAGTGTCCTTTGCACACTATATCTGTGATTTTTCTGTCAGCTTAAGAGTATTTCAAAATATAAAACATGTACATGGAAAAAGACACATACTGGTGAACCTGTATTACCTGCGTAATCTTTTAAGAGGGAGCAAACATGGGCTATAAGTAACTTGTTAGGAAAAAGAACCAATGCCATTTCATTCTGCAGCTCAGTCAACATTCAACGACATTATTACCACTTCCCAACAGTAAGGCCCAAACCCAACCCATTCAAAAGGATGGATCTATGCATGCCCACCAGCAGCACGGCAGGGGATGAGTCAGGAAGAAGCTAGAGGACCAGGTCTCTGCCCTCAGGATGCCGCAGGTAGATAAAATTAAAAGCTTTCATATAAAAACCTACCCCATGGTAACTTAAAAAAAGGGGTGGGGGATTTCTTTTGAGTCTCGCCAGCCAATGATTTGGGGTCCTTGTCTGTTCAGTTGCAGTATTAAATAAATTTCTAGACTATTCCTCCAGCACTATAAACCACAGATTTATATACCTAGAAAACCAAAGCTAGTTCAACAATCACCCTCAACATTTTATGTTTAAAAAATAAAAAGCTGTTCTCTCACTTACTAGCTGTCCCTAGGAAAGTAATTTAACCTGTGTTACTTCATCAAAAAAAAAAGTACAGAAGATAACTCTATCCCCCAGCTGAGGGTAGCTGCAAGAATTGGATGGGGTAATGCATATGGTTGTGCTTTAGATTCAAAAGTACCACTCAAATATAAAACGCCATTGTTACTATGGCTCACAAGTATAATCCACAAAATGCAAGCATTTTCTGAGAATAAGTTCATAACTGCCTGGATTTTTTGTGCCACAGTAAGGGTTGAAATCTGACTGAACTTACTTCTGTGAATTTCCAATTTTCCTCTCCATCGACGGTGAGCAAGTGCTTCACCACAGAGCAAGTCTTTCTCCACCCTGTAACCCCTAGCTACCAGGACAACCATCAGTTCCCAATTATTTATTTCTTGTTTCTGAAAAATTGTTCCAGGACTTTACTGTCTTCCTTCTGCCTGATTTAATCAATAGTGATAATTACCGATCACCAATCTAGGCCTGAGGATTGCTGTCCCTATGAACCATAGACTAACTTCAGAATTCACATTCCTTTGGAAAATTCAAAATTAGTCTCTCCCCCGACCCCCCCCAGTGTAGAATTCTAGGCTTCCGGCAACATCCGTGGGCGTCACCAGCAGCAGCCTTCTCATCACAGTAACACAACATCTCATCTTAATGTGGTTTCCAAATGGAAGCTGGAAATTTTATAATGTTAAAAAGAATGTTTTACATTCAAGACAACGTTTTCTGGCTTTCTATTACCAAGAAAAAAAACAGACAGCTCAGGTTTGCCACCAATCATGACGTCTCACACAAGTTTTCAAAACCACTAATGGACAGAGGAACACATGAATGAATGGCTTCATAAGAACATCTTTCCACCTGACTCCTGAGTCTGATGACAGGCAAATGTGTGGCAAGATATACTGAATAACAAACTGAAAGAAATGAACACAAAAAAACAACAAACAACATGCGGAACAGAAATATCAAGAGCAACCAACCATGATTTCCCAACATGCTACCATAACAAATGAAGTCTTAATAGTTAATTTGACCAGGAAAGAAACTTACTCAACCTGAGAGTGAAACTGAATGTCATCCTAACCTCAGAAACACAATGTTCTCAAAGCAAACAAGGCAAAACAAGCTAACTCACATAAGCAATGGCTGCCTTGCAGTAAGCACCCAAGGGCCAGATCTGAGCTAGGTCCTGTCAAGGGACCCGAGGTCTATTTCTAGACCTGGCTCTGGGAGGGAGGGAGGAGGGTCTGTGGGTCTGTAGTTCTGAGCCCAGGACCACCACCCCCTACAGACAGGCCTGGGGAAGACAGTCAAGCTCTCAGTGCACAGGACACAGCAGAGTGGGGAAACAAGCCAGCTCTGGGTCCAGTCTCCGTGCTGCCCTCACGCTGCCCTCGCTGGCTGGCTCTGAAGCCTGACTCAGTCACGCACACACCCCGCCCCCTGTTTCTCGGGAGCCTCTCCCACCCTGACCTCTGACACAGGTGAGCGGCCAGACTGGTGCCGCCTGAACAGGCTGCGCTTCTCTCCAGATGCACCCCTCTTTATCTCCTTCCAGGCACCCCACACCTATTAAGGGAGCACTTCACATGCACCAGACACCGTCCTGGGAGCTGGGACCCAGCAGTGAACAAAAGGGATGAAGGTCTGTCTCATGGAGTATCCGCCAGTGGGAGAGGCAGGTGGAGAGTGGGATAAGAGCTGTGAAGGAATAAAACAGGGTGATGCGCCACGACGAGGAACCGGGCAGGGGACGTGCCACGACGAGGAACCAGGTAGGGGACGCGCCACGACAAGGAACCGGGTAGGGGACGCGCCATGACGAGGAACCGGGCAGGGAACGCGCCACGACGAGGAACCAGGTAGGGGACGCGCCACGACGAGGAACCAGGTGGGGACACTCCACGACGAGAAACCGGGTAAGGGACACTCCACGACGAGGAACCAGGTGGGAACAACAAGGAGCCGGGTAGGGGACGCACCCCGACAAGGAACCAGGTAGGGAAAGCTCTACTCTGAAAGCATATCCACATGTGGGTCGAGGGAACTACCCGATTAGAGCATCAGGAAACCTTGACTTGAGCACTCACTAGGCTGAGCGGCTCTTAGTGTGGCTGCACTTCAGTCATCGAGAAAGATTTTTAAAGTTCTGGTGCCCAGGCTGCAATTCTGACCATGTAATGCACACAGGGATGGAACCCAGGCAGCAGTATTTTTTAAAGGTTTCCAAGTGATCCCAAGATGTATCCAGGGATCGGAACTACTGAGATCAACAGCTGTGTGAGTTTTCTCCAGAGAGAAGTGGGAGGGTGACCTTGAGCAGGGCATCTCCACTGCAATGCACATGTGGGTCATCTGAGGATCTCTCAGCTTCTGACTCACGGGTCTGAGTGTGCCCGAGACTGTGCCTCTAGGAAGGCCCCATGACTCATGGCCACACCTGGGCTATCAGGAACTAGACGATCGGAAAGATCAGGAATTAATCTAATAAAGATCCTTCCAGTCCCAACACTTCGGATGGCACAATTCCATGAATTCCTAATGGCCTACGAAAGGACTCTTGATTGTGGACACAAACTATAATGCAAAACTGTACCAGGAAAGCCAAGCAACAGAAGCAATGGAAACTACAGGGATGGTCACTTAATTGAGTTCAGGGTCCAGAGTCTGCCAGAAGTGCCTGAGAGGGGACAGAGGAGCTCCTGAAAATACACTCCCTGCTTTCAATAAGTACATTTAATTGGAGACAATGGTAAAAAGAAAAAAAAGTAATGAAATAATGCATGATTTATTAAAGGCTAAAGTGAGTTGATAACTGTGGAAAACCAGTAACTATCTGTGTTTTGAGCACAAACTCTTTGGGGGCGCAGAATATGCTTTATCATTTTTGTCTCTCTTCAGAGAACCTAGGTCAGTCAGTGTGTTACACATAGCTACACTTATTTTATATATTTACATATATATATACACACACACACACACTATATAGAATTCTGGATGACAGAATAAATGAAACAAAATGCTGTATAACAAGAAATGATAAGTGGCTTTTGGACAGAGAAGCAGCATGATGAAAACTGTATTTACAGTTCTTTGAAATAAGCACTGGCAATGTTTAAGACTCCACAGAGTCCCTTTAAAGCCAACTGAGGACCCACAGAAAGGCCACACTGAATGCAGTAAACCAGTTGTATCAATTAAAAGTGACACGTCAAGAAGATTTTTGCCATGGAGTTTTAAACTGATTCTTGAAATTCACTGATCATTACATATGACGTGACATATAAATAATCAAAATGAAGGCAGAGTCCAAAATTCTCAGCACCTTTACTAGACTCACCAGTTTTGCCTAGCATTGTTAGGCAGGCTAACTCAGAACGAACTTTATCATGGCTCAAATACCATAAATATTTACTTCTTGCTCATGTAGAGTCCACAACAGTAAGTCAGAAGGCAGCTCTCCCCCCAGCCGTGGCTCTGGCCCCAGATCTCCTTCCATCCTAGGCACGAGCCTTCCTAGTTCACTGGGCTCTTCTGCAGTAGCCAGCAGACAGGAAAGGGCACGGAAATCCTGCAGAGGGAGGGCCCTGGGGCCAGGCCTGGAAGTGGCTCCCTTCTTGGATCTCATGCCATTGGCTAGAATACGGCCACTAAGCCACGCCTAACCATCGGGGAGGCTGGGAGATGCGGTCTGGCTACCTGCCCGGGAAGAGGAGACTGGTTTTGTGATCAGCTCACAGACTCTGCCACAATGCCATTTGTAATTATTTTTTTTAATTACAGAAGAGTCAGTCCTCTCAAAAATGCGTTCTGAACCTATAACCTCCACCTTTAATCCCTAAAGCCATCCAGCATCTAAACCCAATCTAGTAGTTTTTCTATACTGATAAATATTTTTCTATCATATTCAAAATAAGACTGTACCTAGGGCATCCTTGAAGGGATGTCTGGCTTTTCCAGTACTTAATGTCTGGCACATAATACAAGCTCAAATATTTGTTGAATTCATGGATAAACAACATTCCCAGAAGTTCATGGAAAGGAAAAAGAGTGGTCCCGTCTCTTGCCCTGGTGATTGGCAGGGTTCACTGAATAATGACCATCAGTCTTTTCAAGAATCTCTGTCTCCCTCTTCTAAGGCCACCCCGAGTAGCCACCCATCCTCTGGTCCGTGAACAATCAAGCAGTAAGACAAAAGTTCCTTCTGACCCACTAAGAAGAATGAAGGGGTGAAAATACTCTGCCATGTTCACAGACACCAACAGAATCAAGGCTACCATTTGTGGTGATAGCACAGGCCTGTTTAACAGAGGGCAACAACACAGGGCCTGTCAAAGACCAGCCTCCGGAGGCCTCCAGAAAACCCTCCAGCTGATGACCTCAACGACTAGAGAAACACCATGCACCCTAAACACAAACCACAAAGGGTCAGCAGGGGGAAAAATTACATGGCATACTACAAAAATATTTCATGCTCACATATTACCCTCTTTTCAAGAAGTTTAAAATATACTGTAAGTGTGACTATAATAATCTTCCCAACACTCCTATGGGATAAAGACAAAATTAAAGCGTGTACTCAAGTTAAAAGGAGTGGTGGCTGACTTCCCACTACTAGGGCCGGCGCAACAAGAAAGTGAGGCAGTAACCTCTAAGGTAAGTGGGGCACAAACCATTTTAGGCTCTCAAATTGAGTTCAACACCTAGAATTGAGTTCAAAAGCAAACAAGTTGCTAAAACAGACCACAAAACGGTTGTAGGTCTGAGATGCTTACACAGGAACTAATACTACAATCTATCAAGCCTGATTTATGACCTAAGAAATCACATTAATTGATTCACTATTACCAGAGATTCATGTAAAGCGTAAAGTGATTTAAGAATGAAAAAAAAAAAAATCTTCCTAGCTATGAATCACAATATCATTAGAATTTCTATAAATTTAATTTGGCTAGGAAGCCAGTATACTCAATACTCTGAAAATAATCAAAGAGCATTTATTAAACATCCTCATTTGTATAAATAGATTCCAGCAGGACATATTCAGAAAAAAAAAAAAGCTACATGAAATTTAAAATTACACTTTTTTAGGAGCACTTATCATTACTAATACTGATAACTTTTTTAACTCCTCAAAGAGAGAGAGCTATCAACCCAACAGGCTAGGCATTTTATTTTATTTGGTATTATGTGCATTTAACAAAGGCTTCCCAGGTGGCTCAGTGGTAAAGAATTCACCTACCAATGCAGGAGATGCAGGTTCCATCCCTGGGTCAGGAAGATATCCTGGATAAGGAAATGACAACCCACCCCAGTATTCTTGCCTGGGAAATTCCCATGGACAGGCGGGCTACAATCCATGGAGTCACAAAGAGTTGGACACAACGATTAAACAACAACATTTAACAAGCACTTTCACATATAAAATCTTACTTTGGCCCAACAGGCAGCAGCGCAGACATTATGTCTATTCCAGACACCAAGGCCCAGGCACAGACACTGGTCGAGGGCCACAGGCGGGCCCTTGGCAGAACCCGGAGGAGGTCTCCCTGCAGGACTCCTGGGCTCTCTCCACACAACACAGGCTCCCCCCCAATAATGCAGGGACTCAACACAAAAGCTAGGGCAGAAAAAGTTCACAAGCTGCTGTGACAGAAAAGCTCCAGCATACGATCAACATGGAAGAACACCCAGGAATCCATACAGGGAGTCTGACACCCTAAAGGAAAGACCAGCTACACACAAGCCTGATGCCAACCTGCTAAGAAGCTTTTCCTGATTCTCTAACATTTTCAGTCCACGAATCACAGATCACCTATCACTTGCTGTAGCCCCCTAACTAAAATCTCACCAAAACCAAAGGAGAGGAGGACACCATTTTGCCTAACAGAGCAGTAAGTGACATGCCTCCTAAATGGAACCCAGTGGCGTGGGGACTCACCTAATTCAAACGCAACCAGAACTAGAAAGGATACAAGACACACTCGGAGGCCAAGAGAGATTGGTCCACGCCCGAAAGCTCACACACTTCTCTGTGAGAAGGACGCCCAAGCCCAAACCCAAGCTGAATTACTGTTACACCACTCAGTTCTACTGAGCTTGATCATCAGGTTGCCAAGCCCAGAGGAGGTCAGAAGCAACAAGTCAGAAGGCAAAGGACAGCAAGAGATGGACAGACAAGTGGAAGCAAGAGTGACAAGAGACAGCAAGGACAGATTTTTGAAAAACTACACACAAGGACTTGAAAGGCACCACAGTTTGGGGTCATTTATCATAAAAGCAAACAGTCTACTCCAAAAGTCCTAAAAATAATCACAGCATTAAAATAAAGCCCAGTTCCATAACTTAGGTACAACATAATGAACCCAGTTAACAAGCTACATGTATGGTACAGTCTGTGTGTTCTACTAAACACGGGGGGAAAGTAGTACAGTTAATGCCTTCTGTCTGCGAATCTTACATTCCAAAAGATACTTCCACATGAATGACCTCATTTGATCCTCAACAACATCCTACAGCAAGCAGAGCAGATACCTCCACTGGCCAAGAATTTGCAGATATATAATTCAATCTTAGCCAAGGCAGAGGGTTTATCAATGGCCATGATAATCCTGTTGTATTCCTCTGTGAATTCATCTCACAGGAGAGCGCACTTCCAGAGCACCTACGCCCCTCGATAGGGGATGAAGAGAGAAGGCAGGGAGCTTCCTGAAAAGGGTCATCAGCGTGACACAGCTGAACCTGGAACTTCACCTTCAAAACCCCATCCTGCCTCTGTGCCCCACAGCCCTCTTTCTAAAGAACCGTCCTTTGCTCTCTCACGCCATCACCCTCCCCTTGTAACGCCATGGGGGACTACCCGTGACCCCACCCCCTTAGTGAGCACACACTCCTGTATAAACTCCCCACCTTGAGTGTGCAATGGACGGACAGATTTGCTTCTCACAACAGAACGTGTCACTGAGACAACACCTCCATGATGAGGCAGCGTGTACAGTGCCTCCATCCGGCTGGCGGACACTCCTCTGCTGGCTCTGATGAAGCAGCTGCCATGTTGGGGAGGCCCATGAGAACTATGGGACTCAGAAGAGTGTCCATCCCCAGCTGGGCCTTCAAATGTGACCCCAACCCTGGCTGACAGCTTGACTTCAGGCTGTGAGGTCCTGAAGCAGCAGATCAAGCAAAGCCCTCCCTGAACTCCTGACCCACAGGGCCAGGTAACAAGTGTGTCCTTTCTATAAACCACTAAGTTTGTAGTAATTTGTTACAGCAGCAAAGATAACTAATACACCCATCAGGGCCTAGTAATCTCTTTTCTCAACTTCACTATTTAACTAAGTTGTTTCACTAAGTTGAGTTTTTCTCAACTTAGTCATTTCACTATCATTTGATCAACATTCTCCATTTACCACCAAAACTCCTGAAAGAATTATCTACTCTCTCTTGCTACCTTTTTCTCATCCTCTCAACTCACTATCAAACCAACAAAATCAGTACTTTTTTCTTAGTCTTTATTCTACTTAAACTCTTGGCATTACAATGGATAACTCCTTACAACCCTGTGTACTGAAGCATGTCTGATTTTGTGTTCTCATTCTCCCACCTCTCTGGCCATTCTTCCTGGTCCTCTCCCCCCATCTGACACTTAAATGGAGGCATTCACCACATTTCTGCCCACAAAGCCCCTCTTTTCTCTCATGACAATTTCACCCACTACTATGACTTCTACTAATTCATCTGAACTGATTCATTCCTTCAACCAACAGGCACTGGGCAGAGATGGAGCCACAAGAAAAGACAAATGAGGTCTCCACATTCATGAAACTTACTTTCTCCACCAGAGGCCCCTCCAAGTCTACTCACCACCCTTTTCCACCCTGTCCTGTGCCAGGAAGGCTGACCTCTACGGACGCCATCACCAGGCTCCTTTGCCGTCTGAAAGTTCAATGAAGAAGGAAAACAGGGTGACAGGAATGACTCCCTAATCTCTGATCTGCACTCCCAAAGGTCATACTGTGCATAGACATGCTACAACAACCCTAATTACACCTGAAATAGAAATGACACGTTTGCATCCAGTCACCCCAAAAGACGCTTACTCCTTGGAAGAAAAGTTATGACCAACCTAGATAGCATATTGAAAAGCAGAGACATTACTTTGCCAACAAAGGTCCATCTGATAGTCAAGGCTATGGTTTTTCCTGTGGTCATGTATGGATGTGAGAGTTGGACTGTGAAGAAAGCTAAGCGCCAAAGAATCGATGCTTTTGAACTGTGGTGTTGGAGAAGACTCTTGAGAGTCCCTTGGACTGCAAGGAGATCCAACCAGTGCATTCTGAAGGACATCAGTCCTGGGTGTTCTTTGGAAGGAATGATGTTAAAGCTGAAACTCCAGTACTTTGGCCACCTCATGCGAAGAGTTGACTCATTGGAAAAGACCCTGATGCTGGGAGGGATTGGGGGCAGGAGGAGAAGGGGACGACAGAGGATGAGATGGCCGGATGGCCTCACTGACTCGATGGACATGAGTTTGGGTGAACTCCGGGAGTTGGTGATAGACAGGGAGGCCTGGCGTGCTGCAATTCATGGGGTCACAAAGAGTCAGACACGACTGAGCAACTGAACTGAACTGAACCCCAAAACATGGGCTTCCCTTGTGGCTCAACTGGTAAAGAATCCACTTGCAATGCAGGAGACCTGGGTTCAATCCCTGGGTTGGGAAGATCCCCTGAAGAAAGGAAAGGCCACCCACTCCAGTATTCTGGCCTGCACAATCCCAAGGACTAACTATGCAGTCCATAGAGTGGCGAAGAGTTGGACGTGACAGCAACTTTCACTTTCACCCCAAACAATACCCCTCCTCACCCCTCACTCAGTTAATGGCCTCACCTGACACCAGTTGAGGTGCAAAAGCTAGAAGTCACCTTCACCTCTTCTCATCCCTCAGAGCCCATGGTCAGTCAGTCACAAAAGTGTGTTTCTCTCGCACATCCACATACAACTCAGTCACACCAGCTTCTTTTTCCAATTGACTGCTACCAACATTCTCGTCAGGAGCTGTTTCCTGCCAACTCCAGTCCTTCCTCTTTGCGCAGTCATTCATTCAAACAACATTTACAGGTGGCAGGTGCTCGAGCCTCTGGCCACTGAAGATGTAGCTCTAACTGAAGGAGAAAGAGCAGTAAGCCAGCGGCGTCAACACAACCATAATGTGCCATGAGCAGGAACACCATGAAGTGCTACAAGTGAGCCAGGAAGGGCGTACAATCCAATCTGAAAAGAAAGGCAAGGCCCAGAGGGCTTCTCAACAAGTGTGATTTAAGGAGGGACCCAGAGGACAAGCGGAGGCAGTGGACAGAACAAATGCGTGAGTACACATGTATATGTTTTAGAGGAAAGCGCACCTTCTAAGCCAAGGCGATGACAACACTCAAGACGTAAAACCAAGAGAAAGTGTGGTGCCCTGGGACAACCAGAATCTAAAAGAACTGACCACAGCTGGAAAACAGAAAGGAAACTGGAGCAGTAAGCAGGTGGCCCTTATTAGCACCTTCAAGGAAAAGGGATTAGCCAATCAACCCCACTCCTATGCTAAAGAAGCAACTCTAGAAGCTGCTCCCAAAGCAGAGAGAACAGAGGCCAGACTCCTCAGTGTGCCTTCCCAGCCTCTACACCTGCCCCCTACCTACTTCTCCAGGCTCATCTACCCACACACACCAGGAATCCCAGCCCCAGGACTCCTGGCTGTGAGCCTCTGCCTCATCTCCTCCACTAGGAAACTCTCCTCAAACCACCATGTTTGCCTGTCAAGGATGCGGCCGAATTCTACCACTTTCCAGAAGTCCTCCCGGGTCCTCCCAGAGCCTGATGACAGCATTCCTCACTTGCATCCGCATCTGCTCCCCTGCATACCGGAAGCTTCTGGAATATTATGAACAGAAGTGAATCCTAAATTCCAAGACTAGGGAAAATGTTCAGAAAAATATTCGATTTACCAGTATTACACTCCTAAGTAAACAACCAAAGAAGGTCATGAAAAAAACAAATATTTTTGAATTGTATAAATACAATCAACCAAAAGCCTAGATTTCTGTATGTTTTCAGAAAGTATCTCTAAATAAAGATGGCGACACACTGCCTGATAAGATTAAAAAAACAGTGAGTAAAAAAGCCCAGAAAGGCTAAGTTACTTGCTCAGAACAAATTCACAAGGCACCTAAGGGTTAAAGACCAGAGTCAAGTCTTCAGATCAGATCAGTCGCTCAGTCGTGTCCGACTCTTTGCGACTCCATGAATCACAGCACGCCAGGCCTCCCTGTCCATCACCAACTCCCGGAGTTCACTCAGACTCATGTCCATCAAGTCAGTGAGGCCATCCAGCCATCTCATCCTCTGTCTTCAGGGACCCCTCAAAAGCTACAAGCAGCCAGATATACCCAGGATATCCCCACATATCTCACTAGCCAGCCCTCTGATTACCTAAGGCTTCCCCCATTCTTCCCTCACTTAATGCCTGGTTTCCTTCAGGTGCAGCTCAGGAAGGATCTCCGAAGCTCCCACATGAACAGATCCCTTTCTGATGCCCTATGCTCACCAGCATAGTATGGACCAGACACAGCACTAGGAAGACGCCTGCAGTGTATCAGCCTTACATAATTACACATGACACCTTCGTTAACTGTCTCAGTGGTAAAGAATCCACCTGCCAATGCAGGAGACGCAGGTTCAATCTCTAGGTTGGGGAGATCCCATAGAGAAGGAAATGGCAACCCACTCCAGTATTCTTGCCTGGAGAATCCTATGGACAGAGGAGCCTGGCGGGCTACAGTCCATGGGGTCGTAAGAGAGTCAGATACGACTGAGCAACTAAACACACACTTTAATTAACACTGGTCTCCCCATCAGCTGCATGAGGACAGGGACCATGTCTGTCCTTCTCTGGGCTGGCACTTTATTATTACTTGTTGAGTAAATAAACTGCCTTAAGACTGTAACAGTAACTGAGAGTCACACAGCCCCCACAGGACTACAAGATTCGAAAATATTTTCTGACACCTCCAATAATAATAATATAAATTTTAAGGTCACAATATTATTGTAACATATTCCAACACTTTGAAATTAAATGTTCATACATGGAACCTGCTAATTCTCTATTAATCAGAATGAATGCTAACCAGACTACCACATCTTTTCTAAACATGCAAGGCATCAGCAAACTTTCACATCGTAAAAACACACAGCACAAGAAGCCTACACACACAGGCTACATGAATAACTATTTGCTCTCTTGGAATCCGAACAGTCCAATTCTAGCCTAACAGGGAATTAGAGCTTTTCAACAACAAAGCCTACTGTAGTAATGAATCAAAACATTTTTTTAGGGCTAGATGCTTGGCTGCTTGAGTTAGCCAGTGCGAATGTGTGTGCTCAGTAGCTCAGCCGTGTTTGACTCTTTGTGACTCCATGGACTGCAGCCTGCCAGGCTCCTCTGTTCATCAGATCTTCCAGGCAAGAATACTGGAGTGGGATGCCACTTCCTACTCCAAGGGACCTTCCGAACCCAGGGATCGAACTTGCATCTCCTGCACCGGCAGGTGGATTCTTTACCAGTGTGCCATCTAGGAATCCCGAGTTAGCCAATACTAGTTCCCAAACGGTGGATCCAAAAAATGGATTTAAACTGCCCAAATTGATCCCTACATTCAATATATAAGCCGTATCAATATAAAAACTGCCTTTTTCGTAGAAATTGACAAACTGATCCTAATATTCACATGACAATTCAAGGCACCCAGAATAGTCAAAACAATCTTTAAAAAGAACAGTTCAGGGACAGACATTTTCTGATATCAAAACTTAACTACAAAGCTACAGTAATCAAGACAGCGTGGTACTGGCGTAAGGACAGACATAGGTCACTGGATTAGAAATGAAACTCCAAAATGAAGCCCACACCCTTATGGGCAGCTGGTTTCTTACAAGGGTGCTAAATACTTCATTGGGAAAAGAATGGTCTTTTCAAAAAATGTTCCAGGACAACTGGATATCCTCACACAAAACGATGAAGCTGGAAGCCTATCTATCTCACAACATACAAAAATTAACTGAAAGTGAACCAGAGACCTAAATGTGAAAGCTAAAATTATTCAACTCTGACAAGAAAACACAGGTGTTAATTTTCATAACCTTGGACTAAGCAATAGTTTAATTATGAAAGCAAAAGCAACAAAAAGCAGGTAAATGGAACTCAAAATTGAGAACTTTTGTGCTTCAAAGGAAACCCACAAGAAAATGAATCCACAGAATGAGACAAAATATTTGCAAATCCTACATCTGATAAGGCACTGTTATCCAGAATATATCAAAAAATGCCTACAACTCAAAAGCAAAAAACTAACTCCATTCAAAAATGGGCCGCGGCCTTGAACAGACATCCTTCAAAGCAGACATGCAAATGGCCAATGAGCACAAGAAAAGATGCTCCCCATCAGTGGCCTTCAGGAAATGCAAACGAAAACTACAGTAGGACACCACTTCACATCCCCAAGATGCTGCTCCTGTTCAGCCGCTCAGCTGTGTCCATAAGAATGACTACAATCAAAAAGACAGACAACAGCAAGTGCCAACAAGGATGTGGAGAAACTGGAACTTTCAAACATTGTTGGCAGGAATGTAATATGATGCAGCCATTTTGGAAAACAGTTTGGCAGGTCCTCCAAAAGTTAAACACAGAGTTACCATATGACCTAGCGATTCTACTCCTAGCTGTACAAGAGAACCGAAAACACTGTCCACACAAAAGCATGTACACAAATGTTCACAGCAGCATTATTCATAGGAGCTAAAAAGGGGAAATAAATGTCCATCAACTGGTTAACAGATAAATAAAATGCAGTGTGTCTAATCAATAGAGTACTATGCCACCATAAAAGGAATGAAGTTTTGATATAAACTATAATGCTGGGCTGGAAGAAGCACAAGCTGGAATCAAGATTGCCAGGAGAAATATCAATAACCTCAGATATGCAGATGACACCACCCTTATGGCAGAAAGTGAAGAGGAACTAAAAAGCCTCTTGATGAAAGTGAAAGAGGAGAGTGAAAAAGTTGGCTTAAAGCTCAATATTCAGAAAACTAAGATCATGGTATCTGGTCCCATCACTTCATGGGATATAGAGGGAGAAACAGTGGAAACAGTGTCAGACTTTATTTTTCTGGGCTCCAAAATCACTGCAGATGGTGATTGCAGCCATGAAATTAAAAGATGCTTACTCCTTGGAAGGAAAGTTATGACCAACCTAGATAGCATATTCAAAAGCAGAGACATTACTTTGCCAACAAAGGTCTGTCTAGTCAAGGCTATGGTTTTTCCAGTGGTCATGTACGGATGTGAGAGTTGGACTGTGAAGAAAGCTGAGCACCGAAGAATTGATGCTTTTGAACTGTGGTGTTGGAGAAGACTCTTGAGAGTCCCTTGGACTGCAAGGAGATCCAACCAGTCCATCCTAAAGATCAGTCCTGGATGTTCATTGGAAGGACTGATGCTAAAGCTGAAACTCCAATGCCACCTCATGCGAAGAGTTGACTCACTAGAAAAGACCCTGATGCTGGGAGGGACTGGGGGCAGGAGGAGAAGGGGACGACAGAGGATGAGATGGCTGGATGGCATCACCAACTCGATGGACATGAGTCTGAGTGAACTCCAGGAGTTGGTGATGGACAGGGAGGCCTGGCGTGCTGCGCTTCATGGGGTCGTAAAGAGTCAGACACGACTGAGCGACTGAACTGATAATGTGGATGAAAACATTATGCTAAGGGAAAGAAGACAGCCACCAAAGGCCACATGGTGTAGGATTCCATTTGTATGAAATGTCCAGAACAGCCAAGTCCAGGAAGAGAGAGTGGACTATTAATTGCCTGGAGCAGAGGGGAGGGAGGAAAGCAGAGCGGCTGCTAACGGGCAGAGGTTTCTTTCAGGAGTGATGAAGATGTTCTGGAATCAGACAGTGATGACAGTTACACAGCTGTGTTTAAACACACCAAAAACCACTTAATGGTATGTTTTAAAAGGGTGAATTTTATGGTAAAAGAATTATACCTCAGTAAAGCTATCATTTTACATTTTTAAAAGTTATTTATTTTTAATTGGAGGATAATTACTTTATAATATTGTGATGGTTTCTGCCATACATCAACATGAATCAGCCATAGGTTGATGTCACCTTCCTCTTGAACCTTCTTCCCACCTCCCACCCAAAACTGTTATAGTGAAAAAAGTGTCAAATCCCTTTGACTACTAAAACCACCTGATGACAATGTTTCTTTTAAACATTATATACTTGCCTCGTTTGTTAAGCAGAGCATATGTGGTGTTGCTTTTGTGAATACACTCAAGGTCATCACTATGAAGCATCAGTCACTGAGCAGCTCACAGACCTCAATGGTGCGCTGGCTACTAGCCTCTTACACAGACCTCCAAACCTGCTCTCTCAGCCTTCCACCTGTTTGCTCTCCTTTTCCCTCCTCTTCTCCCATGAGAAATCAAGAAAAACCTGAGAGTAGATGCAGGAAGGATGAGAAGGAAAAGCAAACAAGTGTGCATTCAGTGGCCATACGTCCTTAAGACATCGCTGCTCCCTGTTTCCTCCTAAAGACCTCCGCCCTCTTCAGAGGCAACACCTCCAGCCTCCCAGGTTTTGTGGCCCACGACGAGGGGAAAGGCAAGGAAGCCCACCCAAGTATGTGAACCGGGGGACACCTCAAAAGACACAGGCACACACCCCCCGCCAACTGCTGGTTCTCCCTGAGAACCACAGGGCAGAGGCTGCCGGACCACGAGGCTTCCGCGTGCATTGCCTGCATTGTCACCCCTGATTTACCCATACACACGCCCAGGCAGGCTGAGGGTGCTGGGCCTCGTGACTGGAGCCACAGTGAACATTTTCTCAGTAAAAAGTTTACTCCCTGGTATCTGGCGGTTAAGAATCCGCCTTGCATATATACACTATCATATGTAAAATAGTTAGTGGGAAGCTGCAGGGAGCCCAGCCTGGTGCTCTGTGATGACCTAGAGGAGTGGGATGGAGAGCGGAAGGGAGGCTCAGGAGGGAAACAACATATACACACATATGTATATAATTATGACTGATTCGTGTTGTTGTACAGCAGAAACCAACACAAAATTGTGAAGCAATTTTCCACCCCAATTAAAAAAAGAAAAAGAATCCACCTTGCAATGCAGGGGACACAGGTTCAATCCCTGGTTGAGGAATTAGGATCCCACAAGCCACAAGGTAACTAAGCTGTGCATCACAGCAAAAATAAAAGATTCCACAGGACACAAGGAAGATCCTGCATGCTGCAACTAAGATCAGACCCAGCCAGATAAATAAATGATTTTTAGAAAGGAATTTTTTTTTAAAGTTTACTCACTATAGCAAGTGAATGCAGGAAATCCATTTTGGGGTCAGTATTCTTCCTTTTACATGGTTTGACAGAGAGAGGTTAAGGCATCAGGACCCCAAGCTATGGTCCCCTCCTCCCACAGTCCTTGGCCGTGAGCCCCTCAAAGTGATCAGACGACCAGCAGATCCGAGCCCACCCTCCTTCAGCGTGGACCAGACCAGGGTGAACCCCCGGCCTCTGGAAACAAAACCACCAACTGAGAGAAGTCAGTCCGACCCTCCGTCCTGAGCCCTTTAAACACACGCCACAGAGACTGGAGTCAGAGGACAGAGAGCCCCGGGAAGCCACACGGCATGGAAGGTATGAGCGAGGCATCGTGTCAGCGAGGACAGGCAGAGGGACCAGCACAGAGGGGAGCCGGCAGGGCCAGGCTCAGCCCCAGGCTCGAGTCCACTGCAGACTTGCGGCTCCCTTTGGTCTCCTTCCCGCGAGGCTGAGGTGGCTCCACTATCCTTACACAAAAGCAGCCTTCACTGCACCTAGCACGAGCGCCCACGTTCCCTGCAGGAAACTGCTCCAACTGCTTCCCCTGTGAGACCAGCGTCCAGCACCCACCCTCTTCTGAACAAATGAACCACAGAGCTGATGACCACTGTGCGTTCACTGTGGGGGTGTGTGTGTGTGTGTCTACACGCACATGTGGCATGAGGTGGATTCTGAACCTCCATTTAAGGCATCACCTGCCAACTTAGAATAATGAAAATACTGCCACATAGTTACTCTCAGCTCCGTATAGATACTTTTCTCACTGGGTTTTATATCCATTTGGAGGGTGGTTTTAATCATGAAAAAACATACATAATGTAAAACTAACCACTTTAGCCCTTTTTGAATGTACAATTCAGTGGCGTGAAGTCCACTCACGCTACTGCTGTGCACCATCCCTGCTCCCCCCTGTTTATCTTGAAAAGCATCCTGAAAATCCTGACTTTTTCATTCTTATTAAACAAATGATTCCTGTCTCTGCTCGGTCATCGAGCGACAAGGGCACTGAGCCTCCAGAGAGGTGGCGCTGCGGGAGGCTGGAGAGGAGGGAGCAGAGAACACCCGCAACCACTTGGAGCAGCCCCAGAGCTGCTAAATTCATGCTCGGATCCTCTAGACGTGGCCACAGAGGCCGGAGACTAAAAATACCTGGAGAGGACAGATAACAGCTGTCAAGGAGACTCAGCTCGGTTAGAAAGGTTGCCACTATCACCAGATTTGCATCAGAAGACAGCCAGGCAGCAATGGGTCATTTGGAGAATAATCAGATTCAGTAGAGAAAGACTGATGGGCCTCACCTCCCAGAGTGCCTGGAATAAATCTCTGGGCCTTGAATTTGGTCAAGTAATCCATGATCAATTTCTGGAGGACCCCTAGGATGAAAAACAAGTACTTCAAAAATGTTGAGTACCCACTCCCTACCTTCCACTTGTTATGGCTTTCTTTGTAAGCACAACAGCCTATATCAATAAAAGTAAATGAGGAAGAGACCTCCATCAGAAGCTTCATCAAAGAAAATGGTTCAGCCAGCACATTTCAACATGGTAGAGACAGAAAGGATAAGGCAGTGTATTGCCAAGAACACCGGGAACTTTCACTTGCCCCTCAGTATCTTTAAACAGGAAAGAAATGTCCCAACCCTGATGCCAGGCCTTGAGCAGCCCAGGGAATGTGCCCAAGTGAAGATGCAATATGATCAATTACAGTGGCCCCGCCGCAACTCCCCAGTCTACCCGAGTTTCTTAGTAGGAAGAGTCTAGCAATCAATACATCTTCGTAACAGTTATATTAATCAACTCTGGGAAATAAAGCTAAATGAATATAAATAATACTACCTTACACAGAAAATGTCTGAGGTTAGCAGACACTTTTGCATCTGTACTCATGTATTATTTAAGTCTATTTTTCCAAAACTATAAACTCTCATCCATATCAGAATAAAGACCTGAAATGTGTCACAGGGAATAACTAAGCAGAATGAACATTTTTGTGCTGTGCATCCTTAACAACTTGAACAATCTTTTTACAATTTTTAACTCACAGCATGTTAGACCTAAAGAGTTAAGCCCTCTCGGTACACCAGAAAGGAGGCGCCTGAGCGACTACGGTTCAAATTCCTCCTACACTGACGGCCTGAGCCAACACATTAATTCTTGACCTGGAGCAAGTACCTCAAAAAGAAAAGATAGAGTTACACAGGAAAAGACAGCTGCGTACCAGCACAGCAAGCCATGAAGTGAAATCCCACACATCCAGCTTCATTTTCTTATCATTGCAAGTCAGAATGGGAAGGAACTTAGAGGTAGTCACCAGGACTACCCTCTACTCAACACGTGACTCCCCTTAAAATTAGGACCGACTAACTCATTATGTGAGAGCTGAAGCCTCAGAAAACCAAGAGAAGATGCTGAGCCAAAATGGAGAGCAATGAAGTAGGAGGGGGTGAGGAGGAGCAGGCGGCAGAGGCCAGGGAGACAGGCTCCTCACACCTGGCCTGAAGAAGAGGCAGACAGGACAGCAGAAAACACACACCTCCGGCCAGAGTCCCTGCTCTCGTTCCCCAGTGTTTCTGGCTACAGAAAGAGAAGGGATGAGCTGGGAACCACTGTGGACTTGTTCTCAAAGCCACACAGGAAACCTAAGCCTCCGTGGCCAGAGGACTCATCTAGCACTGTTTGGTTCAGGGTAAGACAAAAATGATAATGCTGACACCACAGCTAGACTGCCCAACATTTTGAAATCTGAGCTCTAAACCCATAACTTTTCATAAATCCTACAGCAGTCCACAGGAAAGCATGGTTTTGAAAATGAGGCAGTGTTTACGGAAACTCTATACCATTAAATATTCCTTTCTTCAATAGTATTTACAATCAGATTCCTTCCTGGAAATTGTATTTAAATAATTTTAAAACGATTTAGTTCTTAGAGAAAATAATAAACGTCTTTGAGTCAGCTTCAAATGCTTATTCATGTCTACTTGCTCTCAAGTTTTTTTTCTCGGAGCATCTACTTAAAGGAGAACGCCAGACAACAGACCACAAATCTCTGTTCCCCATCAGAAAACTCGGGTCATCCGAAAAGAACACAAAGCTCTAGTTTCATTTAGGGCTGGGAGAAGACAGTATCTCTGAGTTGTCAGGAGGTTTAAGAAGTCATCTCAGGAGTAACACTGGATATCAATCAAAATGGTTGCAGTTCGAATCATCTCTAACCATAAATTGTAACTGAGCTAAAATGATTTCTAAATATAACACACTTTACTTCTACATGTTTCTTGGCAATTAAATAACTGGAAAGTCAACAAACCCCCAAGAAACCAGAGAAAATGAACTTTTTTCAAGCTCACCATTCATCAACTACAGGAGGCCCGAAAGATGCCAGCCGCTAGAGGCTCAGCCCCCAGCCTGGCCCTGCAAAGGCCAACTCCAAACAAGATTTCTTCAAGAACTGCTCTCAGGCAGCACTAAATTACAAGCAGCGACCTCCCTGGAGGAGAAGCTGGCGTCAACAGCTACAGAAGTGCGGGATCGAGGAAAAGGAAACCCAACTCCAACACAAGGACGGCCATGCCAGTTACATAACTATGGTCACAACACAGTGAAACTCTAGGCATCAAACAGTTATTTAAAATATTTCCAGAGCAATGGAACACCACCCCCCCCAACAAAAAAAAAACCCAAGTGCATTCCAAAAGTAATCTGTGTAGAACGTAATTTAATCTGCAGGCCTCTCTGAAATAAAGCACAGTCCTCCAATTCAGTCAAATTACAACAGGAATGCTACTTCATAACACAGGAGCTACAGCACAGCACCCTGAACTTCATGGGAGAACAAAAATGTAGTGTCAATATGTTCACAACACAACTCAATCCACAGAATCATGAGATAATTAAACTGACTGTTTTTAGGTTTCAATCTGTTTCGCCAGAAACCTTGTCCAAACTACACTGATGCAAATCAGCATGAGCAACCATGGCTCCATCAAAACAACTCCAGCATCTTTTGTTTTACCTTTTATCGCTGACTTATCGGCTGACTGATGGTGAACTGATTTGTATATGTGCCAGAAGTCAGCTCAGGAGCACAGAACAAGAGATTTGGAAGAACCGAATTCATGAATGAAAACGCTGACGTCATAGTTCAGCTTCCAGCGGAGCTTCGGGTAGTCCACAAAGAAACAGTGCGTCTTTGGGGGTGTTAAATCACTAGTTATTTACTAAAGGGTACAAGATAGAAAAGGACTTCCCAGGTGGCTCAGTGGTAAAGAATTCGCCTGCCAATGCAAAAGACGCGGGTTCAGTCCCTGGGTCAGAAAGATCCCCTGAAGAAGTAAATGACAACCAGCTCCAGTATTCTTGCCTGGAAAATTCCATGGACAGAGAAGCCTAGTGGGCTACAGTCCATGGGGTCACAAAGAGTCAGACAGGACTGATGACTGAAACACATACAAGAGAGAAAAAGCCCTTGCCCAAGATAAGGAAAGGAAAAGAAGAGGGGAGGCGGGGAGGCGGGGGGGAAGGGACAGGGAGAAAGAGAGAGAAAGCCAAACGAACAAGCTTTTCCCTCGACCAAACATGAAAAATACACGGTGTACATGCTACAAACAATCATCACTTCTAAACCATGGAAATATTTCATATTATTGTTAAAAGCACTATTTAAAAAAAAAAAAATATGGTTAGCTATGTCTCTAAATAAGAACATAGTCTCATTCCCATCTTAAATCTTCCTCCCACCATGCACCACCACATTCAAAAAAGAGCACACCGTATAGATTAGTTCTTCACTAAAAACTACCTGGCACTGCCAAACCATGCCTAATTTTGAGCAATTCTGAATATAACAGGGAGGGACTCAGTGATCTCAGGCAAGATACTGGAATTTTTATGTCAGGGGACAGGGGGAAAGGAATGCTTTTATCTAATGATGGAATATAAACTAATAAAAAAGAGAGATTATAAAAATTGGATTTACTTAGAACTATTAAAAACAGCTAGTGTGCAGACGGTCTACATTTTTCATCTCCTGACAGAATTTAAAATACAACTAGCAATACAAACTTCTATAAAGCTTAAACATAATTTACTAAGATCCTTTTATTCAGGACACTTAAGTAAGTGATTCCTAGAGTCCTAATGTTTCCTAGGAAATTTAAGATTATTACATTCTTAGAAAATAAGTGACCCTCAGAGCCTCAGTAACCTCTCCAGAGTACAGAACGAGAAGGACATTCTCTCTTCTTTACCATTCACATGGCTTAAAATAGCCACTCACCCAAAATGGACTTTTTTTAAAATTTAAGCAGTAAACAATTTTGCCAATAAACATTTTGAAAAGAAGATCTTAAGTTAAAATGCAAGCCTACTGGTTTTATCTGTAAATCCAAAGTGTTAAAAGAGATCATCTCACATTTTTACCACAAATATCTTTGATAGAGCATCACTACCCCCTTGTGGATTCACAATAAAAAATCCTTATCTTCAATCTTCACTTTTTAAATGTTTAATTCTCCTGAACTTCCATTAAAGTTTACATTCTCTTCACTAAGGGGTTATTTTATTTCAATTACTTTTTAAAAGAGAAAAAACACTTAACAATTTAAAAATCACCAATCCAATCAACTTCTTTATCTTCTAAGCATCCCAATTTCAGGGAGTTTCTCTCATACAATAAGTATATTTGCAGATTTCAACATGGTAATCATACCAACAATCCATTTTTTCCTTAGGATACCTGAATTTATACTTACAGTCATCATTTTAAGATTATTTTTTTAAATGTAATTGGTAATTTCTTCACTATCACATTTTTTCTCTTTGATAATTTCCCACTTTATAACAATTTCTTTTTATTGCTTCCAAATGGTTTGATATCCATGTGCCCCAGAAAACCAGTGGGGCACATACATCCTCAAGAACTTTTCAGATAAGCATTAAAAGCCAAATCTTAAGTCTTAAAAAGACTAATTCTTAACTGTACTGCTGTACCCTCAGAAATGCTTTCTGACCATCTAAATCAACTCTGATGAAGGAAAAAAAAAAAAAAACAGAACCTGGCTTTCAAAACTAGAGAAAAGGGCTTTCTTTCTTTTCATTTTTTGTTTTCTAGTTGCAGGAGTGTCTTTGGCTGTAGCTGCATACCATTCTAATGTAACACAGACACATACTGCTAAATGTAAACTTAAATAACTGGTTTACCACTTGGTAGAGATACTAGATTTAGCTGGAAGTATAAATCACCTCCGCAGTAACGTGCAGGCTCCGGAGAGAAGGTCCGAGTCCTGAAGGGTCAGACTCCAGTTTTGGGGAGTCAGCGCCCCCTTTTCTCACGGATCTTAGACACAAAAGCAGGGACCAGCGATTCACTAGTCCCATGAGAAGACTAACTCCAGTATTCATTCTAACGGCTAGGCAGAAATAAAGGAGGAAGGATCATCCACTTAGCAAGTGTTTTTAAGTGACTCAATACATGATCTTACCTTGTGGTAACTGATAAGGAAAGACTGGAGAGACAGGCCTGGTCTGTTAAATGACTGAACGCTCCACATCACCTGCTCACCCCAACAGAGCCTGTCTATGCAAAAAGAAGCAACTGACAAGGTGCCCAAAGCCAGCAGCTGAGCCAGAGGGAAGGGGGTCAGAGCTAGCCTTTGTGGCTTCCTTTTCGGGGATTCGTTATGACTGCTGGTTTTAGATTTCAGTGGGAGAGAAAGGGAAAGGGGGTATTTGGATGATATTAAGAAGTGAGATCGGGGGTGAGATTAATGCCACTTAATTAGCGTCCAGGTGATAGCATGTTTGAAACTGTTCCGAACTCAGCCTTGAACATTTATTTCAAGGCACATCACTATGTGCACTTGTAACTACAAAACCACATGGCAGAGAACTGAGCAGGGAATCAGCCCCAACCCAGCACATCTTTCTCCTCGCAGCCACCCTCTGCTAACAGTCTCAGAAAGGCATGTGTTGGTTACCTGTCGAAGGGCCTTGCTAAATCTTAGGAGTAAATAAAATGTGACTGCACTTTTCCAAATAAGCAAGGGACTCATGTATGACAGAACATGCAATTCCATCAAGAGTGAGCAGAACACTGGGGTAAACACACGAGAACCATTTCAAAAATACATCTTACAAGATGTCAATTGGCTGAAACTAAATGAACCCTCTTTAATAAAAATTAAAAAAAAAAAAAGGGAAGTAATGTGGCTGACACTTGGCCTCTCTTTGCAGCGGGGTACATAATATTTCTTTTTTAGTCCAAGGTAATGAACTAAAAAATGCTCAGGAAGCATTACCAATCTTTACACAAGGAGGCCCATGACCTTCTACAAGCAATGCCATTCAAAGCAGAAAGACGCAACAGAACCTTAGAAATACACAGCCAGCATACTGATAGGGGAGAGGAAAAAAACACCCTTTACTTTGTCCCATCACATAAAAAAATCGAGGATTGCTGTCTACTGTCAATATATACAGAGAAACACTTTCCTTACAAACACATGACAAATATTATGGGATGGAAGACCATCCACATGTCTACAAGTTTCCCTTTCTAATGACAGAACAGCAATACATGTTAATCACAGGACTGATGGCCACGACATCCATGGATAGCACAAAATAGAGATCTGATGATATCTGATCAACTAAATCCTGAACTTGATTAGATTTTCTGAAAATAAACAACAAGACAAGACAGAGCCATCACATGCTGTAATGCAGAACAGGGCGTGAGTGACCATGCACTCTAACTCATGTTCTATGGACAGAGAAGTGGAGCCAGGACACTCCTTACCCTCACCCTCAGAGACACCAAAGACCACAGAAACAGTACTGTAAAAGGCAGAGTGACATTTCAAGACCCCACACCACCTCCTGGATGAAGGCCCCAGATGAAGTCTAGACTTGCTGGCTCTACCCAAAGAAATGTATCATTATCAAGCCAAAGAAACTGAAGGAAGTTGGCTAAATGTAGCAAAAAGAAAAATTTCCAAAATCCCACATGGGGAGGCCCAGGCGCTGGAAGGACACAGTGTTTCACCAAAGATGCTGTCCAGTCACAGATGCAACCATCACCCCTTAGGTTGTGGCTTAAATCCCAATCTCCCTACCAAGAAGTAGCACTGCCTCTCACTACAGGACAAAAAGAATTGTGGGCATCCCTCTTTAATGACAGAAAGGCTATAAATACAGCAGATCTACAAATATTTTTTTAAAAATAATGATGAGAAGGGCAATAAAGAAACCTTATGGGAAAAAAGGGAGGTAGGATTTAAGTCATCCAGAACATCAAAAGAAAAAAAAAAAGGTCATGGTAAGTGATTCTAGAAGATACAGAACATTTTAGAAAATGGTCTGTGATAATGGAAATTCAAAAGAAACACACATCACCTGCCACCACAAAAAATATTCAGTCACATCTTCACATGGATAAAGGACCCCATACTACAAGAGTCTTACACAAAAGCTCTTCCTAAGAATGAAATACTAGCAGAATTGGTTTCTACAGACACTGGAGAGGGGAAATCTGATTTAACATAGGAGGGAAAGAAGAAGTACATTTCAGGTTAATTCTTTATTATTACTGTCACCACTATATACACCAAACCTATACCCCAAAACACTGAAGCTATTGACCAAAATAAAGAAAAGGTACAAATAACAGTACCTTTAAAAAGCGTAAAGAATTAAATCACGTAATAAATAAAAACTGTAATAAGTATACCAGATACCTGGCCTAAGAACAGTCACTAGAATTAGGCACAAAATTTAGATACAACACTTTCTGGTAGTGAAAATGTGACAGTTCATACACTCCTTACTATCTGATGATATGAAATGTTAACCTTAAGAGAATATTCTCTCTCTTATTCTATCACTGTTTTCTATAAAGGACATCTATGATCTCATATTCTCTACAATACTTACTATGCTGCTCTTCAAATGCTACACAAGCATCAACATATATCTAAATGACCTGGAAGTTACACCGAGACAGAACGAAGATTGACTACTTTTTTCTACACACACACCCACACCCACACACATACACCCCACACACTGTCTGAAGGAAAGCTGTTAAGTGCTTCTCCCAGTCTGCCCTCCACCCTCTCCACCACCCCCACTCCTGCAGGGGTGGGGAAGAGCTCAATGGGATAGTACACTGCTAGAGTATGTCTTTGTAAGATTACAATCCAAAAAATTAAAGTTCACAAGAGAATTCCCTGCACGAATATATAAAAAGACAAGTGTAAGACAAACTGAAATGTCACGCTCACTAAAACGTAAAGGAAACCCCTATGGTCTCAAATAGAATCACATAAACCCTCACCCCCCCAACACAGACACACACACACACAGAGACAGACACACACACAGACACACACTCCTGCATGAAATACCAGCTCAGTGAAGGTCTCTAGGATGAACACACTCGATGGGAACATGGATGTAAAGACAACTTCTGTCCAAAAGGCCAAATGCAAAGGTCCCACAAAGGAGGCAAGAGGCACAATCAGGAAGTGAAAGGAAGAGGACGCGTGAGAGTCACCTTCTGTTGTTTTTTCCATGAGGAAATTGGAAAGACGTACATCTGCACACAAAGATGTGCTTCCCCAAAACTCAGGAGAAAGGACACGGAGACTGGCCCAGAGGAAGGAGGAATGGAGGCAACATCCAGCCAGAAGACGTGCACTGAGAAGCAGGCCGGAAGAAATACAATCCCCCAGGTACGGGGGCCACACCCAGCATAAACAGAGCTAAATAACGCCACATGCCTCTAACAAACAGGTTATTTTAAGAGGAAAGCCTAAAAACTGAAGAAACAGAAAACGTGGATGAGCAGGATGTATAAAGATGTCTCAGAGAGGAGGCAAGAGCAACCCTACCCGTTTGAAAAGAAAAACCTGACCCACTCTGACCTTGAGTAGAGGTTGCTGCGCACACATCAACCTTCTGAAGCCACTGAACATGGATGGAGAAACTCAACATTTCCCAGAAGCAGGATAAGTCAGATTGTCCAAAAGGCAAGGGAAGACATGTCCCATGGGTCACCCACCTTTGTCCAGACAGCTGGGCAGAGGGGTAAGGGGTGCAGGGGAGGGGCGAGGGATGCTCTAACAGAAAGACATAAGAAAAGTCCATAAGAGGACAGAACCCGTCTAGCCTGACGGTGCACTGGAAGGGGAAGACAGAGAAGCTGAGCTCTAATAATCTGTGAGGACAGGTCTCACAGAAAGCACCAGCGCGTTAAACTTACAGAAAGGAACCTAACTTCGCACACTAACCTCGAGCGTGTTCCTCTAACTTTAGCAATTTCCTCCTACTGCCCACAGATGGAGCACCCCAGAGGGCAGGGAAAATTCCAAAAGGCAGGCAGCGTTACTGGGCAGGGCAGGAGAAGATCCAGCACTGGAAGGGAGAGGAATCTGCTGGGAACACGCCAACACAGACAGCAGGTAGTCAACTCCTGTTTTCCCACGGTCCTTAATACTATATCCTAAAAATACACAATTCCATCAACTGAATATAGAGGCAGGCAGAATAGAAATAGTACAAAAACTTTTAAAAACCAAATTAAAAAAAAAAAAAAAGGAAATTGAGGTCAAAAGCACAACTTTCAGACGTTGAGTATGATGCCCACTGGAGAGCTCAATACAGACTGAGGGGCAAGGCTGTGAAGTCAACGACTGATGCTGAGCCATCCTCCAGGTAACTGCCTCCAGACTCAGTAACCCAGGTGGAAGGGCTCCTCACTAGAAGAGCTCTTCAAGGACCCCCAGTGCAGAACCCTGACAGAGCTGGGGCAGGGGGATGGCGGTGATGAGGCTCCATACTCAGCCTGTCCCAAAGTAAGACTCAGCTGATGAACGAGGCAGAAGCAACCACTGGAGCTACAGAAGGGAGGGACCCTGAGCCAAGGGGAACCAGCCAAATACACAAACTGTGCGGCTCACAGAAAACCTGGAGGATCATCCCTCCCACCCTCTCACAAAGTGTCACAGGCCCTCCCAAAGGTACCTTTTCCTAGCATGCACAACCTCTCTCAATTATTTAAATGGCCAAAATAAAACAGTGACATATTTACGGCTATTCATTCCTAGTTCTGTCACAGAAACACATATTCTTCTCCCCCGCTCCTATCCTTTGCCCCAAAATACAGGAAATCTCTCTCTCCTACACCGCAGTAAAGAAGTAGAGATGAGAACTTTTCACCCTGTGAAGGATCAAGCAGGGATGATCACTTAAATTCAGAACGCCTAAGTCACGGCGGGCAGGGGCGAGCCCTCTACACTTTGCCTGTTCAGGGACCTGGTGAACATTCAGGATGTCATTCTGCTTATTCTGTCCAGTACAAATGACAGAGGAAAGAGCGGCAAGAAGTGGCCATTTATCAATGAGTCTTCAGATTCCTCTAAGCTGAAGAGTTCCCAACAACCGTGATGCATATCTATGTCCTTACACATTAAAGTCTCCATATACACCCAAGATGTAGAGAGAGTCATCTAACCCTTTCAACTTCCTGTATAAACGTAATGGATGTAATTCCACCGATAAATATTTGCCTGTATGTGTGTAAATATAAACAAATGCATAGTATCCTTTTTCTTTTGCCAAAAGAGAACCAAAGCCACAAAAAAATAGAAAGCCTCTCCATTTCCCCTTCCCTGAAACCTGTAAGCTCGAAAGAAATGTTTGGATCCCACAAGAGACAACACCAGGACCCAAGGAAGGTTCTAGTACAACAAGGAGCACACTAGCAACCTCTTCCTGAATGGCATGTGGGCGACATGGGTGTCTCCACTCCCTTTTCTGGATGGAAAGGCATATGGCTTCTTCTTACCCAGCCAACATGAATACAATTTAAGAAAATTAGAAAAAGTCAAGGTAACAGGCTCACTAAATATGGCTGACTGGGAAACAGAAGCCATAAGGAGGATATGAGTTCTCTTAAAAAAGAAATGGGAAGTTTATTTCCAGGGAAGGTTCAAAGTCTCTTGAATGAAAGATGTACGAAGTCTGGTTCTCAGTGCACAGAAGACAGTAATCATGAACACCCAAAGCCAAGGGCACAGGAACCTCTTCCTGGGGGAGGTGGGGGGTGGGGCAGTGTCAATAGATGAATGCTTCCCCCACCTAAGAGCAAGAGTAAACTGGAAGCAAGAGCAGACCCGTTTCCCTCAGACACAGGCTTGCTGCTGGGACCCCTTCTCACTCCAGTACCAGGCACAGGTACTGGAAGCCCTGCCCTACATCTGATGGGGCAACAACCCTCACCCAGAGGAGGAACTCCAAGCAGAGGGACACGACAGGGGAGACAGAGAAAGGGGGAAAGGAGCCCTGGAATGTCCAGTTCCTCCCAAAAGAGAGAGAGAGGGCAACTCAAAGGGTATTCAGGAAATGAGCTCACCCCAACCCAGGAAAGTGTGCGGAGAGGATGCCTCCTCTGTAAGAAGTGTCTGCTTTCCTATTTAGAAATGACTTCAGAGCTGCCCAGGCCCCTATGACCCACTGGGAGAGGGAGAAGAACAAGGGGAGCCCGAGTCCCCTTGTCCTGGCAAAAGGGTCAACAGATGGTGTGCAGAGGCCCCAAAGATTCCACAGAAGATGAGAGGATGAGGCGGACCCCTCTGCCAGAGAAGGATCAGGGTCACAGAAGGTAAAGGGCAAGGGAGTATGGAGAGCCTCACTCGCCATAGCATCGGAGACCCCACCCTCCTGGCTGCGAGGGGCGCAAGGGCAAGAGTGGGATGGGAGCGACTGCTAGGGGCTGCGCAGGCCCCCTCCCCGGAAGGAAAGGGGGAGGGGTCACACGAGGCCCTTCTGTCCGGGGACGCTCAGCAGGAGAGGGTCCCCCTGGTGGGGAGAAGCGCGGGGACCCCGCCGGCTCTGGGAGGCGCCCACGGGGCTCCAGGGTGAGGCTGGACAGAGTCCGCCCGGCCCCGCCGCCGAGAGCCAGAGGCGGCGAGGCTGAGCGCCGGCCGTGCCCCGACGGGAACCGGCCCGGGGCAGCGGGGCGCGAGGCCGAAGGGGGCCTGAGGAGGATAAACTTTCCGCCCCGCGGCCCCCACCGGCGCGGGGGGCGGGGGCCGCGCCGGGCCCGGGAGCGGCGGGGATGCCCGGTCCGGGTGGGGGAGGCGCCGGCCCTCCCTCCGCGGCTCCTCCTCTTCGCTGGGCCCGGCCCCCGCCCGCCGGCCCCCCGCCCCTCCGGCCCCAGCCCGCCCCCGGGTGGGGGTGTGCGGCGCCGCGCTCCGCCGCCCCGCGAGTCACCTCAGGACCCGGCCGCGCTCCGCCCCCCCACCCGCCGCCCCCTCCCCGGCCCGGGGCGCCCGCCCGCCGCCGCCGCCGCCGCCGCGCCCCCGCGCTCCCGCCCGGCGCCGCCGATGCCCGGGATGTCCGGCGGGGCCGGGTCCCGCTGCCCGCCGCGCCGCCCCCAGCCCCTCACGCTCCAGCTCTTACCTTCCGGCTTGTTTTCGGCAGCCATTTCCCCTCCGCGCGCCACATCCTCCTCCTCCTCGCGACCGGGACCCCGAGCGCGCGCCTCGTACCGCCGCCGCCGCCGGCCCAGCCACCCCGCCGCCGCCGCGCACCCGCCCTGGCCCCGCCCCGCGGCCCACGCACTGCACCCGTTGGGCCGCGCGGCTGCCATTCATCGCTCCCACCACCAATCGCCCCGCACCAGGGGTCTCACTACTCTCCGGGAGGAGCGTCCTATCCATCCGGCCCATTGGCTGGTCACCACCCAACGGAATGAAAGGATTGGTCAAGACTCAACGCCCCCTCCCCACCCACTCCCAGGAAAGCCCGCCTTCCAGACCTAAACAAAGCTTTCCAGTGGCCAGAGCCCGAAACAACTGCCCAATCAGAAAGGGGCCGACACGGAATATTTCCTCGAGGCCGAGACGTGGCATTTTGATTGGGCCTTCCTACAGTGTTTCCCAGACCGTCCAGACCAATCAAAGGGGGTTCCCGGAACTCGGGAGCGGCGAAGGGAAGCCCCGCCCCCGAGCGTGACCGTCATGAGGAAGGTGCTCGTTCATTGGCGCGCTGGGGCTTTTCCCGCGTGCTCCCGGGGCTGAAGGACGTTCCCGGGGAAGCCGCTGCCGGCGCGTGGGGTCCCGGTGGCAGTGGAGAATGCAGCGGGATCTCCGGGATCCCTCAGCCTCCCGCTTCCGGGGAGCAGCGGGAGCCGTGGGGGCTCGGGGCTGGCTTCCGCCGGTCGCAGCGCTCGGGAGCCGGCCGGTCCGCCGGCCCGGGAGTCCGGGCGTCGCTGCGGGCCGTGGGGGGTGGGGCGCGTCTCAGCCAGGCCCCGCCCCTTCCCCTCCCCGCCCCCTCGGCCCGCGCCGCCGCGGCCCCTCGCGCGGGTGCCCGGCCAGCCTGTGACCGCTGTCGCCCGCCCCCGGTGTGCTCCGTTGTCCCCTTTTCTAGCGGCTTAAAATACTGAAACTTTATTTTGGTCACGTTGGCCATGTGACCCGCAGAGCCGATGACTCATAGATGCCTGTCCCAGGATGAGGCTGCCGAGCAAAATCTTAGAGAAACGTTGATCCTCGGCGAGCCTGCTCGGAGGGCGAGGCGAGCCAAGTTTGCTTCCATCCTGGGCTCACATTCGTGGCTTTCCCGAGCGAATATTCCAGCGTCCACCGCACTCACGCCCGGTGCAAGACGAGGAGACCAGCGAGGTTTCAGTCGCGGAGAGAGAACCCAGAAGCGGGTTACGGGCCATCCTGGGAGGGAGAAGGGAGGGACAGACACACCGCTGCAGCTTCTCTGCAAATCCATCCACACCTAGAAAACCAACACACACTGCACAGAGAAGCCTAAAGCCAGAGGAAATGGCAAAGATGAAAATGCCCCGTCGCAGAAAAATTCAGGAATTGTGCACGTGGGCAGGTAGTACCGGAAACAAAGGAGAGGGCTGAAAGCTCCAAGTTTGAAAAAAAAAAGAAGAAGAAAAGTTGAATGAAAAGCAGAGCTCCAACCCCTCTGTGTGGATCTTGTACAGTTTGCAGTGAGAACCTTTCAATCCTCTACATTTTATTTTGTCCTTTTCTACCCGTAGGTGACAACTAGCAGGAGCTGCGCAGGGTCCTCGTTTGAGTATTTTGGCACCAAGTTGACTGTCAGAGTGAATTTTGCTCCAGTTGTAACAACATGTGTTCTTTTTCTTGTTTTCTCAAGTGAAAATTTCTTGTTTCCCGGAAATAAAAATGTTCCCCCCAAAAAAGTTTTGCTTTAGAGACTAATTCTTCAACAAACTTTCATTTTATGAGGGTCAAAAAATACAACATTTTAACAACGAGGGCATAACATTTTATCGATTAGCATTCTTAATAGCACCTGTGTTGACGATTTGTGTGGTGAAGCATATTCTTAGAAGTGCCGGTGGCGTTGAAAATTAATGTAACCCTTTTGAAAAGCAATTTTACAGTATGTATTAAAAGCCATAAAAAACGTCTGCATCTTTTGACCCAGTAATCTTACTTCTGGGAATCTATTCTAAGGAAATAACACTAAATGCCAAAAAAACTATATGTGTGAAGGTATTCTTCACAGGATCACCGTATTTATTACAACAAGGAAAATGTGCTAATGTTGGATGTTTAATAAGTAAATCATGTTGTATCTATACAAGAGAACATCATGGTAGTCACAGACATTAGAAACAGAAAGGAAAATTTACTCATTGCTAGTTGCGGGGGCTGGGGGGAGAGATAGTTTTCCGAAAAATGGCATTCTGTTACATGTGATGTAATTCTAGGTAGGAAAAAACTGCATTTTGAAAAAAGACTTGATAAACACCCAAAAAATGAAATTTGGGAGATTGTGAGTGGTTTTTCTTATTGTCTCTATTTTCTGTAATATAACTATCAGATCAGATCAGATCAGTCGCTCAGCCGTGTCCAACTCTTTGCGACCCCATGAATCGCAGCACGCCAGGCCTCCCTGTCCAGCACCAACTCCCGGAGTTCACCCACACCCACATCCATCCAGTCGGTGGTGCCATCCAGCCATCTCATCCTCTGTCGTCCCCTTCTCCTCTTGCCCCCAACCCCTCCCAGCATCAGAGTCTTTTCCAATGAGTCAACTCTTCGCATGAGGTGGCCAAAGTACTGGAGTTTCAGCTTTAGCATCAGTCCTTCCAAAGAACTCCCAGGGCTGATCTCCTTCAGAATGGACTGGTTGGATCTCCTTGCAGTCCAAGGAACTCTCAAGAGTCTTCTCCAACACCACAGTTGAAAAGCATCAATTCTTCAGTGCTCAGCCTTCTTCACAGTCCAACTCTCACATCCATACATGACCACAGGAAAAACCATAGCCTGGACTAGATGAAACTTTGTTGGCAAAGTAATGTCTCTGCTTTTATAATTAAGATATATGTTTAAATCTAGACTTCTTTGGCAGTCCAGTGGTTAAGACTCCATGCTTTCAATGCAGGGGGTGCCAGTTCCATCCCTGGTCAGGGAATTAGATCTCACTTGCTTCATGGTGTGGCCTAAAAAAAATTTTTTTAATTTAAAAACTATAAATAAATATATATATTTAAATTTAAAATAATTCTTTCAAATGTTCACTAGAGACTAGACACTGTTAGATGCTGAGGATGTGAAGTTGAATAAGATGGTATCCCTCCAAGGGGTAAAGCCTAGTGGGGTTGACATATGTGAAAAACAGCAGGTCAAGTGCAATGGGGAAACAGGAGAAGATACTATCACCTGGGCCTCAAGTCCAGCCTGTAAAACTATAAAACAATACCACTCTGATCGCTAATTTTTTGTTTAGGAAAATGTAGTTATAAAAAATATGATGGATGTTAATGTGTAATGGTGACTGCAGTCATGAAGTTCAAAGATGCTTGCTCCTTGGAAGAAAAGCTATGACAAACCTAGACAGCATATTAAAAAGCAGAGACATTACTTTGCTGACAAAGGTCCGTCTAGTCAAAACTATGGCTTTTCCAGTAGTTATGTACGGATGTAAGAGCTGGACCATAAAGAAAGCTGAGCACTGAAGAATTGATGCTTTTGAACTGCGGTGTTGGAGAAGACTCTTGAGAGTCCCTTGAATAGCAAGGAGATCAAACCAGTCAATCCTAAAGGAAATCAGTCCTGAATATTCATGGAAGGACTGATGCTGAAGCTGAAACTCCAATACTTTGGCCACCTGATACAAAGAACTGACTCATTTGAAAAGACCCTGATGCTGGGTAAGACTGAAGGCAGGAGGAGAAGGAGATGACAGAGGATGAGATGGTTGGATGGCATCACCGACTCGATGGAAATGAGTTTGAGCAAGCTCCAGGAGTTGGTGATGGACAGGGAGTCCTGGCGTGCTGCAGTCTGAGATGTGGAAAAGAGTCGGATACGACTGAGTGACTGAAAACTGAATGTGTAATGGGTTTCTATTTTCAATGAACTAATAAAATATTTTGTATGTCTATACAGCACATACACTACAAGTAAATCACAAAACAGAAGCTCAGGACTTCCCTGGTAGTCCGGTGGTTAAGAATACACTTTGCAATGCACAGGATGTAGGTTCAATTCCTGGTGGGGGCAACTAGGATCCCACATGCCACCGGGTAACTAAGTCAGTGAGCCACAACTATGGATCCTGCATGCCACAACAAAAGATCCCGAATGACCCAAAGAAGATCCCATGTGCTGAAACTAAGATCTGATGCAACCAAGTAAATGAATATTTACAAAAAAAAAAAAAAAGTTCTTCAGAGTCCTCAATTATTTTTAAGAATGGAAAGATATCCTGAGACCAACAAGTTTGAAAGCCTCTGCACTGGAGAATGAGATGTTTTGTGGGGAGGGGGACTGGTTGGCTGGTCTCCTAGACCATTCCAATTGCTATAACAAAGCTTCAAAGACTGGGTGGCTTATAGCAACAGAAATTTACTTCCCGCAGTTCTGAAGGCTGGAAGTTGAAGTCAGAGAGCTCCTCACATGGCAGAAAGAGGAAGTGAACCCTCTCATGACTCTTAAAAGGGCGCTAACCCCATCATGGCACCCCCCTACCATCGTCTCATCTAATCCTAATCACCCCCCCAAGGCCCCATTTCTTAATACCATCATGTGGAAGGTAGAATTTCAGCACATGGATTTGGGGGGCGCGGGGAGGGGGACACAAGCATTCAGTCCATAATAGCTGGTGTTTGTCTTTGCCCAGGAGGGTAACCAAGAGATGGGTATTTTCAGTAGGGAAAGTGGCCTGTGTTGCTAAAAAATTTAAAAAAGCTCAGTTAGAAGGGCTTCCTGGTAATTCAGTGGTTGAGACTCCACATGCCAATGTGGAAGATATGGGTTCGATCCCTGGTCCAGGAAGATCCCACCAAGGCAATGAAGCCCATGTGCCACAACTACTGAGCCTGTGCTCTAGAGCCCAAGAGCTGCAACAGCTGAGCCCACGTAACACAGCTTCTGAGCCTGCGTGCCTAGAGCCCAGGCTCCCCAAGAGAAACCACCACAATGAGAAACCTGCACACCAGCAACTAGAGAGTAACCCCGACTGCCCCAACTAGAGAAAGCCCACGAGCAGCAGCGAAGACCCAGTGCAACCAAAAATTTTTAAAAATAATTTAAAAAAAATTTTTTTAAGAACCCAGTTAGAAAGGAGAGCAGTCAGAACACACGCTGGACACCCCACCATCTGAATCCTTGCCCATTTTGGCCTTAATGTTCTTCCCAGAAAGGATGTTACTGTCCAGGACCAGATGGACATACATGAATAATGGGAATATTAAGAAGTTACTTTTCTACCTCAAAAATACTTGTAAAAGAGTGTCCTTTCCTGGTCAGCATGCTGAAGTACTTAAAAGTGACTGTTTGTTATTACTGCTGATGATAATAATAAAAGTGCTTGGGGGAATTCCGCTCAGTGTTATGTGGCAGCCTGTACGGGAGGGGAGTTTAAGGGAGAATGGATATGGTATATGTATGGCTGAGTCCCTTTGCTGTCCACCTGAAACTATCACAACATTGTTAATCAGCTATACTGCAATCATTGTGGACAGTGACTGCAGCCATAAAACTGGAAGCCACTTGCTCCTTGGAAGAAAAGCTATGACAAACCTAGACAGCGTATCAAAAGGCAGAGATATCACTTTGCTGACAAAGGACCATATAGTCAAAGCTACTGTTTTTCCAGTAGTCTTGTATGGATGTAAGACTTTGACCATAACAAAGGCTGAATGCTAGAGAATTGATTCTTTCAAACTGTGGTGCTGGAGAAAACTCTTGAGAGTCCCTTGGACAGCACGGAGGTCAATCCTAAAGGAAGTCAGTCCTGAATATTCATCGGAAGGACAGATGCTGAAGCTGAAGCTCCAATAATTTGGCCACCTGATGCCAAGAACTGACTCGTTGGAAAAGACCCTGATACTGGGGAAGATTGAAGGCAGGAGAAGGGGGTGGCAGAGGATGAGATGGTTGGATGGCATCACCGACTCAATGGACATGAGTTTGAGCAAACTCAGGGAGATAGTGAAGGACAGGGAAGCCTGGTGTGCTGCAGTCAATGGGGTCTCAAAGAGTGAGACACGACGGAGCAACTGAACCACAACTATACTTCAATACAAAATAAAAAGTTAATAAAATAGTAGAAATGCTTGGACTTGCTTCCTTCAACTCGTTAGTGAAGCTCCATGTTACTGGGATGGAAGAGGAAAGCTAGGGCTGAACTGAACCCATCTGAGAGCTTAATGACTCCTATAAGGGCAACTCACCAACACAGGATGAGGAAGAAATAATTATTCTGTCTATGCCTTCCTTAGATTTGAAGGGGCTGCATTGTGAAAAGCAATAACATTTTACAGTCCTAATTTCAAAAACTTTCTCCCCTTGCCTTTCCTTTAATTAATTCTTTTAATTTGGAGGTAATTGTAGATTTGCATGCAATTTTAGGAAATACTACAGAGATATCCCTTGTCCCACTGCCTTTTCAAGATAAAACATAATAAAAACTTGTGGGCTTGTTTTTTTTTTTTCTACCACACTGAACAACACATAGGATTCCCTAACCAGGGATCAAAATGACACTCCCTACAGTAGAAGGGCAGACTTTTAACCACTGGATTGCCAGGGAAATCCCCTTGTGAGCTTCTTAAAAGTAACCTTTCACTAATATTCCTTGTTTTCCTACCCTGCAAACCCTCATCTTGCAGCCTCCCCACATCTGTTCAGGAAATCTGTCAGCTATTGCTATCCCAGAATATCTAACATTAGCATACAAGAGTAAAGATTTGTCAGATACCTGCAATATAAGGAGCTATCTGGGCCTAGTAGGCCTGAATTTCAGGTCATTTGAAATGTGATTTGAACATAAAAGTTCTGATTTGTGGACCAGGAATCTGTTGAAATTTTGAAATGAATATGCGGTTTCCCTTGTTCAATGTTCCGTAAGTGTAGTAAGAATGGACAGTAGGTCTAAGGACCAACCACACCACTTCGGTTGGTTTTATTTTCCTTTTAGTATCAAAACCAAGAACCTTATCCATCACAATAGGGGTTTCAAGAGATGTTGTTTAATGGAATACTACTGAGTCATATAAAAGAATGAAGTAATGCCATTTGCAGCAACAGGATGGACCTGGAGATGATCATACTAAGTGAAATAAGTCGGAAAGAGAAAGACAAATATCATATGATATTATCTATATGTGGAGTCTAAAATGTAACACAAATGGATTTATCTGCAGAACAGAAACAGACTCACAGACCTAGAGAACAGACTTGCAGTTGCCAAGGGGGACAGACAGTAGGGTGGGGGAGAGATGGCGTGGAAGCTTGCAATTAGCAGATGCAAAATATTATATATAGGGTGGATAGACAATAAGGTCCGATGGTATAGCACAGGGTACTATACTCAATATCCTATGATAAACCACAATGGACAGGGAAGCCTGGCATGCTGCAGTAAACAGGGTCGCAAAGAAGCGACACAACTGAGCAACTAAACAACAAACCACAATGGAAAATAATATTTTAAAAAAGAATGTCTGTATATGTATTGAATATAACTGAATCACCTTCCTGTGCATCAGAAATTGACACAACATTGTAAATCAACTATCCTTCAATTAAAAAAGAGATGTTGTTTACAATAGCTATAATCATAAAATCTCTCCCTATCACCCAGCTATTGCATAAAACATACCTGAGTGCACCTGCTGTCTAGAGACCCCCCTTGGAGTTACAGCTCAATGCCTTTGACTGAGTGTATCTCACCTCCATACCCTACTTAAAAAGTCAACCCAGCTTTTTCTAGACTTTCCCTTTTAAACTAGAGCCTTTCCTCTCCCTCTTGAGCCTTCTGGTATGACAACTGTATAGTTTCTTTTATTCAATCCAAACTCAGGACCAAAGAAATGCTTTTTTTTTTCTAAAAAGGAAAAAGATTAAAGAGATGGGGCTTGGCTGGTTCAGATGGGTGTGTAATGACTTCCAAAGTCAATAGATTTATAAGACCAGGATGCCACCTCTGCTTCCTGGAACCCAGCAAGACATCTGTGGAGCCCCCCAAAATCCCTACCGAACAAGGACTTGGGGCAGCAGTATGACTGGAGAGAAGGGACTTTAGTGTCTGCACAGCAAGGCCCAGTTTTCACATGCATTGTCTTGTTTATTCGGGATGCTTCCAGGAGGCTGATGGGGATGGTAAGGTTTCTCAAGGTCCCCCCTGCCCAGCCACCACTGAAGCCTGGTGAGACCATGTGGAGGGCTCTGTTTTGTCTGTTTCCTCATTTATTTGCCTCAACACTTTCCAACATCATTTATGTTGACTCTCCATCTCCCAGGGAAACTTTGTTTAGTTGTCGAAAGCAAAACGATCTGTCAAAACACCTGAAGGAAAAAGCTGCTGTTCCATCAGCACTATTGTCTTTGATGGTCGCTAAGAAGCCAGGGCTGGAGAAGAATTACACCAATGCTATCTACCAAAGAAAATTTGAAGAAAAAAAAGTGTAGACTCAGAGGCATTTCGTTGTCATCTTTTCCATTTTTCAAATGAAGTAAGTAATGTAACATGTTATAGAAAAACTTGAATGAATTTTTTGGCCAGCCCGGTAATTTTCTTTGTGTCTTAAGCTGTGGCATATTACACAGCCATTTAAAGTAAAAGTGAAAGTCACTCAGTCATGTCCGACTCTTTGCGACCCCATGGACTGTAGTCCGTAGAAATCTCCAGGCCGTAATATCAGGCGGAGGGTTGGTCAGCGGAGTAAGGGAGATTTCACGTGCAAGTAGGGGGCATTATCTTCCGTCTCCCTTTTCCCCCAGGGCTCCTGGGGAGGGAGAGTGACTTCAGTCTCCCTTCCAGGAGATTCTTCTGGCGGTATTTATTAAAAAATGTTTTCAATCCCCTGCCACGACCGAAACAGCGTGTTTATTAAGGCCTCTTTAAACCTCAAAAGCACGTGGTACCAAGCACTCCTTTTTCTATTTCTTTTGTTTCGTGTAAATAAAGGGGGGAAAGGGGTATAAAAATATCAGTTTGTGAAGGCTCCATTCACATCCCTGACAAAAAAAAAAAAAAAATAGAAATCTCCAGGCCGTAATATTGGAGTGGTAGCCATTCCCTTCTCCAGGGGATCTTCCCAATGCAGGGATCAAACTCAGGTCTCCCGCTCTGCATGTGGATTCTTTACCAGCTGAGCCACGGGGGAAGCCCAAAGGTCAGGGTAAATCCATATGTCCTGCTATGGAAGGTTCTTCAGCTTAAATGTGTCACTGATAAGAAGGAAGGCACAGGGCATAGTACATAGGATTCTTGTGTGCGTACAGATACAATGTTCATTGTCTATATAGATATTCTTGTATATACAGAAAAAAAGTTTCTGGAAGAATAGCAAGAAGTCTATTGCCTGTAGTTAACTTTCAGGATGAGATAAAAAAAAATAGAAAGCTCACTCTTAGTTTTATATTGTTTAAATTGTTCGTCAGGTACATTCAGCCAAGCAGTATTTATTGGGTGCCTCTGATGTGCCAGACCCTGGTTCAAGGCGCTGGGGATACAACAGTGAAGAAAACAGACAAAAATCCTGGCCTCATGGAGCTGATGTGGAAGTGGGAGAGACACGATAAACAAGCATATGTATCATCACAGGTTAGAGAAGAAAAATGCTAGAAGAAAAATAAAGTAGTGTGAGAGGGAGGAAGAAGGAGGGTGCTGCCTTAGGGAAGCAAGATCTTGGACCTGAAGGAAGCTGGAGGGAGCCAGGCAGTTACAGCAGGCGGAGGAACATTCTGGACAGAGGAAACAGCAAGTGCAAAAGCCCTGGGGCAGGGGCACACTTGGTGTGCAGCAGGAACTGGGATACATCATTCGCAAAGGGCTCTGGGACAGGAATCCAAAGAGGAAGCTAAAGCTTTATCACACAGGACTGAGTTCCATGGTGAAATCTCTGGGTTTTATTCTGGAGGTTGTAGAAAGCTGGTGGAGGACACTGAGCTGGGAGTGTAATCTCAGTGGTGTCATAAAAGGATCTGTCTGCCATGATGTGGAAAACAGACTGCAAGGGAGCAAGTGAGGTAGCAGAGAGACTGGCTGGGAGACTCTTGCAATCACCAAGACTTGACAGTGGTTTAAGGCACTTTCCCTTTCCTGTGGCTGCTGTAACTAATTACCTTAGCGGCTTAAAACAAGCTAAGTTTACTCTCTTACTGTTCTGGAGGCTTAAAGTCAGAAAACAGTTTCATTGAGCCCAAATCAAGGTACCGGAAGGGCTGTACTCTCTCCAGAGGCTCCAGGGAATATCCGTTGCTGGCCTCTTCCAGCTTCCAGTGGCTGTCGGCATCCTTGGCTTGTGGTCACCATGCCTATCTCTGAGGCAGACCTTCAGACCTTTCTCTGTCCCATCTTCACGTTGCCCTTTCCCGTGTATGTGTTTCAAATACCCCTCTGTGTCTCTCTTATAAGCACACTTGTGACAGCATTTAGAGACCACCCAGACAATCCTGGATAATCTCCCTCATCTCAAGGTCCTTAACTTGGTCACATCTACAAAGATCCTTTATCCAAATGAGGTGAAAGTGACAAGTTCCAAGGATTATGACCTCATATCTTTGGGGCCATCAATCAGTCCAGCATACCAAGGGGTGGCAAACTGTTTTAGCAAAGGACCAGACAGTAAATATTTAAGCTTTGCATACCCTGTGGTCTCTGTCACAACTACTCAACTGTCACAACTGTCATAGAACAGGCAAACGCAACAGTGGACAGGGCTTCCCTGCTGTCTCAGTGGATAGATTCGAGACACAGGTTCAATCCCTGGTCTGGGAAGATCCCACATTTCTAAGAGCAACAAAACCGGTCTGCCACAATTATTGAGCCTGTGCTCAAGAGCCCGGGAGCTGAAACTAATGAGCCCAAATGCCATAATTACTGAAGCCCAAACACTCTAAAGCCCATGCTCTGCAATAAGAGAAGCCACCACAATAAGGAGCTGCAACTAGAGAGTTGTCCCTGCTCCCTCAACTAGATAATAGCCCCAATCCCTCAACTAGACAAAAGTCTACTCAACAGCAAAGACCCAGCACAGCCAAAAATAAATAAATGATTTTTTTTTTTTAAATAAGCAACCATAGACAATATGGAAACCAGTGGGCATGCCTACATTCCAAAAAGAACTAAAAAAAAACCGGCCTCAGGTCTTAGATCAAAGTGGAAGTCTTGGAGATACGTGGATTTGGAATATGTATTGAAGGTAGGCCATTGCCCAAGTTTTGCTGATGAATTAGATGTGAAGTATATAGGAAAGAAATGCTCTGGGCCAAGATTTGACTCTTAAGAATTTTGCCTGAACAACTGAGTAAATGGTGTTGTCATTTAAAGTCAGGGGCAGAGCAAGTTAAAGATAAGACTTCCATTTAGGACTTGTTCATTCTGAAATGTCTATCAGATACTCAAGTGGAGATATCAAGAAGGCAAGTAAGTATATGCATGTGAGGCACAGAGAGGTGTGGCTACAGATAGAAATTGGGAAGTAACCAGTATTCAGTGGTTTCTACAACTATGGGACCTGATAAGGTTTCCTGGGGGAGAGGAGAGTGTAGTTCACTCTTTACTCAATCATAATTTTCAAAAAATTTTTAGAATCATAACTCTCATAAAAATATAGTGCATATGTATCGAAAATTTTCTTTAATTAGTGAGGGAACAAGTAAGGTGTTGAAACCAGTCCAAAAGAAAATCTGAAGAACAGAGATATAAGTATAGACAAGGAAGAATGCTTGCTAAAAGATGCAAAATGCATTCATATCCTATAGGGCAATAGTGTCATGTGGGACTTCCCTGGGGGCCCAGTGGATAAGAATATGCCTGCCAATGCAGGGGACACAGGTTTGATCCCTGGTCCAGGAAGATCCCACATGCTAGGGAGTGAGTAAGCCCATGTGCCACAACTACTGAGCCCACACTCTAGAGCCTGCAAGCGGCAACTACTGGTCTGTGTGCCACAACTACTGAAGCCCAAGCACCTAGAGCCTGTGTTCAGCAACAAGAGAAACCACTGCAATGAGAAGCACCGCAACTAGAGAGTAGTCTCCACCCGCCACCACTAGAGAAAGCCTGGGCAAAGCAACGAACACTGAGTGCAACCAGAAGGAAAAGTGTCATATTTGGGGTTATCTTTTCTACAGAACAAGAATCACTTACATCCACGGGCAAGAATCATTTGCAATACTCCCAGTTTTCTACTTGTGCTGAGTCCATAGAAAGCCAGGAGAAAGATGCTCACTCCTGAAGAATCGACTCCTCCCCAGAGGGTCCACTGGGCAATGCCCAAGCCTTGGCTGAAAGAATGCTCCTGCTCATTTCCAAATCACAGGCAAATTTTTCCTGACGTTGTCGTTCGGCATTTTTAAAATTTATATTATTGAAGTGTAGTTGATTTACAATGTTGTGTTAATTTCTGCTGTACAGCAAAGTGATTCACTTATACATATATATATATTCTTTTTCATATTCTCTCCCATTACGGTTTATCACTGAATGTTGAATACAGTTCCCTGTGTTACACAGTAGGACCTTGCTGTTCATCTATTCTATATGTAATAGTTTGCATCTGCTGATCTCAAACTCTCATCCCATTCCTCCCTCAGCACACGAGCCCCTTGGCAATGCACGTCTATTCTCTGTATCAGTAGGTATGTTTCTGTTTTGTAGATAAGTTCATCTGTGTCATATTTTAGATTCTACATATAAATAACACAATATGATGTTGATCTTTCTCTTTCTGACTTATTTCACTTAGCATGGTCCCCTTTAGGTCCGTCCATGTCGCTGAAAATGACATTATTTCATTCTTCTTTACGAATGGATTAGTATTCTATTGTACATATACACCACATCTTCTTTATGCATTCATCTATCAATAGACATTTAGGTGGTTTCCATGTCTTGGCTATTGTAAATAGTACTACTCTGAACATAGGGGTGCATGTATCTCTTTGAATTATGATTTTGTCCAGATATATGCCTGGGAGTCGGGTTGCTGAATCATGTGGCAACTCTGTCTTTAGTTTCTGAGGAACCTCCATGCTGTTCTCCATAGTGGCTGCATCATTTGGCATGTATTGAACATCTACTAAAGGACACACACCATTCTGCAAAATTAGAGTACATCACTGAACAAAACCCAGATTCCTGGTCTCTTGGTACTTTTCTTCTAGCAGGGGACAATAAACATAACAAAGAAATTCTGTAATACGGGAGAAGGTTGTCAATGGTATGGAAAAAATAGAAAGTGGAGCAGTTTGAAGGGGATCAGGAGTACCCGTGTTTGGAAACAGTTTTTTGATCAGTGTAGATCATTAAGAAATTGATATTTGAGGACTTCCCTGGTGGTCCAGTGGTTAAGACTTTACCTTTCAGCACAAGGGAGTTTGATCCCTGGGTGGGGAGCTAAGATCCCACATGCCAGGTGACCAAAAAAAAAAAAAAAACATAAACAGAAGCAATATTGTAACAAGCTCAGTAAAGACTTTAAAAATTATCCACAGTGAAAAAAAACCTTTAAAGCACAAAGAAATTGACATTTGGACCAAGACTCAAAAGAGGTAAGGGAGTTAGCCTTGTGACTATTGCAGAGAAAAATGCTGAAAATATAAAAAGAGTTCAGAATTTCTTTAAAAGAAGGTTTGTTTTATTTTTAATTAGTGAAGGGAAAAAAGCAGCAAAATTGAAATCCTAGATTGAGTCAAAACAGTTTGTTTTCCTGCCTACGACTCGTTCTTTCAAATTCTTAGCAGACGGATGCTGTGAGTACGAGATAAATGTGAAATCAGAAGAATAATTTTAACAGTCCTGATCTTTTCCCCTTTCAGAAGGAAAATTGGCTCTTCATTTTCATTGGAGGAGAGATCCAAGTACCTCACAGTCCCGCCCACGAAGAATCAGACTGTGTGTGTGACAATACTTAAGGGAAAATGAAAATCTTAGTAGTAAATAGCAACTCAAAAATAGGTCTCTTGAAAGAGACTATTTGCTAGTTAATGAAAGTGCTGCTCTGGAGTAGATCTGGAACTCCTGATCTGATTTCCAAAACTCTGCTGTAGTCAATGTGGGGAATTTCAGTTTTGTTTCCCTGCTCTTTATTTGGAGGGGGAGGGGGTCAGGATTATTTCCATTTTAATTTGAACTGGGTAAAGCAGAGCCCTGGGCTTCCCAGATGGCACTAGTGGCAAAGAACCAGCTTGCCAACTCAGAGGATATAAGAGATATGGTTTCGATCCCTGGATCTGCAAGATCCCCTGGAGGAGGGCATGGCAACCCTCTCCAGTATTCTTGCCTAGAGAATCCCATGGACAGAGGAGCCTTGCAGGCTACAGTCCATGGAGTCACAAAGAATTGGACACATCAAGCGAGTTAGCACGCACACAAAGCAAAACCTTAAGACTTATGCAAAGATTTCTTAAAGTACAATTTTCTTCAGTGACAAAAGATTTCTTTCTTTTTCATCTTGTCAAACATAATCACTCCCAGATAAAGTCAATTTGCTCTTTTTTGCCTTCCTGTTAGGCTATTTCCTTTTGCCAGCTGACTAACGTTTTTCTAGGGCAGGTTGGAATTAATCATTTTGCATCCTGAGGTTGCTCAGGCCAGCCAGGGCTAGGGATTAGAAACAATAAAACCAGGGTTTGCCCTCTAAAGGAAGACCTCACGCTTGTCCAGGTGTTGACATGAGACCACCTGAGAAAGGACAGTCTGGGACATTTTAACCAAATAGCCTGATCTTGATTCTCCATATCTAGGAAAATGTGTTCATTTGTCACCCTAACTAGAAGTCATTTGTGCTAATTATTCCAGAACTAGTGGCCGTTTTCTGCTTTCCCAAGAGGCCGCACCATCTTGGGAACGCAGGCACACTTCATTGTTTTTATCTCTGAATCCCCTTGGGCCTTCTAGGGAGTTCACTGAAAAATCCCAAACCCTCCTTGTATTTTCACCCCTGTGGCTAGAAGCCCTGAGTGTTGATTTTCCACTGGGCATCTTCAAGTGACCTGAAACGCTGTGTTCTTTCCACTAGGGTGGTGTCTTAATTGGCCCCTTCTGCAGAGCCAGCCTCCCGTCTGCCTGCGCTCACAAAAAAAAAAAAAAGTGCCCACTTGTCCTTCTTACGTCTGGTGCCTTAAGATCCAAAGGCAGAATGTGGTCCCCAGCACACAGGGGCAGTAGGCTGGGACCAGCCGGTGCTTTTAGGCCGGCTGGCCAGGGTGCTGAAACAAATGTCAAGGGATATATGCTGCAAAGAGGCTCCAGAAATAATGTAAAATTGTTCTGTCCTTTTAAAAATGGAAAATGCCTTGGCAGGGTGATATATTATTTGCCTGGCTGCATTTTCTCTCTGTCTCCGTCAAGGCTTGAAAACTACTGGCACTCCTGCCTTTTCAAGCGAAGCTCAGTGTAACTGGACCACATCTAATGCCTGTACGATGCAAATGAAGATTGAAACTGTTGTTTCCTTTGATGTGTGTGACTAAATGCACAAAGGGGATATTTTCTTTTCGATTCTCCAGTGGATAGAGCCTCTTTAAAAATACCTGTTGGCTCCCTCTTCCCACTGGCAATGGGAGTGATTCCTGCACTGGAGGCCGGGTACCATCATGATAGATGCCTTGCTCTGGGAAGAATAACCTGCCCATGTCTGTGATGACTGTGAAAGTTCTGGAGGGAATTACGAAGCGTGAAAGGCACATTAATGCCAGGCACCTGCCATGAGCCACTCAGGCTCACCTGAAAAAGTCCAGAGAGCACATTTTGAGGGCAAAGTTGGGGAGGCAGATGAACCATAGCCAGATTCTCCAGCTCTTTCTGGCACCCAGCAGCACAAAGAGGAGGGGAAGCAGGCAGGGCTGCTGATGGAGAGAGAAGCCGATCCACATGCCGGTCATTCCGTCTCACCCCTCATCTTTCCTGCCAAGAGGAGGAACCGAACCTCAACAGCGCCCGTAGCATCCAGACTCTTCGCTGAGCCTGGGTGGTCGCTCGCTGGAAACACACAAACACAGGCAAAGAAATCAATAGCTCTGAGCACTGTCAGAGCCGCCGGGCTCCAAATTGGCTGTGCTGGGCACTTTGAACCACTTCCATAATGAGGAGAAGCATAATTATAATCCACCTCCATTACTTTTTCTTGCATGTCCATGTCAGCAAGGCAACCCATAAGCAAAGCTTACATATAAAAGCAAAAACACACTAACAAACATTTGGAACTGCTGATTTAGAACTGCTGATTTGGATCATTTAATTTACTTTCTTTCCCTTTTTTTCCGGTAAATGTTTGCAGTGTCTCACTCAGGGAAGACAGTGAAGAATGGGTCACTTTGGATGTGGGGTATCAGATGGTAGGTTCAGGATAACGGCAGGGGGGCGGGGGCGGTTCCCTGGTGGCTCAGCTGGTAAAGAACACGCCTGCAATGTGGGAGACCTGGATTTGATTCCTAGGTTGGGAAAAGCCCCTGAAAGAGGAAATGGCAACCCACTCCAGTATTCTTGCCTGGGAAATCCCATGCACGGAGGAGCCTGGTGGGCTACCTTCCATGAGGTCACAAAGTGTTGGACAGGACTGAGCGACTAACATTTTCACTTTCCCTCTTTTCCCCTGGTAAATGTTTGCAGTGTTTCTCCCAAGGAGGACAGTGGAGAACAGCTCATTTTGGACGTGGGGTATCAGATGATAGGTTCAGGATAACAAGGACTTTGCCACGGGTAGTGCTATGTGCCCGGCACGTAGATTGGACCATACACAGGACACTGTGCAGTAAATACTGAATGAATGAGTGAACATTCAGCCCAGCCCTATCCAAAGGAACCAACTGTAGGGCAGGAAATTCACAGAGAGAAGAATTAAAGATAGCCCTTGAATGGATGCTGTATTCATCAACTTGAGCCACAATAACAGTACCATGACTAGGGTGGCATGACCAACAGGACTGTATTTTCTCACCGTTCTGGAGGCAAGACGTCCAAGATCAAATTAAGGTCTCTCAGCAGATTCGGTTTCTCCGAAGACTTTTCCTCTGGGTTTGTAGATGGCCATCTTCTCTCTGTGTCTTTGAAGGGTCTTTCCTCTGCACCTAAGCATTCATGGTGTCTCTCTGCATGTCCAGATTTCCTCTCCTTATGAGGACACCAGTTATACTGGGTCAGGGTGCACCCTAATAACCTCACCTGTATATCATCACCTACTTTCAGGGCCCCATCTCCAAATTTATAGAGTCACATTCTGAGGTACCTGAGGTTAAGGTTTCAAGAAACAACCTAGGGGGAATACAGTTCAACCCGTAACTTACAGGGACTGTGGTCACACTAACATTCAAACTTTGGTGCTTCTTAAAAGAGCACGGGTGAGGTGCTCTGTGACAACCTCCCAGTGGTCGGATGGGGTGGGGAGTTGGGGGAGGTTCAAGATGTAGAGGACATATGTATACTGAAGATCCCCTGGAAAAAGAAATGGCTACCCACTCCAGTATTCTTGCCTGGAGAATCCTAGGGACAGAGGAGCCTGGCAGGCTATAGTCCATGGGGTCCCAAAGAGTCAGACATGACTGAGCCACTAACACGTAACACAATGGTTGATTCATGTTGTCATATGGCAGAAGCCAGCACAATATTGTAAAGCAATTGTCCTCCAATTAAAAAAAAAAAAAAAAGCACTGGTGAGATTTCCGTGGTAGTTTCGTGGTTAGGACTCTGAGCTTCTGGTGGAGAGGGTGCAGGTTCGATCCCCACTCCGGGAACTCAGTTCAGTTCAATTGTTCAGTCATGTCCAACTCTTTGTGACCCCATGGACTGCAGCACGCCAGGCTTCCCTATCCTTCATCATCTTGCTCAAACTCATGCCTATTGAGTCGGTGATGTCATCCAAACATCACATCCTCTGACGTCCCCTTCTCCTGCCTTCAATCTTTCCCAGCATCAGGGTCTTTCCAAATGAGTTAGCTCTTCACATCATGTGACAAAATTATTGGAGCTTCAGCTTCAGCATCAGTCCTTCCAATGAATATTCAGGACTGATTTCCTTAGGATTGACTGGTTGGATCTCCTTGCTGTCCAAGGGACTCTCAAGAGTCTTCTGCAACACCACAGTTCAAAAGCATCAATTCTTCAGTGCTCAGCTTTCTTTATGGTCCAATTCTCACATCCATACATGACTACTGGAAAAACCATAGCTTTGACTAGACAGACCTTTGTCAGTAATGTCTCTGCTTTTTAATATGCTGTCTAGGTTGGTCATAGCTTTTCTTCCAAGGAGCAAGCTTCTTTGAATTTCATGGCTGTAGTCACCATCTGCAGTGATTTTGGAGCCCAGAAAAATAAAGTCTTTCACTGTTTCCATTGTTCCCGCATCTATTTGCCATGAAGTGATGGGACCAGATGTCATGATCTTTGTTTTCTGAATGTTGAGTTTTAAGCCAGCTTTTTCACTCTCCTCTTTCACTTTTATCAAGAGGCTCTTTAGTTCCTCTTCGCTTTCTGCTATAAGGGTGGTGTTATCTGCATATCTGAGGTTATTGATATTTCTCCCTGCGACCCTGATTCCAGCTTGTGCTTCATCCAGCCTGGCATTTTGCATGATGTACTCTGCATATAAGTTAAATAAGCAGGGTGACAATATACAGCCTTGACGTACTCCTTTCCCAATTTGGAACCAGTCTGTTGTTCCAAGTCCGGTTCTAAGTATTGCTTCTTGACCTGCATACAGATTTCTCAGGAGCAAGGTAAGGTGGTCTGGTATTTCCATCTCTTGAAGAATTTTCCACAGTTTGTTGTGATCCACAGAGTCAAAGGCTTTGGTGTAGTCAATGAAGCAGAAGTAGATGTTTTCCTGGAATTCTCTTGCTTTTTCTAAGATCCAATGGAAGTTGGCGATTTGAGCTCAGGAAACGAAGATTCTCCATACCACACATGCAGCCAAAATGTAAAAATAAAAAGAGCACTGGTCCCATTTCCTGCCATGTTAACCACGGCTGCGTTTCCCGAGTCTTTCATCACTCACTCAGCAAACCATATTATATAAATATCCCTTCAATGTAAACCCAGCTGCACTTTGTCTTTCAAGATCCTGGTTTTCTATCTTCTTTTATCTCTTTTAAGAGGTGGTGGGCCATGTTCTCAGGTGCTGGTGTCCTCCAGCCTGTGTTTTCAGAGACAAGATGACCTGGGGCAGGTCACCTACCGTTGCTGGACCTCATCCTCAGAAAGGGCTTAATAATTTCTATCCTGCCTGCCTCATAGCCTTCCTGTGAAGGTCCGGTGAGGTCATGTTTCCATGTTAAATTGGGTGCACGTGCCTCCAGACGTCTATACATATCCTGACACACAAACCCATCTTCCTAGAGCACCTGTTTTAAAAGATGATCCTTATGTTAAAATAAGCACAGATGCACTAGAAAGCAGAATGGCAAATTGGCGCGAAAGGCAAATAAAACTGAAGATTTCAGATAACTCACGTCTTGCCACCACCTAGGTATTTCTGCCACCCTGGGTACTTGGGTAAGAAAAATTTAAGCAATGCTGGTTAAGATGGTGAAGACGTATGAGGGTGCTCTCCATGCATGGATACGGAACAATTGTCAAGATGTATTAAAGAGAGAACAATCCAGGTGCAGAACAAGGTGATTCCCTTTGTTTAAGAAAGAAAGATGTGTGGTTGGGGGAGGAGATTGACATTTATAAATGCTTGTGAATGCCAAGCATGGGCTTCCATGATGGCTCAGTGGTAAAGAATCCGCCTGCCAACGCAGGAGACACAAAAGAGAGACGATTCAATCCCTGGGTCAAGAAAATCTCCTGGAGGGGCAAATGGCAACTCAGTGATACCCAGGAAGCTTCTGACAGGGGCTTACCTCTGAGATAAAGGCCTGGGATCCAGAGACATGAGTGAGGAGGAGACATCTCATCATAAACCCTTCCACACTATCTGTTTTTTTCCCCAACATATACACATTACCTATTTTAAAAACACATTGTTTTTCTTTTTTTGAAAATAAATTATTTTATGATGCAAAGGGCTGACTCATTGGAAAAGGCCCTGATGCTGGGAAAGATTGAAGGCAAAAGGAGAAGGGGGCAGCAGAAGATGAAGTGGTTAAATAGCATCACTGACTCAATGGACATGAATTTGAGCGAACTCCAGGAGATAGTGAAGGACAAGGGGACCTTGTGTGCTGCAGTCCCTGGGGTCGCAAAGAGTCAGACACGACTTAGCAACGGAACAACAGCAACAATTAAGTAAAACTCAGGAAGGCAGTGGAAGTACATTTCCAGTAGAGCTACAAATAAAAACACATTGTTTAAAAAAAAAACACATTGTTTTTTAAAGCAGCAAGTCTTTTTTTTAAAATGAATTCACTATCATCATTCAAATGATAGCTATCTTCTGAAGAAAAACCAATTACTGAACAACAGTGATTGGAAATGATTAAATAATTATTACTATTAATCCATATAATTAGATAATTCTTAAATATCATTGAGTGATTTAATAGTGAACTTAAACATTTACGCTCTCTCTCTCTTTAGCATCTGTGAATTATTTCTCTACTGTTTCTTTCCTTATCCAGGAGAAAAGTGCATCTGATTTCACATCCTGTGAGATTCTATCTACAAGTAACATTTAATTATGAAAGTTTAGCTCTAATACAACAAAAATTGAGTCATATTAATTCCTTTAGTACAAGCATACGTGACATGTATACATAACAAGGACATCGGTGTCCAGTCATCATGAATAATGATGGTATGAGATGCAAGTCGTCCACTCATTCATTCATGTGCCAAGGAACCACTAGCTGGGCACATACTCTGACACCAAGCACTATGAACCTGGGAATCCAGAAGAAATTTTTTTTAATAATTTTATTTTTTTATGGCTGTGCTGGGTTTTCATTGCTGTGTGGGCTTTTCTCTAGTTGTGGCAAGCTACAGCTAGAGAGGTTACTTTCTAGCTGCAGGTTGCGGGCTTCTCATTGTGGTGGCTGCTATTGTTATGGAGCATGGGCTCTAGAGTGCCAGGGCTTCAGTAGTTGTGACACATGCACTCAGTAGCTGTGGCTCCCGAGCTCCAGAGCACAGGCTCAGTTAGTCGTGGCACGTGGGCTTAGTTGCTTCAACACATGTGCAATCTTCCCGGACCAGGGATTGAACTCATGTCTCCTGCATTGGCAGGCAGATTCTTTACCACTGAGCCACCAGGGAAGTCCCAGAAGTAAATAAAAAGTTTAAATAAGAAGTTTTGTCCCTGTCCTCACATATTCTAGTCCGGTGATAGAGACAGAAGAAAATACATGATTGCATCTCAGGGTGAGAAATACTTTCTCTAAGGAGTATGGAATAGCCAGGAATGGTCACCTGGAGGCCAGGATGAAAAACACGTGCCTCTCTAAGCCTCCGTTTCCCAAATAGCAATACAGAGTTAATAACAGGTTGATGAGAGTGTCAAAGGATTAAAGACAAATTTTAAAGGACAAAGTGCTTATAAACCACAGACTCCTGTGCCTGACACAAATATCAGCTTTTTCAAATGCTTTTTAACTCTTGTTTTTAGTAGATGGTTGGACAGACAAGTCCAGAGCTCTGGAAAATCTGGATTAGAGATACAGATTCAACAGTCCACACCATTCAAGCAGGAGGTGAAGTCACGATGTCAAAGAAGTTATAATGAATATACAATGAGTATATAGAGGTTATGAGTATATGGAGGTTATGAATTATTGGGAATATACGAGTATATAGGATGAGAAACCCTGAATGTAGCCCTGGACAATGTTAGCATTAATGAGGTGATTGGAAACTGAAGGGGGAAAAGCAACCAGAAAAGTAGAAAACACAGAAAATGTGGAGGAAAAGGGGGTAGATGGTTTTGAGAAGGAAGTCTCCTTAGAGAAAAATGCCACAGAAAAGTCAAGCTAAAACCACTTCACATCCAATATATTGCCTATTATCAAATGAGAGAGAAAAGAAAAACTGAACAACAAGCATCGGCAAGAATGTGGAGGAATTGGAACCTTGTACGTTGCTGGTGGGAATACAATATGGCACAGCTGCTCTGGAAAATAGTGTGGAGTTTCCTCAAAAAATCAAGCACCAAACCCTACATGATCATGTGATTCAGCAATTCCGCTCCTGGGCATGTACCCCAGAGACTTGAAAGCAAGGATGTACAGGGTGTACAGGGATGAAGGAGGATGTATAAACAGATATTTTTACATCCATGTTTATAGTGTACATGTAAGATTGAAGGCAGGAGGAGGAGGGGACGACAGAGGATGCGATGGTTGGATGGCACCACTGACTCGATGGACATGAGTTTAAGCAAGCTCCAGGAGCTGGTGATGGGCAGGGAAGCCTGGCATCCTGCAGTCCATGGAGTCACAAAGAGTCAGACACAACTGAGCTACTGAACTAATTGGCGAGAGACAGAAAGTAAAAGCAACCTAAGTGTCCATCAGTGGATGAATGGATAAACAAAATGTGGTATTTATATGGTTGAATACTATCCAGCTGTAAAAAGGAATGACATTCTGACAACGCTTAATGGATGAATCTTGAGGACATTATGGTAAGTCACAAGCAAGACAATCACAAAAGGACAAATATTCTAGAATTCTACTTATATGAGGTCCCTAGGGTAATCAAATGCATAGACAGAGAATAGAACAGTGTTTGCCGGGGTTGGGGGGAGGGGAACATGGGGACTGAGTGTCTAATGGGTGCAGACTTTTCACTGGGGAAAACAAGAGTTTCTGTGGATGAATGGTGGGGATGGTTGCACAGCAATCGTACTTAATATCACTGAGCTATACACTTAAAATGGTGAACTATGAACAGTACTGCCATGAACACTGGAGTGCATGTGTTTTTGAATTAGAGTCTTCTCTGGATATACGCCCAGGAGTGAGATTGCTGGATCATGCAGTAACAGTATTTTTAGTTTTTCAAGGAACCTCCATACTGCTTTCCATAGTGGCTGCCACAATATATCCCCACCAAAAGGAAGCAACCTGAAAGTCCACTGACAGGTGAATGGATAAAGAAGATGTGGTATATGTATATATACAATGGAATACTACTCAGCCATATAAAAGGATGAAATAATGCCATTTGCTGCAACATGGAGGGACCTAGAGATTATCAAACTAAGTGAGTAAGTCAAAAAAAGAAAGACAAGTACCATGTGATACCACTTATATGTGGAATCTAAAATATGGTACAGGATGTCCCTGGTGGTACAGTGCACAAGAATCTTCCTGCCATTGCAGGGGATGGGTTCAATCCCTGGTCCAGGAAGATTCCACATACCATAGAACAACGAAGCCCATGCAGCACAGCTACCGAAGCCTACACACTCTAGGGCCAGGGAGCCACAACTACTGAGCTAGTTGCTGCAACTCCTGAAATCCTCGCGCCTAGAGCCTGTGCTCCCCAGCAAGAGAAGCCACCACAATGAGAAGCCCGCACACCGCAACAAAGAGTAGCCCCTGCTCTCCGAAGCTAGACAAAGGCTGCACACGGCAAGGAAGGCCAAGCTCAACCGAAAAATTTTAAAGTAATTAAATTAATTAATTTTTAAAAAGAAATAAGTGGAATCATGAAGTTTAAAAAATAAAAATAAATAGATACAAATGAACTTATTTACAAAACAGATTCACAGACATAGAAAACAAACTTACGGCTACCAAAGGGGAAAGTTAGGGGGAGGGAGAAGGGATAGATTAGGAGTTTGGGACTGGTAGATGCACACTACTATATATAAAATGGATAAACTACAAGTCCTACTGTATAGCACAGGGAACTATAGTCAATATCCTGTAATAAACCATAAGGGAAAAGAATCTGAAAAAGAATATTTATATATATATATATATGACTGAATCACTTTGTTGTACACCAAAAACTAACACAGCATTGTAAATAAACTATATACTTCAATAAAAATTTTAATGACACATTTTATGTTATATATGAATATATTTTACCACAATAAAACAAACATTAAGTTAGAAGATGGGTGTAAATCAAGCTCAAAATTTACCAGAGGTTTTGATGAGCATGATTTCTGTGGAGGCAAAAGGGCAGAAGTCAAACTACAGTGAGTTAAACAGATCAGCTGAAAGAAGGGGCATGAAGGAAGGAAGTTAAGACTGACCCAGGTGCCCCAGAAGGCAAGGGAAAGGCAGGTGACAGCTAAAGGGTGGGGAACACAATCTCAGTCATCCCTGGTCCCTCCCACTCCCCTAGTCATGCCTGGGTCCCAAATCCTGCCAAAGCATGGAGGAAGCACCTCAGAACCCCCCACCAGAGGACCCTCTTTTCTCTTCCAAGCCACTTTGGGCCACCCTTTCATCTCTCTTGTGAACATTCTTCTGTTTTCTCATGGGTTTGGGCTTTCAGGGTCAAAGTAGAGTCTTGCAGCTCCCCCTGCAATCTGCCGGCCCCAGAGCTTGTTGGAAGCAATGGAAGGTAGAGCCAGCTACCCACCAGGAGGAGGGGAAGGGAGAAGAGAAATTGCATGCACAGGTGCTCTCAGAGGACGGTATCTTCGGCATGTGCTTTTTGGGTTCTGTGCAGCTTCTTGCTGTTTGAGACCAACAAGTTGAAGACATTTCGATTGCTCAGCATGTACCGCCCCAATTCCTGCCTTTGCAGACCTTCCCTTCCCTCCTCCTCTCATTCTTTAGCACACCTCCTCTTACACTTGACATCAGAGTTCATTCAGCAAATATTCGCTAGTACCGACTCTAGGGCAGCACCTATAGCAAAACCACCCTTGTGGATTTCAGCATTCTTATAATGGGAACTAGACGGTACAGTTCAAAAGTTAAGTACACATATCAGATAGTGGCAAGCACTATGGGGGAAGAATAAGGCTGGAAAGGGAGATGAGGGGAACAAAAGTGAAGGATGGAATTGCAGTGTCCTAAAGATCTGTCAGGAAGGGTAGCCTTCAGGTGATATTTGGCCAGAGATGGAAGCAGGTGAGAAAGATCCTGGTGGGTCTCTGGAAGGGAAAACAAACCCGGCAGGGGAGGGGGCCACTGCAAAGGCCCTGAGGCCAGTGCTTCCCTTGAGGATTGGAGGGGGAGCAGGGAAGCTAAACCACCCTAACAGAGTGAGCACAGGGCTCAGTGAGAGATGTGCTCAGAGTTCAAAGGAGCCAGTCAGCAGATCTGATGGGCTGTGGCTCTGCTAGCTGGGGGAGGACTGTGGCTCTCGTTCTGGGTGCAGACGGTAGCCATCAGAGGGGATGGGGGCACCGGATCTGACCCAGGAACCGTCAATCTGGACTCAGTGTGGAGAACAGACACTTGAGGGCCAGGAGGAGGGGCAGCGGGAAAAGCCGGGAGACCAGTTACAAAGTAACAGCTCATCTGGTAGGAGGTGAAGGTGGGGGACTCTGGCGTGAGAGCAATGGGGCTGGTGAGAAGGAGTCAGGCTCTGGATCGATGTTGAAGGCAGAACTGTCAGGATCTGTTGGCAGACCACACGTGGAGTGCAAGAGAAAGGTAAGAGTCAAGCAAGAGGAGACCTAAAAAAGTGATATGAATGAACTTATTTACAAACCAGAAACAGACTCACACAGTCTTACAACAGTTCCCAAAGGGGAAATGGGGGAGGGATAAATTAAGAGTTTGGGATTAAGAGATACACACTATTATACATAAGATATCAAATAAACAGCAAGGTCCTACTGTAGAGCTCTGGGAACTAAATTCAATAACTTGTAATAACATAATAGGAAAGAATCTAAAAATGTATTATTCACTTTGCTATACACCTGAAACTAACACAGTATTGTAAATCAACTATACTTTTGAAAAAAGGATGATTCCAAGAAGGGGATGTGTGTTTGTGGAGAGGATTAAGCTCATCACCAAATGGCTGCACTGTTCTCTGGACCAGTTATTGCCCCTGGCAAGCTCACTACTTCCTAGCATCCTTCCTCCAGCTTCACTCAGGAGATGTGAACTTCAGGTCACAAAGTTCATAATCAAGAGTTTACTTTCCACTTATTCTGCCATTGGTAAATCAAAAATAAACCAACCTCTTGGACTTCGCTGGTGGTCCAGAGGTTAAGAACGTACCTGCCAGTGTAGGGAACATGGATTCCATCCCTGGTTCAGGAAGATCCCACAAGCTGCAGGGCAACTAAGCCCATGTCCCACAGCTACTGAAGCCCGCAGGCCCTAGAGCCAGTGCTCCACAAGAGAAGCCACTGCAATGAGAGGCCCACGAACTGCAACTAGAGGGCAGACCCTGCTTGCCACAACAGAAGAAAGCCCACCCGCAGCGATGAAGACCAGCGCGGCCAAAAAAACCAATAAATTTAAATATATAAATAATTAAATTAAATTTTATAAAAAGAATAAACCTCTAGTCAACGTTAATCATTTAAGAATAAAATGTTAATCATCAGCAATAGTTAGGAATAAAATGTGAATATTTTTGTAGCCTTTTCTTAGTGAAATGGAACGCAGCCAGAACACAGCCCCATCGTTTCTTGATGAGTCAATGTCAGTGTGACTTAGGTGCCAGGAGAGAATGAAAGGTGGATTTCAGGTTTTCTTTGTTAAGCACGGACAGTTCTGTAAATACCCGTCCACCTTCAGAGGAATCGGATGTGTCAGAAGTAGGGGTGTCCACACCCTTTTCTTGTGAGATGTGGCTCTGGATTGGTGGTTCTCAAAGTGGAGTCCCTAGATTAGCTGCATCATCATTTTCCAGAGATCTATGAGAAAGGCAGATACCGGGGACCCAGTCCACCTACTGGATCAGCACCTCCTGGAGGACAGAGCCCCGAGCTCTGTGTCTTAACAAATCATCCAAGTGATTCTGGACACCTGGACCAAAGCTGAAGTTTGAGAAGCACTGCCCTGGATGACCAGCTGCCACGCCCTTTAGTGCTTACCTCTGGGAGGAGGAAACACTAAGAAGTTGGAAGATGGAGGGGGAAGCAACTTTTCTTTATGCCTTTACCGTCTAAGTGCCCTGTCTGGAAGTTTCTTTATTTAAGAAGCACACATATTGTACAGTAAGTCCCCTACAAGTGAATGAGTTCCATTCCAAGAGCACGTGCATAAATCCAATTTGTTCGTAAGTCCAACAAAGTTAGCCTCAGTCCCCAACTAGCAAAATCAGCTATATAGTACTGTACTGTAATTTTGCTGTTGTTCAGTCGCTAAGTCATGTCTGACTCTTTGTGACCCCATGGAATGCAGCACTCCAGGCTCCTCTGGCCTTCGCTGTCTCCCAGAGTTTGCTCAAACTCATGTTCATTGAGTTGGTGATGCTATCTGTACTATAATAGGTTTCTAATACTTTTCACATAAATAACACATATAAAAAACAAATGCAAAAAATAAACATTTTTAATCTGACAGTACAGTACTTGAAAAGCATAGTAGCACAGTACAACAGCTGGTGTAGAGGGGCTGGCAAACATGCACGCATCATTGAAAGTTCACGACTTGAAGGTTCATACATGGGGACTTATTGGACAGCTGCTGCTGCTGCTAAGTCGCTTCAGTCGTGTCCGACTCTGTGCGACCCCATAGACGGCAGCCCAACAGGCTCCCCCGTCCCTGGGATTCTCCAGGCAAGAACACTGGAGTGGGTTGCCATTTCCTTCTCCAATGCAGGAAAATGAAAAGTGAAAGTGAAGTCACTCAGTCGTGTCCGACTCTTCGCGACCCCATGAACTGCAGCCCACGAGGCTCCTCCGTCCATGGGGTTTTCCAGGCAAGAGTACTGGAGTGGGGTGCCATATTGAACAGCACAGAGAACTATATTCAATATCCTATGATAAACATAATGGAAAAGAGTATTTTTTTAAAAAGACTGTATAGGGACTTCCCTGGAGGTCCAGGAAGCCAGAAGGTGGACGGGGAAGTGACTTTTCCTTGAGTAAAGACTTCACCTTACAATGCAGGGGGTGCAAGTTTAATCTCTGGTTGGGGAGCTAGGATCCCACATCCCTCATTGCCAAAATAACAAAACATCAAACAGAAGCAATACTGTGCTTGTGCTCAGCCGATCAATTGTGTCCAACTCTTTGCTACCTCATGGACTCTCGCCCACCAAGCTCCTCTGTCCATAGAATTTTCCAGGCAAGAATACTGGAGTGGGTTGCCATATCCTACTCCAGGGGCTCAGGACTGAAACCTTATCTCTTGTGTCTCCTGCATTGGCAGGCGGATTCTTTACCACTGTGCCACCCGGGAAGCCCCAAAGCAATATTGTAACAAATTCAATAAAGACTATTAAAATGGTCCACATTAAAAAAAAAAAACTGACAGGGATCGAACCTGTGTCTCTTGCATCTCTTGCATTGACAGGTGGGTTCTTTACTACTAGTGCTATCTGAGACTTCCCGCATATGCACGGGGGCAGGCAGCTTCTCCTCCTGATGCAGCATTTGCAGCTCTGGACGGTAGCTAACAGTCTGGTGAAATTATGTCTATTTATGATTAAATAGAAAGAGATTGTACATATATGTATAACTGAATCATTTTTCTGTACAGCAGAAATTAATACAACACTGCAAATCAACTATGTTTCAAAAAATAAAAACCATCCAAAAAAGATGCACCCATGTAAGCCCCAGGGACCACATCCAAGCCTTTTGTCGTGGGCACCCCACCAACAACACTCACACATGTCCAGTTGCTTGGCAAAGCATGACACAACCAGATGATTTCCACAATTTCTAATGGTAAGAATGGCAACGTGGAAAGCTTTTTCATCTTGTGCCAGTCACAAAGTTTCTCTACAGAGGAAAACAGTGGTAAAAAATGCCAAGTGTTGTTGTTTTTTTAAGCACTAGTCAAACATGAGGCTCCCTTTTTCAATGTTTGTGCGATTGAGATAAAACCAACTGTTCTTTTGGCGTGGCGTCTTTTTCGTGTATCACTCTTTCTAAATAGGGTATAGGGGAAACCCTTCTAAGCTAGCCTGCCTTACAGCTTGAAATGCATGAAAACTCAGTCCTTTTTCTTTTCTGTTCTAAAAGTTTGAGTCTTTACAGTAGTCTAGAGGTAGGCTTGGAGAAGGCGATGGCACCCCACTCCAGTACTGCCTGGAAAATCCCATGGATGGAGGAGCCTGGTAGGCTGCACTCCATGGGGTTATGAAGAGTTGGACACGACTGAGCGACTTCACTTTGACTTTTCACTTTCATGCATTGAAGAAGGAAATGGCAACCTACTCCAGTGTTCTTGCCTGGAGAATCCCAGGGACGGGGGAGCCTGGTGGGCTGCCGTCTATGGAGTCGCATAGAGTCGGACACAACTGAAGCAACTTAGCAGCAGCAGGAGCAGAGGTAGGCTTAATGAGACACGACCGAGCTTCCCAAATACGGGTTCAGAACCACTTGGAGTTATCTATCCCTTCTTACAGCCCCACAGTCTGGGGGCATCCATCTAATCTGACTGTCTCTCATTCATTGATACGTTCGTGGGACTTGCAGGAAAACAGCTCTGCCTGGAATTTCATATGAGCAGTAGATGCTGAGTCAGCATTGATTTGTCATATCAGATTTTCTTATGGGTCCGATGAGACAGGTCACCAGACTGTTAGCTACCGTCCAGAGCTGCAAATGCTGCATCAGGAGGAGAAGCTGCCTGCCCCCGTGCATACACGGGAAGTCTCAGATAGCACTAGTAGTAAAGAACCCACCTGTCAATGCAAGAGATGCAAGAGACACAGGTTCGATCCCTGGATGGGGAAGATCCCCTAGAGAAGGAAATGGCAACCCACTCCAGTATTCTTGCCTGAAGAATCTCACAGACAGAGGAGCCTGGCGGGTTACAGTCCATGGGATCACAGAGTCAGACACAACTGAAGCGACTTAGCACACAGCACGCACGCACACAGGGACTCTGTCGAGGGTGGTGAGAAAATTCCCTCATTTTCGATACCATTCCTCAGAGACCACTTTCTCTGGATATAAATAGTCCCAAGTTAGAATGATGGGCTCGGGACTTTCCTGGTGGTCCAGTGGCTAAGACCCCGTGCTCCCAGTGCAGGGGGCCCAGGTTCGATCCCTGGTCAGGGAACTAGATCCCACATGCCACAACTAAGAGTTCACATGCTGGAATTAAAGATCCTGCCACCACTAAGACCCGGCACAGCCAAATAAGTAAATAAAAATAAATATTTCAAAAAAATAGAAAAGAACGAGAGGCTCTGGGAGTGGGAAGGGAATGCCTGGCAGAGCTGTCCTTCATTAGGGAATAAACCAAGTCTGCTCCTAGACATAGGGTGTGGGAAGAACATAAATAGAAAAGAAGTTTTGTCTACACTTCAGGGCAATGTCCATGAGCCAGCCAGATCCCAACAGGACAATGCTTAACTGATGCAACTCTCTCCCCACCCTCAGCATTCCCCTCAACAGCAGGCTTTGTGGGCACTCCATGCCAGAGCCAGGATGTGGGGTGGGCAAGACAGGGCCCTGGGGTGCAGCATTTCCCGAGGAACCACCCTGTGTGTGTACGACCCCTAGTACCTCCTTACAGGTGATACTCCAGCCTCCCCAGAGACATAACAAAATGCTGCAGAGGATTATTTATTTTTCTAAATATTTGTTTATTTTTGGCCTGCCCTAGGTCTTCATTGCTATGTGTGGGCTTTCTCTAGTTGCAGCAAGCCTGGGCTACTCTTCATTGCAGTGGGCAAGCCTCTCACTGTGGTGCTTCTCTCGTTGTGGAGTGTGGGCTCTAGAGTTCAGGGGCTCAATGGCACATGGGCTTAGTTGCCCTGAAGCATGTGGATCTTCCCAGATCAGGGATCGTACCTGTGTCCCCTGCATTGGCAGGCAGATTCTTAACCACTGGGCCACCAGGGAAGTCCAGTAGAGGATTAGTTAACAAGACCAGGGCATCCACGTGCCATGAAGATGATAGACAAGCTGAAGTTGCTCTCAAGCCTAATTCTCCAAACCATCACAAAAGATGGCAAAGGAAATGGAGAGGAAATGAATCTGAGGGCGTCTGCATCCCAACTCATCGATCTGGCCGCTGGTCTCATGGTATCAGCAGAAACTCCTCTGCTTCCTTCACTGTGGTTCCCACTGTTACTTTGCAATTTGGGAGCATCGGAGCTGGACCGATAGGCAGGCCTGCATTCTACCACCTGCCCCTGCCGAGTCACCGGCCTGCCAGCATGGGGCAAGTCATCCTTCTGTGAGCTCTGCCCAACTCATCTGAAAATGTGCATAGTCCTACAGGTACACAGCACAAGTTATTATGAATGTCAGAACACCTGATAAAGTATTCTCTTGAAAATGCAAAATATACTAAAATAGAAGGGATAACAATTGCTATTTGCTGTTAATCACTTACAGTTCGGCAGCAGCCCTCTGCTTATCTAGCCAGTCATTTCCATAGTTTTTTTCCATTATTTTTTAAAAAATATTTACTTATTTGACTGCATCAGGTCTTCATTGTGGCACACAGGCTCTAGATTGGGAAGACTCCCAAAGCACAAGGGATCTTAGTTCCCCAACCACTGCATCCCCTGCATTACAAGACAGATTCTCTATTTAAAATTTTTTATTTATTTTTGACTGTGCTGGGTGTTTGTTGCTGTGCAGGCTCTTTTCTAGCTGCGGTGCACAGGCCTCTCATTGCAGTGTCTTCTCTTGTCATGGAGCACAGGCTCTAAGGCATGTGGACTCAGTATTGTGGCTCCCAGGCTCTAGGGCACAGGCTTAATAGCTGTGGTGCGTGGGCTTAGCTGCTGCAAGGCTTGTGGGATCTGCCCAGATCAGGGATGGAACCCATGTCCACTGCTCTGATAGGCGAATTCTTTATCACTGAGCTACCAGGGAAGCCCACAGGTCAGATTCTTAACCACTGGGCCACGAGGGAAGTCCTTTCGTTCCCACTTTAAACTGCAGTACCCTTGTTTGAGGTTGTAGGAACTAAGAAAGCAAGCCCTGGAGACTTCGATGGAGACTTTCAACCCACATTGTGTTTGTTTTTTCTGTGTTATTTCCTGTTTGTATTTACCAAGCTTATTTAATCCATTGTGTTGAAGTAATAGAACTTGACCGCCTTCATCATGGGACCAGAAAACAAGGAGGAAATGCAGGCTTCATCCATATTAACTTTAGGGTAAAGGGGAGCTCAAACTAGAGCAAATAATATGCTCAAGATTTATGAGAAGTGCCTTATACAAAGTCCCAACACTCAGTTCTATTCATTCAACTACCTTTTCTCATTCACTAACCTTCCAGAAGCTCTAAGGATTTTGCTGGTCATTATCGAAGAAGGAAATGGCAACCCACTCCAGTATTCTTGCCTGGAGAATCCCAGGGATGGAGGAGCCCGGTGGGCTACCGTCCATGGGGTCGCACAGAGTCAGACACGACTGAAGCAACTTAGCAGCAGCAGCAGCATTAGGCTTAAAGAAGGAACTCTAAGCTGCCCTCCAAGGAAGACCTAAGGGTAACAGTGTTGGTGAGGGTTCTCCAGAGAAACAGAACTATTAGGAGAGATGTAGATATTGATATAGGCTTCCAAGCTGGTGCTAGTGATAAAGAATCTGCCTACTAATGCAAGAGACGTGGGTTCTATCCCTGGGTCAGGAAGATCCCCTGGAGTAGGAAATGGCTATCCACTCCAATATGCTTGCCTGGAAAATTCCATGGACAGAGAAGCTTGGCATGCTACATACAGTCCACGGGGTCTCAAAGAGTCAGACACGACTGAGTGACTGAGCACACACATATAGATATACAGTAAGTCCCCTACATATGAACCTTCAAGCTGTGAACTTTCAAAGATAAGCATGTTTGTTCGCAAGTCTGATCACATCAATTAGTTCGTATGTTTGGCAGGCATTGTCACGTGCGTGCATCCCCCACAATTGGTTGTACTTTTGTGTTCTTTACTGTATAGTACTATACAGAGTACAGCAGTAGGGGATCTTTATTTCAAGCCCAGGAAGTCAAGAAGCAAGCATAAAAGTAGCCAGTTGTTAACTAGGTTAACTCTGATGGGCTTATGAACAAATTGGACTTCTGAATGTGCTCTCATAATGGAACCTGTTTGAATGTAGGGGGCTTACTGCAGATATAGATTTAGATTTATATAAGGAGATAGGGAGACTGAGAGAGTGATTCATTACAGGAATTGGCTCACATGGTTATGGAGACTGAGAAGTCCCACCATCCACCAGCTGCAAGGTGGAGACCCAGGAAAACTGCTGCTGCTGCTAAGTCGCTTCCCTCGTGTCTGACTCTGTGAGACCCCATAGACGGCAGCCCACCAGGCTCCCCCGTCCCTAGGATTCTCCAGGCAAGAGCACTGGAGTGGGGTGCCATTGCCTTCTCCCCAAGAAAACTAAACTGGTGGGTGATATAATTCGAACGGAGACCGAAGGCTGAGAACCAGGGACCCAATGGTTTAACTTCCAATCTGAGAGCTGGAAAAGATGATATAAGAGATCCCAGATGAAGCAGGCAGGCAGAGAACAAAATGGGGTGAATCCTCCTCCCTCTCCTTTTTGTTCTATTCAGGCCTCCATGGATGAGGTGATACCCACCTGCATAGGAGAGGGCCATCTCCTTTGCCGAGTCCACCGATTGAATTGCCAATCTCACTTAGAAACACCCTCACAGGCACACCCAGAAATAATGTTTCATCTGGACATACCATGGTTCTGAAGTCAACAAAGCAGAGAAAGAGGATAACGATTTCCTTGCTGGGCACATGGGATGCTGTTTTAGCTGGAACTATGGGAATATCTGGCTTCCCTGGTGGCTCAGATGGTAAAGAATCCACCTGCAACACAGGAGACTCAAGTTCGAGCCCTGGGTTGGGAACATCCCCTGGAAAAAGGAATGGCTACCCACTACAGTATTCTTGCCTGGAGAATCCCTTGGACAGAGAAGACTGGTGGGCTACAGTCCATGGGTTCACAAAAAGTCAGACATGACTGAGTGACTAACACTTCACTTTCATGGGAATATCTGAGGAAATGCATGTTAGGGACAGAAAAGGCCTGAACAATGACCCAAGGAATGCAATCAGCTCAGTGTAAGGAGAAAATATGACCACCAAACCAGGAAGAAAGGAGCCAGAACTCAAGGGGACTTGTTGGCCCAGATGAGAAGTTTGGATTTTATTGCAAATGTAGTAGAAGTCTATTTATAGGGTTTTCAGCAAAGGGAAATCACATGATTTCAACTTTGGGGAGAGCCAAGACTCTGTTTCTCAATGGGTTCCCCAAGACTATTTCTTAATGGTTTCCAACCATATATTTTTTAAATTAATTAATTTATTTTTGAGAGTGCTGAGTCTTTGTCACTGCATGCAGGCCTTCTCTAGTTGTGATAAGCCACAGCTACTCTCTAATTGTGGTGTGGGAGCTTCTCACTGCTGTGGCTTCTCGTTGCAGAGCATAGGCTCTAGCACTGGCTCAGCAGTTGTGGCACATGGGCTTAATTGCTTCGCAGCATGTGGAATCTTCCCAGACCAGGGATTGAACCCATGTCCCCTGCATTGGCAGGTGGATTCTTAACCACTGGACCACCAAGGAAGTCCTCCAGTTACTGAACTGAACAGACTTTGTCCATTCTGCCAACACCAGCCATATGACCTTAGCCAAACCTCTCCACCAACAAATCTCCCACAGGGTCATCTTTGCTCTTAGTAGGCATGAGCCCCATATTTGCTAGATGAAGATTTGGGGTCAGCTCATGATAACAGGAAGTCAGTGGACAATGACTAAGGTGCTTCTTAGCTCCAGCGCATGCATGAGTCTGTGACCTCAAACTGCTGAAATGGCCTGGAGTTATCCAAGCTTCTCCTAATGCTTGGTTCCAATTGGGTTATTACAGCCCATTTCTCTCTGGAATGACCCACACCCCTCCCTCCAGTCTTAGCCACAAAGGGAAAATTAACAGTAACATAAAAAGTTAAGAAGGTGAGAGAACATTATCACTCTTGTCAACAATAAAATCTGCTGCTGATCTTCAGTTGTGAAGACAGGCACATCTATTATTTATAGAATACAGATGGTTAAATATTAAATACTGGAGCCCAGGACAGCATAAGGGTAAAACCAAGAGTGTGAACTTGTCAAAATCATAAAAATGGTAACTCTTTGTAAGGGTGGAGTGCACCTGCATTTATGACCGCTTTTATTGCACTATAAATTAAGGAAGGGAAACCTATGATGTGTCAATTTCAAGTTCTAAGTGATATGCATTATCTTTGGGATGGTATTGGTTTGACTCTGCTTCACAAATAGCTACTAAGCCCCCTTGCTTCAACTATTAATTATTCTGGCCAGAAAGGAGGTCAAAGATAAGGTTTTCTTCCTTATTTACCACACAAGGGAATAACAGACAAGTAAAACATTTTATGAGCTGGCAATTTTTCTTGGAATTACTTGCACATCTGATCTAATATTTGCCCAAAGGTTTGTGTTCATAAAGGCAAAGATACTTCTTAAAAATCTTAAAAATTACATGTGAGGCCAAACATCTTAATTCTTATATGATTTTGACATCTTTCAATCTACCCTAATGTATTTCTGGCCTGAATTTTTCATGCAAATTAAAAAATTTGAATCACTGCCATTTGTTCCATAATACAAAGTAGAATACCATGAGATCGGTCAGGGTCTGAGCAACCCACTCAGCGTGCCCCTACAGCTCACAGGTGTAAAAACTTGATTCTTTAATTTACTGCTCATAATAAAATGATTTTCCTTCTTACAAAGAAGAGTTGCACATCCAGTTTGCTTTTCCTTTTGAAAAAAATGTGTTGAATTTAGCCAAAGAATTTCTAGCGAAGCACCTAATTCTGTCCATTAAAATAGACTGTCTTATGTTTACTAAGTGCTCAGCAGGGATTATGCAATAAATTATCTTCCTCAAAAACTTGCTGATAGACATCAATATTTAGATTGATTGTAATGTTAAAGAAGTAAATCCTTAACAGTTCCATTTTAGGAGGAAAGGAAACCTATGACTTAATTGTATAACAATTTAACCTTGATTATCCCTTTTTCTGATTGAACGCTATACAACGATATTAAATTCAAAAATTAATCTAGCCTGCAGGATGGATAATTAGTCAAAACCAGGGAAAAGTCACAAGAAATTAACAATGAAATCAATTCCTTGATTGTGTGTCACATCTCTTTCTCCTGGGCGTTTTCAGGCAGATCTCCAATGTGAGCTCATTGCCTTCTTCTAATTCTGCTGAAGCTATATTACAGAAAGATCTAGACTGTTCTTTTTCGAGATGGGAAAACTGAGGTAAGGCAAAGTTCTCGGATGACAGAAAGGAAAGAGAGAAGAAATGATTCAGAAAGACACTGGGGAATAGGAAAGAGCCAGTGTTCAGAGTGGCTGAGGTGACCCAAACAAGAAGAGAGTGAATGCCAAGAGAATGGCAATGGAGGGGAGAAATTACCTGGTCATATACTCACAGGAATTTAAAGCAGGGACTGATCAAAAAATACAAAACAAAAACAGAGTAGATATATGTACATGTACAACTGAATCACTTTGCTGTATACCTGAAACTAACACTTTGTAAGTCAATTACACTTCAATTAAAAAAAAAAGCAGGGACTGAAACAAATCCTTGCATGCCAACGTTCTTTGCACCCCAAAGTGAAAACAAAAGATTTTTTTAATGTGTTGTATACATACAATGGAGTGTGTTATTCACTCAGCTGTGTCCGACCCTTATTTGACCTCATAGACTGTAGCCCACCAGGCTCCTCTGTCCTTGGAATTCTCCAGCCAAGAATATACTGGAGTGGGTAGTCATTCCCTTCTCCAGGGGATCTTCCCAACACAGGGAACGATCCCAAGTCTCCTGCACTGCAGGCTGATTCTTTACCATCTGAGCCACAAGGTAAGCTCCAAATATACAATGGAATTCAGCATAAATGGGAGGAAATTCTGACATGTGGTACAATATGGATGAACCTTGAAGACATCTTGCCAAGTAAAATAAGTCAGTCACAAAAAGACACACTCTGTGTGATTCCATCTACACGAGGTAAATGGAGTTATCAAAATCATAGAAAGCAGAGTGGTGAGTTCCAGGGGTTGGGGAAATGGGGAGTTATCACTTAATCATTACAGATTTTCTTTTCTGTAATCAATGTTTTGGAAATTATATGTATACAAAATTATGTATATATGTATATGATTGTATCAAATCAACATTTTGTACACCTTCAATTCAGTTGTCGCTCAGTTCAGTTCAGTTCAGTCACTCAGTCATGTCCAACTCTTTGCGACCCCATGAATCGCAGCACGCCAGGCCTCCCTGTCCATCACCAACTCCCGGAGTTCACTCAGACTCTTGTCCATCGAGTCAGTGATGCCATCCAGCCATCTCATCCTCTGTTGTCCCCTTTTCCTCCTGCCCCCAATCCCTCCCAGGATCAGAGTCTTTTCCAATGAGTCAACTCTTCACATGAGGTGGCCAAAGTACTGGAGTTTCAGCTTTAGCATCATTCCTTCCAAAGAAATCCCAGGGCTGATCTCTTTAGAATGGACTGGTTGGATCTCCTTGCAGTCCAAGGGACTCTGAGGGGTCTTCTCCAACACCACAGTTCAAAAGCATCAATTCTTCGGCACTCAGCTTTCTTCACAGTCCAACTCTCACATCCATACATGACCACAGGAAAAACCATAGCCTTGACTAGATGGACCTTTGTTGGCAAAGTAATGGCTCTGCTTTTCAATATGCTATCTAGGTTGGTCATAACTTTTCTTCCAAGGAGTAAGTGTCTTTTAATTTCATGGTTGCAGTCACCATCTGCAGTGATTTTGGAGCCCAGTAAAATAAAACAACATAATGGGAAAGACTAGAGATCTCTTCAAGAAAACTAGAGATACCAAAGGAACATTTCATGCAAAGATGGGCTCGATAAAGGACAGAAATGGTATGGACCTAACAGGAGCAGAAGATATTAAGAAGAGGTGGCAAGAATACACAGAACTGTACAAAAAAGATCTTCATGACCAAGATAATCACGATGGTATGATCACTCACCTAGAGCCAGATATCCTGGAATGTGAAGTCAAGTGGGCCTTAGAAAGCATCACTACGAACAAAGCTAGTGGAGGTGATAGAATTCCAGTTGAGCTATTTCAAATCCTGAAAGACGATGCTGTGAAAGTGCTGCACTCAATATGCCAGCAAATTTGGAAAACTCAGCAGTGGCCACAGGACTGGAAAAGGTCAGTTTTCATTCCAATCCCAAAGAAAGGCAATGCCAAACAATGCTCAAACTACCGCACAATTGCACTCATCTCACATGCTAGTAAAGTAATGCTCAAAATTCTCCAAGCCAGGCTTCCGCAATACATAAACCGTGAACTTCCAGATGTTCAAGCTGATTTTAGGAAAGGCAGAGGAACCAGAGATCAAATTGCCAACATCCGCTGGATCATGGAAAAAGCAAGAGAGTTCCAGAAAAACATCTATTTCTGCTTTATTGACTATGCCAAAGCCTTTGACTGCGTGGATCACAATAGACTGTGGGAAATTCTGAGAGATGGGAATACCAGACCACCTGACCTGCCTCTTGAGAAACCTATATGCAGGTCAGGAAGCAACAGTTAGAACTGGACATGGAACAACACACTGGTTCCAAATAGGAAAAGGAGTACGTCAAGGCTGTATATTGTCACCCTGCTTATTGAACTTCTATCCAGAGTACATCATGAGAAACGCTGGGCTGGAAGAAGCACAAGCTGGAATCAAGATTGCCAGGAGAAATATCAATAACCTCAGATATGCAGATGACACCACCCTTATGGCACAAAGTGAAGAGGAACTAAAGAGCCTCTTGATGAAAGTGAAAGAGGAGAGTGAAAAACTTGGCTTAAAGCTCAACATTCAGAAAACGAAGATCATGGCATCTGGTCCCATCACTTCATGGGAAATAGATGGGGAAACAGTGGAAACAGTGTCAGTCTCTCAGTTGTGTCTGGCTCTTTGCGACCCCATAGACTGCAGCATGCCAGGCTTCCCTGTCCTTCACCATCTTCCAGAGCTTGCTCAAACTTTGTCCGTTGATGCCATCCAACCATCTCATCCTCTGTCATCCCCTTCTCCTCTTGCTTTCAATCTTTCCCAGCATCAGGGTCTTTTCTAATGAGTCAGTTCTTCACATCAGGTAGCCAAAGTATTGGAGTTTCAGCTTTAGCCTCAGTCTTTCCAATGAATATTCAGGACTGATTTCCTGATTAGGATTGTACACCTTAATACTTTGTATACCACAACACTTTGCATACAATGTTATATATTAATTATATCTCAATAAAAAAATGAAGCAGGGAATTTTAAAAAAAGCAGCTGGGAATCAAGCAAGCAACTGTCCAGTTTGGAGCAGGAAAGCAGAGAGCTCCAGAGGAATGGTCTCTGGTGAGAATAGATGGTGTAATAGAGCTTGAAAAATATTTGAGAATAGGATGAAGACAAGCCATGCTGAAAAAAAAAAAGCGGGGGTGGGGGGGTGGGGGGGAATGGTGATCAGGCCTTCCAGAAAAAACAATAAAAAGTACATAAGAAATTAAGGTTGAAGAATGAAGCAAATAAAATGTCATCATTTTAAGCAACCATGGAATATGATAATAATAATATTTTTGTATTCGGAAAAATGGCACAGAGTTCACTCTTAGGACATGCATCAACCCTCCTAAATACATTATTGGAGTGTAAAGGCATTCGTTGGTTTTTTGTTTTGTTTTGTTGGTCTTTGTTGCTGTGCTCAGGCTTTATCTCGTTGCCCCAAGTGGGGGCTACTCTGTAGTCACGCTGCATATTCTTCTCATTGCAGTGACTCCTCTCATTGTGGAAGATGGGCTCTAGGACCTACAGGCTTCAGTAGTTGTGGTGCACCGGCTGAGTTGCCCCAAGGCATGTGGAATCTTCCTGGACAAGGGATTGAACCTGTGTTCCCTGCATTGGCAGGCAGATTCTTAACCACTGAACCACCAGGGAAGTCTCCGTTCATTGTTTTTTAATTTTTCATTCAAACAGCAGACAGCACATAAAAGTTTGTTGTGTCCTCAGGACAGAATACAAACATCACCAACTTTGATGTTCTGAAAGTATAGCTAAAATATATTAACAAGGAAAAGGGGAAGGAAGGCAGGAAGTAAAAATCCGTATCTGACAAAAGAGATGTTGAAATGAAATTGTGGAGAGCTGATGCACAAAGAAACAAGAGACAAGTCCATTATTTAAAATTAGAAAAAGTAGACTTCCCTGGTGGATAAGAATCTGGCTGCCAATGCAAGGGACACAGGTTTGATCCCTGGTCCAGGAAGATCCCTCATGCCGTGGAGCAACTAAGCCCATGTGCCACAACTTCTAAGTCTGCACTCTAGAGCTGCCACTCCTGACCCCACATGCCCTAGAGGCTCCCAAGAGAAGCCACCACAGTGAGAAGTCTGAGGACCACATTGAAGAGTAGCCCCTACTTGCCCCAACTAGAGAAACCTTGTGCACAGCAATGAAGTCCCAGAGCAACCAAAAATAATTTAAAATTTTTTAATTAAAAAAAAAAGTTAGAAAAAGAGACTGATAGAAGAACTTTAAATAATAACATAAATTCCAAACTTTAGGAGAAGAAAGAAAACTCAACAAAGGAATGAAGAAGAAATAGGAAATATCAACAGACTGATAATAAGTAAAAAGACTGAATTAGTAATTACAAACTTGCCCTCCTGCCCCTGAACACACGCACAAAAGCCTAGGTTTAGTTTCTTCACTGATGAGTCCTGCCAAATATTCAAAGAAGAATTGATACCAATCCCTCACAAACTCATCCATAAAAATAAAGCAGGTAACAACACGTCCCAACTCATTCTATGAAACCAGTGTTCTCTGACCACCAGACCACCTTACCTGTCTCCTGAGAAACCTGGATGCACTTTAAGAAGCAACAGTTGAAACCAGACATGAAATAACTGACCTGTTCAAAACTGGGAAAGGAATATGTCAAGGCTGTATATTGTCACCCTGCTTATTTAGCTTACATGCAGAGCACATCATGTGAAATGCCGGGTTGTATGAATCACAAGCTGGAATCAAGATTGCCAGGAAAAATGTCAACAACCTCAGATATGTAAAAGATACCACTCTAATGGCAGAAAGCAAAGAGGAACTAAAGGGCCTCTTAGTGAGAGTGAAAGAGGAGGGTGGAAAAGCTGGCTTAAAAGTCAACATTCCAAAAACTAAAATGATGGCATCTAGTCCCATCATGTCATGGCAAATAGAAGGAGAAAAACTAGAAGCAGTGACAGATTTTCTTCTCTTGGGCTCCAAATCACTGCATTTGGTGGACTGCAGCCATGAAATTCAAAGATGCTTGTTTCTTGGAAGAAAAGTTATGACAAACCTAGACAGTGTATTAAAAAACAGAGACATCACTTTGCAGACTAAAGTCTCTGTAATCAAAGCTATGGTTTTTCCAGCATTCATGTATGGATGTTTTGAATTGATGTTTTCAAATTGTGGTGCTGGACAAGACTCTTGAGAGTTCTTGGGACTGCAAGGAAATCAAAATCATCAATCCTAAAGGAAATCAACTCTGAATATTCATTGGAAGGACTGATGCTGAAGTTGAAGCTCCAAAATTTTGGCAACCTGATGTAAAGAGCCAACTCATTGGAAAAAACCCTGACACTGGGAAAGACTGAGGACAGGAGGAAAAGGGGAAGACAGAGGACGAGATGGTTGGATGGCATCACCGACTCAATGAACATGAATGTGAGCAATCTCCAGGAGACGGTGGAGGACAGAGGCTAGTGTGCTGCAGTCCATGGGGTCGAAAGAGTCTAACAGGACTAAGCAACTCAACAACAACAACAAAAAAAAAAAAGATGCAAAAATCCTCAACAAAATGCCAGCAAATCCAATCCAGCAATTTTCCTGGTAGTCCAGTGGCTAAGACTGGCTAAGACTTTGCACTTTCAGTGCAGGGAGCTGGAATCAGTCCCCGCTCAGGGAACTAGGTCCCACATGCCACAGCTAAGACCCACCACAGCCAAATCACTACTACTAAAAAAACTTAGGAGTTTTTTAAAACAAGGATTGTATGACCAAACGGGATTTATTCCAGGAATGCAATGTTGGTTTCACATATAGAATAAATCAATGTAATACACTGTGTTAATAGAATAAAGGACCAAAAGTACACAATCCTCTCATAGACACACAAAAAAAGCATTTAACAAAATCCAACACCTCTCCAGTATTCTGGCGCAGAGAATACCATGGACTATATAGTCTATGGGGTGGCAAAGAGTCGGACACGACTGAGAGACTTTCACACACACGCACAACACTCTTTCACATTAAAAGCACTTGACTAACTAGGCATAGAAGGAAACTTCCTCAACTTGGTAAAGGACACCTATAGAGAGTCCACAGTTAACACCATACTTAATGGTGAAAGAGGAAACATTTTCCCCCTACAACTGAGACAAGGATAGCCACTCTTAGCACTTCTACTGAACATTGTACTGAAAGTTCTACCCAGGGCAATTAGGTGAAAAAAAAATCTATATTGGAAGAGAAGAAGTAAAACTATCTAATCACAGATGATAAAAAGGAAATCCTAAGAAATACACACACATACACACACACACAAACTATTAGAACTAATAAACAAGTCCAGCAAGGCTGCAGGATACAAAATCAATATACAAAAATCAATTGTATTTCTACATGCTAGCTATGAACAATCTGAAAATGAAATTAAGCAAACAATTCTATTTAAAACAACATCAAAGACTAAAAATGGGGAAAAAATTACTGAAAATAAAATTAAAGAAGACAAATAAATGAAATCCATGTTCATGGACTGGAAGACTCAATATTGTTAAAATGGCAACTCCCCAAACTTATCCACAGCAACATAGTCCCTATCAGAGACCTAAATGTAAGAGCCAAGACTATACAAGTCTTAGAAAAAACCTTCATAGCCTTGGATTAGGCAATGGTTTCTTAGATATAATACCAAAATGTAAGTGACCAAAGAAAAAACAGATTAATTAGATTTCGTCAAAATTTAAAATTTTTGTAATTCGAAGGACACCATCAAGAAAGGACAAGCCAGAGAAAGGGAGAAAACAGTTGTGAATCATATAGCCAATGAGGATCTAGTAACCAGAATATACAAGGAATTCTTACACATCAACAATAAACAAGAAATCCAATTTAAAAAGACAAAGGATGTGAAAAGACATTTCTGCAAAGAAGATCTATAAATGACCATTCAGTTCATGAAAAGTTCCTCAAACTCATTAGTAGTTGCTGCTGCTGCTGCTGCTGCTAAGTCGCTTCAATCGTGTCCGACTCTGTGCAACCCCACAGACGGCAGCCCAGCAGGCTCCCCTGTTCCTGGGATTTTCCAGGCAAGAACACTGGAGTGGGTTGCCATTTCCTTCTCCAATGCATGAAAGTGAAAAATGAAAGTGAAGTCGCTCAGTCATATCCGACTCTTAGCCACCCCATGGACTGCAGCCTACCAGGCTCCTCCGTCCATGGCATTTTCCAGGCAAGAGTTCTGGCGTGTTCAGTTCAGTTCAGTTAAGTCACTCAGTCGTGTCTGACTCTTTGAGACCCCATGAATTGCAGCACGCCAGGCCTCCCTGTCCATCACCAACTCCTGAAGTTCACTCAAACTCACATCCATCAAGTTGGTAATGCCATCCAGCCATCTCATCCTCTGTCATCCCCTTCTCCTCCTGCCCCCAATCCTTCCCAGCATCAGAATCTTTTCCAATGAGTCAAGTCTTCGCATGAGGTGGCCAAAGTACTGGAGTTTCAGCTTTAGCATCATTCCTTCCAAAGAAATCCCAGGGCTGATCTCCTTCAGAATGGACTGGTTGGATCTCCTTGCAGTCCAAGGGACTCTCAAGAGTCTTCAACACCACAGTTCAAAAGCATCAATTCTTTTTTGCGCTCAGCTTTCTTCACAGTCCAACTCTCACATCCATACATGAACACTGGAAAAACCATAGCCTTGACTAGACGGACCTTTGTTGGCAAAGTAATGTAGGGACAGCCAAATCAAAACCATAGTCAGAAACTACTTCACATCCACTAGAATGATTGTGAGAAAGAAAGACAGATAAGAAGTGCTGGTGGGCAATGATAAGAGAACAGACTCTGCATGATTTCCATACCTTTAGATTATGAAATTTTTGCACTTTGCTTTACATCCCTGGATATGTTGCAGTGTCTCCTAATTTATAGTCTATGGGAACTTGAATAGAATTTGCATCCTACTGTTGTGTGAAAATTGTATAAATCTTAATTATGTTGAATTGGTTCATAGTGCTTTTCAGATCTACTATATCCTTCTACATCTCTGTATATTCATTCTACTAATTTTTGAGAGTTTGATATTGAAACTCCAACGAAAAATCTTAATTTATCTACCTAAGAAAATAAATGTAACATATAGTGGAAGTATATGTAACCTTCCAGTACAGTATATGTTCTGTACTTTCCAAGTCTCCTATAAATGTGTTATCATATTTTCATAATTAAAAAAAAATTTTTAACTTCAAAAGAGCACATAGAAAAAAAAGAAGTCCTGCTGGGGATGTGGAAAAATTAATAGTTGCTAAAAGTTGGGAGGAGGGTAGATGAGGAGGGTGGGGGGCTTCCCTGTAGGAGACAAAATGCCCTGGGTGCACCCTGGGCTTAGAAACGATTGCACAACTTTGTGAACATACAAAACCCCGCTGAATGATACACTTTAATAGAGAGAGTTTTATGGTATGTGAATTCTAGCTCAATAAAGCAGTTATAAAAATAAAAGAGAGAGAGAGACAAGAAGGAAAGGATGGGGTAGGTGAACTGAATCCTTATCTTTCTCCTTGGGAGTCAAAAGATAGTGCCCAAAATTGGAAAAAAATCAAACAATAGAGGTATAATCATAAAACAGCAGAGAAAGCTCCAGAAGAATTAAAGGAAGGAACAAAGTCGCTTTGGAGAGAGGGCTGAATAAGAATGAAGCTTTACAACAGTTATCTCTTCTCTACTTTTTAATTTGTTACTATGTGTGTGTACCTCCAGGTGAGTGTGTGGGTGTATACGTGTGTGTTACATTGATACAAAATTTCTTAAAAATCTTGAAAATGCAAGCATTTTTTTTTATGCTCCTGGAGCTTGAGGCCAGGGAAAGGGGAGTTTTAACAGGTACTCATGAGACACCGAGGTGGAGCTTCTGGACCAGAGCTTCTTCCAGGGAACCGTCCTCGTACTGAAATCTTGTCTCAGCTCCATGCCTGCTGCTCCTCCTTACAGTCTCCTGCTGCGGCCAGATGACCCTGTCTAGGCTCCAGCAAGAGTGATGACTGATACAGATTTTTCCTAACCAGCTGAGAGATCTTCGTGTGATGCTGTCAAAAAAGGAACGCTGGAAAGAATTAACTGTAAAATTAATTAAATGTCATGCACTCAAAATCGCAGCAAGATTGGAAGAAGAATGGGGGCTCTGGTTTAAACAGTCAGCACCTAACTTTCAAATAAGTCTCTAATGTTCCAAAGTGTGCTGAGAAATCGGGGGTTCACTCTGTCCTCAGTGGTCTTTATGTCTTTAATTTCTAATCACTCTTCTGGGTTGAATCTGTTTTTTAGCTAACATACAGCTCAGAAAGCTCTACGTTTGATCCAATATTTGGAAATTTTAAAAATAAATAAATAAAACACAGTATGTAAGGCAATTTTGTCCCAGATCTTTCCCTCCAAGTCATGAACATAATAGATTTGACTTTTTACATCGTGTGCCCCCCTAAGAAGCATAAAGGAAAGGTTACACTGGCAGGCAGCTAGAAAAGAGTTTAATTAATCCCAAAGTGTGCGCTTCATTTGGAAAGAACATCACAAAAGAACCCTGTGTTTACTGAACTAGATCCTTAGGGCCATTATCCTTCCACCAATGGTGAGGTTTTTTCGGAGGGAGTCTCATCCCTTGTGGTCTGGAAGGTACTGCCATTAAATGTAAGATCCACACAGGGAACCAGAACTGAAGATGCTGACGAAGCAGGCACTTTCCCCTTGGCAGAGGTAATTGGCATCCTGGCATTTGTGGGAGGATGTGCAAGCCCTAATCTTGCAGACTTCACTTTCCTGGGCTGACAGTGTCAAGCCAGCTTTCCCCAGACCATTCCTACAAGGCAGATGAAGGGTGGTCTGCATTTGGCAAGCTCCTAGTTTGCCATTGCTGTTTTGAAAGCACATGCTGCCCTTAGCAGATACGGGGGCTAGGACTAATCAGAAACTGCTTGCCTAAAACAAACAAACAAACAAAAATGTAGTTGTGCTTCAATTTAGCACTACTTTTATCAATTAGGTGAATGATTTTTTTTTTAATTTCTATTACTTGGACAAGCCACATGGCATGTGGGATTGTAGTTCCCCAAAGAGGGATCAAACTCATACCCGTGCAGCAGAAACCCAGAGACTTAACCACTAGACCACCAGGGAAGTTCCGTCTTTTCTTTCTTAATTTTCTTTTTTCATGAGTGATTTTTTTTTAAGCTTAGGATGTTGCAACATGGATAAACCTCAAAAACCTTATTCCCAGTGAAATATGCCAGTCACAAAAGGATAAATATTGCAGGATTCCATTCATATGAGGTCCCTGTTGTTGTTATTGTTCAATCACTAATCTTATCTGACTCATTTGCGACCCTATGGACTGCAGCGTGCCAAGATTCCCTGTCCTTTACCATCTCCCGGAGTTTGCTCAAACTCATGTCCACTGAGTCAGTGATACCATCCAACCATTTCATCTTCTGTCTCCCATTCTCCTCCTGCCCTCGATCTTTCCCAGCATCAGGATCTTTCCAATGAGATAGCTCTACATATCAAGTGGCCCAAGTATTGGAGCTTCAGCATCACTCCTTTCAATGAATATCAAAGGCTGATTTTCTTTAGGATTGACTGGTTCGATCACCTTGCTTTAAATGTAAACTCCAGGGGATTCTCAAGAGTCTTTTCCAGCACAACTGTTCGAAACCATCAATTCTTTGATGCTCAGCCTTTTTTATGGTCCAACTCTCACATTCATACATGACTACTAGAAAAACCATAGCTTTGGCTATAAAGACCTTTGTCTGCAAAGTGATGTCTCTGCTTTTTAATACACTAAGTTTGTCATGGCAACCCACTCCAGTATTCTTGCCTAGAGAATTCCATGGACAGAGAAGCCTGGAGAGCTCCAGTCCATGGGGTCACAAAGAGTCAGACACGACTGAGTGGAGACTAACACTTTCACACAAGGTTGTCATAGCTTTTCTTCCAAAGAGAAAATTTCTTTGAATTTCATGACTGCAGTCTTCATCTGCAGTGATTCTGGAGCCCAAGAAAATTAAACCTGTCGCTTTTTCCCCATCTATTTGCCATGAAGTGAAGGGACAGATGCCATGATCTTAGTTTTTAAATGTTGAGTTTCAAACCAGCTTTTTTACCCTCTTCTTTCACCCTCATCAAGAGGCTCTTTAGCTCCTCTTCACTTTCTGCCACGTGAGTGGTATCATCTTCATATCTGAGGTTGTTGATTTTTCTCCCAGCAATCTAGACTCTAGCTTGTGCTTCATACAGCCCAGCATTTCGCATGATATACTCTACATATAAGTTAAATAAGCGGCATGACAACATACAGCCTTGACGTACTCCTTTCCCAAATCCAATGGAACCAGTCCATTGTTCCATGCTCAGTTCTAACTGTTGCTTCTTGACCTACATACAGCTTTCTCAGGAGACTGGTAAGGTGATCTAGTAGAAGAATTTTCTTGAAGAATTTTTTAAGAATTCTCCATCTCTTGAAGAATTTTCCACAGTTTGTTGTGAGCCACACAGGCAAAGGTTTTAGTGTAGTCAATGAAGCAGAAGTAGATGTTTTTCTGGAACTCTCTTGCTGTCTATGATCCGACAGATGTTGGCAATTTGATCTCTGGTTCCTCTGCCTTTTCTAAATCCAGCTTGTACATCTGGAAGTTCTAGGTTCACATACTGTTGAATCCTAACTTGAAGGATTTTGAGCATTACCTTGATAGCGTGTGAAAAGAGCATAATTGTGTGGTAGTTTGAACACTCTTTGGCGTTGTCTTTCTTTGACACTGGAATGAAAACTAATCTTTTCCAGTCCTATGGCCATTACTGAGTTTTCCAAATTTGCTGACATAGTGAATGAACCAATTTAACAGCATCATTAGGATTTTAAGTAGCTCAGCTGGAATTCCATCACCTCCACTAGCTTTGTTTATAGTAATGCTTCTTAAGGCCCACTTGACTTCACACTTCAGGATGTCTGGCTCTAGGTAAGTGACCACACCATTGTGGTTAACCAGGTGATTAAGACTTTTTTTTGTATAGTTCTGTGTATTCTTGCCACTTCTTCCTAATCCCTTCTGCTTTTGTTAAGTCCATACCATTTTTGTCTTTTATTGTGCTCATCCTTCATGACTGTTCCCTTGGTATCTCCAGTTCTCTTGAAGAGGTCTCTAGTCTTTCCCATGCTATAGTTTTACTCTGCTCCTTTACATTGTGCACTTAAGAAAGCTTTCTTTTCTCTCCTTGCTAATCTCTGGAACTCTGCTTTCAGATGGAAATATCTTTCCCTTTCTCCTTTGCCTTTTGCTTCTCTTCTTTTCTCAGTTATTTGTAAGGCCTCCTCATACTTTGCCTTCTTGCATTTCTTTTTCTTTGGTGGTTTTGGTCACCACTTCCTATACAATGTTACAAATCTCCGTTCATAGTTCTTCAGGCACTCTGTTCACCAGATCTAATTCCTTGAATCTAATCATCACCTCCATTGTATAATCATAAGGGATTTGATTTAGATCTTTCCTACTTTCTTCAATTTAAGCCTGAATTTTGCAATAAGGAGCTAATAATCTGAGCCACAGTCAGCTCCCAGTCTTGTTTTTACTAACTGTATAGAGCTTCTCTCTCTTTGGCTGCAAAGAATATAATCAATCTGATTTCGGTATTGACCAACTAGGGATGTCCATGTGTAGAGTTGTCTCTTGTGTTGCTGGAAAAGGGTGTTTGCTATGACCAGTGTGTTCTCTTGGCAAAACTCTGTTAGCCTTTGCCCTGCTGGTGCCTAGAGGAGTCAAATCCATAGAGACAGTAAAAGGATGGTGTTTACCAAAGACGGGTGGGGGTAGGGATGGGGAGTTAGTGTTTAAGGGAACAGGGTTGAGTTTGGGAAGTTGGTAAAGTTCTGGAGAAAGACAGTGGGGATGGTTGCACAACAATGTGAACTATCCTCATAAAATTGTTAAGATGGCCAATTTTACCTTTTACATGAAGTGTGTGTGCTCACTTGTGTCTGACTCTTCACAACCTCATGGACTGTAACCCGCCAGACTCCTCTGTCCATGGAATTCTCCAGGCAAGAATACTGGAGTGGGTAGCCTTTCCCTTCTCCAGGAGATCTTCCCAACCCAGGGATCAAACCTGTATCTCTTGCACCTCCTGCATTGGCAGGCGGGTTCTTTATCACGGCATCACCCAGAAAGCAAGGGGGTGGAAGGAGGTGGCCAGGTGGACTTTCTCAGCGGTCACTCCCCACCAAAGGCCAACTTCTCCAAACCCCAGGGGCCCAGACAGGCAAACCCAAGATGCCGCCTGCATCGTCCCTCTTGGGCCTGTCCCTTCCACCCTTGGGACCTGTGAACCCACTGACATACGGGGGGGGGGGGGGGGGGGTGGAACCCAATGACATGCAAGGATCCTGCAGCTCTTGAGTATACAGTCCCATCCACAATTCAGAAAATAATTTGATTGTTGAAAGCTTTAGAACTTATGCTGTTTAAAAATCCCACATTGTGCTTTGTTGTAGGTGTAAGTGTTATACTGTTTCCAGAGACAAGGCAGAGGCCCTAAGTGGGCATCTGAGGGCAAATCCAACTCTCCTAGAGACCAGGAGGGAGGAAGCTTGCCCTGCTTGTGAGTAATGACTGTGGTTTTCTGGCAAACATTAAGAAGGAAGGAACTAAAAATACTTATCGGCCACTCTGCCAAAACTCCACAGCACTCAGAACGTACCAGGCCAACACGTTGAAGCACTCTCAGAGCAAGCGGAACCGGACCAAACACCAAGGTCAAAGCCATTTCACAGCCCTCGCCTCTCCCCAGGCTGGTGCACAGAGGAGGGACCGGGTGCCCAGCACTGCACTGGCCAGCTGTCCAGCCACTGCCCAGGAGAGAGGCAGGAGCAGGAGGAACTGGCGGGGCCCCTGGCCATGCCAGCCACAGACTCACTGCCCCCACCAGCTGCAGGGCTCACCGAGTCCTGCCAGACAATGACTCTTCTTGTGCCAACTCACAGAAGCCAAGACAGAAAGAGCAACATAGACATTTCCCCGATGCTTTCTTTCAAACTGCTGGAGCCAGAGCCCCAGACACCTGCAGAGGGGGCGGGAGAGAAGGCGAACCGCCCAGATGGAGCTCAGTCCTCCAGACCCTGCTTCTCACACCATAAGGTGCAAATGCATCACCTGACATCTGGTTCAAGTGCAGTTTCAGGTTCAGCAGGTCTGGGTAGGGCCAGAGATTCTGCATCTCGAACAAGTGCCCTGGTAGGCAGATGCTGCTGGTCCATGGCCCAGGAGTGAGACAGAAACCTATCAGACACACAGAGCAAAGAAGGATGGGGATGTGGGTGAGGCTAAAGGCAGCTCAGATGTGGAAAGCTCCTGGTTTGGAGGATGGAGAGCATTTTCTTTTTTTAACTCCTTACTTTGTGTTGGGATATAGATGATTAACAGTGTCATGTTAGTTTCAGGTGTACCGCAAAGGGGCTCAGCCATACATATACATGTATCCATTCTTCCTCACTCTTTCTGGAGTTATTTCTCCACTCTTCTCCAGTAGCAATATTGGGCACCTACTGACCTGGGGAGTCCATCTTTCAGTGTCATATCTTTTTGCTTCTTCAGACTGTTCATGGAGTTCTCAAAGCAAGAAAACTGAAGTGGTTTGCCATTCCCTTCTCCAGGGGACCATGTTTTGTCAGAACTCTCCGCCATGACCTGTCCATCTTGGGTGGCCCTACAGAGCATGGCTCATAGTTTCATTGAGTTAGACAAGGCTGTGATCCATGTGATCAGTTTGGTTAGTTTTCTGTGATTCTGGTTTTCATTCTGTCTGCCTTCTGATGGATGAGTATAAGAGGAGTGTGGAAGCTTCCTGATGGGAGAGACTGACAGGGGGAATCTGGGTCTTGTTCTTATGGGCGGGGCCATGCTCAGTAAATTTTTAATCCAATTTCCTGTTGATGGGCGGGGCTATGTTCCCTCCCTGTTGTCTAGCCTGAGGCCAAACTATGGTAGGGGCAATGGCGGTAATGGCAACCTCCTTCAAAAGGACTTGTGCATGCCCCGTTGTATTCAGTGCTCCTGACCCCACAGCAGGCTAGTGTTGACCCATGCCTCTGCCAGAGACTCCTGGACACTCACAGGCAAGTCTGGCTCAGTCTCTTATGGGGACACTGCTCCTTTCTCCTGGCTCCTGGTGCACACAAAGTTTGTTTGTGCCCTCCAAGAGTCTGTTTCCCCAGTCCTGTGTAAGTTCTGTAATCAAATCCCACTGGCCTCCAAAGTCAAATACCCTGGGAGTTCTCAGTCCCTTTGCCAGATCCCCAGGTTGGGAAATCTGTTGTGGGTCCTAGAACTTTCTTAACAGTGCAAGAATTTCTTTGGTATAATTATTCTGCAGTTTGTGGGTCTTCTGCTCAGTGGTTCTATGGTGGCACTAATGGCAACCTCCTCCAAGAGGATTTATGCCACATGCTGCATGTCCCAGGTCTGTTGCAGCCAGAGCCCCTGGCCCTGCAGCAGGCCACTGTTGACCTGTGCCTCCACAGGAGACACTCAAACACTCAAGGCAGGTCTAGCTCAGTCACTGTGGGGTCTCTGGGTCCTGCTGTGCACAAGGTTTTGCTTGAGCCCTCTGAAACCATACTTCACTCAGTATGACAATTTCTCAGCTTGGCTTGCCATGCAGCTCAGCTTTGCCATGCAGCTCAGCATGGAAGCCAACAGCCCATGATTTTGAATCCACCACGTGGGTAAATTTGACTCAGCATAGGCACTGCCCAGGACCCCTTGTGAGTTTGGGGGCTACAGGGACCCACTCACCACTAGTGGACTGTGAGTCATGGCAGAAAGGGTACACATTGACCCAAACGTGTAAGCCAGGGAGTCAGACACACCAAACATTGACAGATGGGGTCCAAGTCCCAGATGTTCCACACCAGCTGTGTGACCTTGGGTAAGTCATTCTGATCCTCAATTTCCTTATTTGTAAAGTGGGACGAATAATGGTACTTTCCATGGTAGACAGAATAATGACCCCCAAAGAAGTATATATCATTATCCCCAGAACCTGAGACTGTGTACCTTTATGTAGCCAAAGGGTCTTTGCAGGTGTGATTAAATTAAACATCCTGGGTTAGAGATTCTCCTAGATTACGGGCATAGGGTGGGCCCAATCAATCACAAGAGTGTTTATAAGAGGGAGATAGGGGGACTTTCATGGTGGTCCAGTGGTTGAGATCCCATGCTTTTACTGCAGGAAGCACAGATTCGACTCTTCTTCAGGGAACTAAGACCCCCACATGTCACGCAGTGTGGCCAGAAGAATTAATTTTTTTTAAAAAATGGGAGATAGGAAGATCAGAACAAGGCAAGAGGATGTGAGGATGAAGCAAAGGTTAGACAGAGAGATTTGAAGGTGCTATGGGAGGAAGGGATTACAGACCAAGGACTATGGGTGTCTCTAGAAGCCGGAAAAGGTGAGGAACCGGATTCTCCCCTAGAGCCTTGGAAGGAACAGAAGGAAACAAGTCTTTCCACACCTTGGTTTTAACTCCAGATGACCCATTTCCTCCAGAATTGTAAGATAAATAAATTTGTGTTGTTTGCATGCTAAGTCACTTCAGTCGTGTCCAACTCTCTGAGATCTTATGGACCATGGCCCTCCAGGCTCCTCTGTCCATGGGATTCTCCAGGCAAGAATATTGGAGTGGGTTGCTATGCCCTCCTCCAGGGGATCTTCCTGACCCAGGGATCAAATCTGCCTCCCCTTCATTGGCAAGCAGGATCTTTACCAGTAGCGCCGCCTTTGTGTTGCTTGGGGGGTGTGGGTCACTAAATCTGTGGTAACCAGTTCCAGCAGTTACAGGAAACAAATACACTTTCCCACAGGATGGTTGCAAAGATGCATGAACAACATACAGTGCCTGGCACCAGGTGAGCTGCACCTGTTAGCGGGTACACAGCAAGGACCCCCAGGCTTCCCTGCGGTCATTAGCAGGGGTGCAGCCTTGCCAGGTGATGGCTGCCACCCTCACCCTGTGCTAGGAACACTGAAGGTTTCTCAGACCCCTGTTCATCACTAAATGATGACCAAGACTTCCCACTCCCAAGCACTCCAGATGATTCTGAGGTCAGACAAGCTTGGGGGAAGAGGGTCCCCAAAGCAAAGATTTGGAATCACTGGTGAAGCACAAAGGGGATGCTAGACAGAGGATTCCAGCCACATCAGGCATTTCCTTTAGCTGAGAGATAAACCCACTTTTTAAGAACCTCTATATCTCCACAGTAACATCCCAAAGATATGCTGTTTTAGGAGCAAAGAGGCAAGAATATAAAATGGACATTGTGCAGCTGGAGTTTCAGGTTAATGCAAACTGAAACGGACTTGCTAACAGAGACGACGGCTTCTGGGCCGCAGAGTTCTCGCTCTGACAGCGATCTCGCGAGGCTCCAGGATTTCCAGACCTGGCCCCAGGCCAAGTCATAATGTATTATAACTATATAGTAAGTTATTCAAATTATGATCATTTCAGGAACCTTTTTTATGAGAAAATAAATTTTAAATAATAGCATTTTAAACTTTTTATGGTTACATTTGTCATGTGACCCAGGACAAGGTATATTTTTGCACCAAAATGGGACACATTAATTATCTCCAAAGTAACACTCACTCAGTAACAACGTTAGCAAGATGAAAGGACAGGCTGAACCAGACAGTCCTTCTTTCCACCTGAGACACACACACACACACACATGTGCGGGATAAAGGTGGGATAGTTTGGCCCACGGGTTGAAGACAGGTCCCTGAAGAGCAGAGGAAGACTGCAAACAGGGTAGTGGATTTAATTCAGGCGAATGAAGTAATCCATGTGAAGTGGGATATATTAGGAGTTTGAGGATGAACACACACACAAGACTGATAATCAACAAGGACCTACTGGACTTCCCTGGTGGTCCAGTGGTTAAGAATCCAGCTGCCAGCGCAGGGGACACAGACTCCATCCCTGGTCCCACATGACATGGGACGACTGCACTGGGGCCCTGCAGCTACTGAGCCCAAGCTCTAGAGCTCGTGCTTTGCAACAAGAGAAGCCACCGCAGTGAGAAGCCCCAGGGCGTGGCAATTAGAGAGGAGCCCCCACTCTCTGCAACTTGAGAAAGCCCACAAGCAGCAATGAAGACCCAGGACAGCCAAAAATAAATAAAATATTTCAAAAAGCAAGGACCTACTGTATGGCACGGGCTTCCCTAGTGGCTTAGTGGGAAAGAACTAGCCTACCAATGTGGGAGACGCAAGTTCGATCCCTGGATTGGGAAGACAGCCTAGAAAAGGAAATGACAATCCACTCCAGTATTCTTGCCTGGGAAACCCCATGGACAGAAGAGCCTGGAGGGCTACAGTCCAGGGGTCTGCAAAAGAGTTGGACACGACTTAGCAACTAAACGACAACTGCACAGCACAGGGAACTCTGTTCTGTAATAATTCTGTAATAATAAAAATGGGGAAAGTATCTGAAAAAGAAAAATATGTATATATGTATAACTGAATCACTTTGCTGTACACTTGAAATTAACACAATAGTCCAATATAAAATAAAAATTAAATAAAAAACAAGGTAATCTGTATGTGTGTGTGTGTGTATTTGTGCGTGCGTGCATGTGTTTGCTTTGCTTGCTTATGAAACAATTAAAAAGTTTACCTTTGGCCACATACTTCCCTAAACTTCTAGAGACAGATAGTATACTTCTATGAGCAGTGGATTCTCCACCTGTCTCTCAGAAGGTCTAAACTCACCTGCAGGTTCCCATCTGTGCAGATTCCCTGGGTCAGGTCAGATGGTCGGACTGTGGGAATGGAAGATTTCCCGGCAGGAAAACCCCAGACGGTGGGGGGGTGGTCCACACAGTCTTTTTTATCCCTGAGGAGATGAGAGGCTTTTAAATAACAATTAATGCTTTGAATAGTGCTTTACAGTTTAATTTTTTTCAAAATTACATCATTTTGTCCACGATGTGGCATATGGGATCTTAGTTCCCTGACCAGGGGTTGAATCCGTGCCTCCTGCAGTGGAAGTGCAGAGTCTTAACCACACTGGACCACCAGGGAAGTCCCATGTACAGTGGTTTATGATTTAGAAGTCCTTTACCATACATCATATCACCTGCCTGGGGCAAGCTATAAAATCTGTGCAAGATGAAAATGCAAGCCCTTGTTTAAAAATTTTTAGGAATCTCAGGATGGCAACATGGAGCATCAAGCCAAGCTCAGAGCACTGTGTGATGACCTAGGTGGCCACCTGTAAAACCAGCCTTCTTCCTACTGACATTCAGAACTGACTGTTTGAAACATCAGCAACCCACTGCCTTCCATGCCCAAGGCCTCTCCCCTCTTACCCCTCCATCTCTGTAAAGCAGCTGCAAATTACAAACACACAGCCCAAACTGGCTTACACAATAAGGAAATGTATTGGATCACATGACTAGCAGGCAAGAGAGAGGGTGGGCTTCAGGACCTACATGGTCCATGGTCTCTGGATGTTTCCCTGGCCTGCCCTGGGTTTTTTCACTTGGGCGGTGATATCATCCTCCAGCCAGAAGCAAGGATGGCTGCATAAGCTCTGGACCTTCCCACTGTGCAACACAATGTCCCAAAGAAGAGAAACCTCCTTCCTCCATGGCTCTCCTCTGAGAACAAGGACCTTTCCAGCCCAGCAGTGCTCTGCTTATCTCCCCTGTGAAATATCAGTCTGACTGATAAACCCACATCCCCGGACCAAACCCTGCACAGAGGAATGTTGTGTGCTGGCCCAACCTGGGGTCCTCTGACCAAGACCTGGCAAGGGTCAGAGAAGTGAAATTACCTCAGTTGACTTCAGCAGCCCTTTCCTGGTCCAACTGAGGTCCAGTCCCTGCACACATGGCTACTCCACAGTACAGGGTGTTACAGAGACTGCGCCCGCACCCCTTGGTGACAGCTGCCATGGGCAGCCATGTTTTCTAGCACATTGCATTGACCTCCAGCTACGTCTGATTGGACCATGAGTATTCTGATCTGGGGACCTCCAATCCGTTGGCCGTACAATGCAGAGAAAGATGAACTGGGCCGGATTGTTGCTCTGAGCATTTGAAGAAGAAATTATAAGACTGGTCCACCAACAGATGAATCGATAAAGATGGTGTGGTACATATAGACAATGGAATACTACTCAGTAATAAAACAGAACAAAATAATACCATTTGCAGCAACATGGATGGAACTAGAGATCATCATACCAAGTGAAGTAAGTCAGAAAGAGAAAGACCAATGCTGCATGATATGGTTGACATGTGGAATCTAAAATACGACACAAATGAACTTATCTACAAAGCAGAAACACATTCACAGACATAGAGAACAGACTTGTTGCCAAGGAGGAGGCAGGTGGGGGAGAGATGGATGGGGAGTTTGGGATTAGCAGATGCAAACTAGTATATATAGAATGGATAGACAACAAGGTCCTACTGCATAGCACAGGGAACTATGTGCAGTACGCTGTGACAAACCATAATGGAAGAGAATGTAAAAAGAATATAGATTATATGTGTATATACATTATACATTATATTATACATATTATAATATACATATATATTATATTATACATATATATTATATATGTGTGTATATATATGTATATATAAGTGAATCACTTTCCTTTACAGCAGAAATTAACACAGCATTGTGAATCAACTACATTTTAATATTAAAAAAAAAAAAGAAACTACAGGGCTGAGAGAAGAAGGCAGTCAGTATGCAAATTTGAAGTTTAAACATAGCAATGTAGAAAGAAGTCAGAGAGGCTACAGGGGGTCTTGAGCACCTGAAGTCATGAGGAAGAAGAAAGCCTGGACAAGCTTAAGCTCTAGAGGACAGAAAACATGTTGACTAAAGAGTGAGAAGCAGGCGAGGGGAGCAGAGGAGCTTGGAGAAGCTGACTTGTGTTAATGGCAGTAGCCAGAGTAAAACGTACAAACTGCTCCTGTGAGCAGTTTGATCACCAGGGCAGCCCTGAATCAGAACAGCCCTCTAGCTGCTGGAATTTCTGAGTCTGCATATCCAGCATTTCCTGGACTCCTTACCTGTGCCTAGCCCTCCCCTTCCTCTCCCACCACCGTTCTTTGACTGTTTTTGTGTTTCTTTACAACCAGAGGAGCCCTGTCTCAAGCAAGGGATCTTAGATTTCCAACTGCACTTGTCAGCTGAGTGAGACACAAGGAATACAAGAAAATAGCCATTCATTTATTCATCCATTCATTCATTCATACTGAAAACCTTGTACCCCATACTCCTTTGGGGATATTAGCAATAGGCTTCCTTGGTGGCTCAGAAAGTAAAGACTCTGCCTGCAATGCAGAAGACTGGGGTTCGATCCCTGAGTTAGAAAGATTCCCTGGAGAAGGAAATGGCTACCCATTCCACTATTCTTGCCTGGAGAATTCCAAGGACAGAGTAGCCTGGAGGACTTCAGTCATGGGGTCACAAAGAGTCAGACACGACCGAGTGAGTAACACACACACACATTCAGGAACATCACAGCCAGATTGGGGGAAGGGAGAAGACAGACAGGTAAACAAGTAATTAGGCTGTGCTGTGATGAGCATGATCAAGAGAGGAAGGCAGTGATGGAAATGGTCTCCCAAACTCAGCCACCTCAGAGGGAAGTGCCTCCGAAGCTTAAACCTCATTCGAAATGTTTGCTCCGAGGGAAGACGAGAGGCAAATGTTTGATAATAAACAAGCATATGGCGGATTAGTTTCCCTCCTCCTCCCCACTGTTTCCCTGTATCTATAATTCTTCCACTCGCATGACAAAAGAATTAAAAACAAACAAACACGGTTGATCCTGAGAGCTCTGCGCAGGTTGGTTCTGACGATGGACTGAAGTCCACAAAAGTGCAGCTCCTGGTTACTAAGAACTGTGATAACCAAAGCATATCCATGGTAACTGATCAGAAACATAGGAAATCTATGGCCTAGGAATCACTGATGAAACAGAGTAATCTGAGTAGATGATACTGACTTATGAATCCAGTTATGAAATTTTATTAGAAAAGGAATTATACCTTCAGAGAAAAGAAGGGGTTCACATATCAACAAACATCCATCTGCATCAGAGTAAATAACCTCACCTAGATTCCAAAGGAATTGTCCATTTCTCTGAAGAAGTCCAGGGATTTGAGACTCAAAAGCCGTGTGTTTATTGGTGGGGTGGGGTTTCAGGGGAGCAGAGAATGAGGGAAAACTTGTATATTTCTCTGGGGAGTATCTAACCACTCTTTCATGACTCATCTCATGGTCATTCAATAAATCCACTGCAAATTCACAGCTTGACGCTTCATACTGAAAGGCTACTTTAAGAAAGCACTAAGTCCTACAGGTGGGAAATCTTGCCAGGTCTCCGGAGCAAAAGGGCCCAAGGACCCTGTTGTTTAAGCATCCTATATATACTAGTTTGCATCTGCTTATCCCAAGCTCCCAACAAGGCGCTACTGTAAGTGGTGATGATTCAGTCGCTAAGTCATGTCTGACTCTTATGACCCCATGGACAGTAGCCTGCCAAGCTCCTCTGTCCGTGGGATTTCCCAGGCAAGAGTACTGGAGTGAGTGAGTTGCCGTTTCCTTTTCCAGGGAATCTTCTTGACCCAGGGATTGAACCCTCAGACCTGAGTCTCCGGGATTGCAGGTGGATTCTTTACCACTGAGCCACCAGGGAGGCCCATCCTACTGCATAGCACAGGGAATTATATTCAATATCCTGTGATACACCAGAGTGGAAAAGAATATGAAAAACAATGCACATATATATATATATATATATATATATAATCACTTTGCTGAGTAGAAATTAACACATTATAAATCAACTATACTTCAATAAAAAAATTTTAAGAAAGAAAAAAAAAAAAAACACCTCCAAGGATATTTGGTCTAAACTTTGGAGAAGGACCTTAGCTTAATGCTTAGAGAGAAATAATTACAGCCCACCCCCTCCCTGCCTCATTGGGACCTCACTAACATGCAAGATGTGCCATTAAACTTCTGAAACAAATAGCACTGCATAAATCATAAAGACTGAAATTTAATTTTTATATTACAATGGAGACAAGCAAGCCTGAGAAGAAGGCCCTAAGGTCAGCCAAGGGGAACAGAAATTGATTTCTTCATGAAGTCATCGTGCTGCAAACCCCTGGCCAGAGGTGACCTGGCCAGTGTCCACATCTGTATCAGAGAATCCCAACTGCCCTCCTCTCATACTTAGAAAACAGATTAATAACACAGCAAGCAATGATTGCATTAACGGTGTCACAGCTGCCTGTCTGATGAATTGCAACGGGCAGAAGTGTATATGGAAGCTACATTTTCAGAGTCAATGAGTTTTGATAATTGAGTTTATCTCACACAATGAGTACAGTTCTAGGAAATCTAGATAAAAAGCGTTACGGGCTTTGTTTGCTTAAGTGTTTCCTGAGCAGGACCATTAGCTTCCTACGACTTTTTTGGACATTTTGTTGTCATTCCATCCTGGGTAGGGTTTTCAGCAGAGATCTCAGGCATCATTTTCACCCCCACAGAACAGTTTTTGAATAATGTATGGGAGGACAAGCGAATCACACAGGACAAAGTCCAAAGCTCTGGTTAGTGGAGGCTAAGGGGAGCCTGACCTCTATGGCTTTGTTGTCATCCCCCATTACACACCGAAGCCCCCGAGAGAGGGTCCTGGGGGCACAGTTTGAAAACCACTGCACGATCCACAGTAAACCTCCACGCCTCTTTCCTAGTTAATAGAGTGTCACTGAAGCCTTGGGGAAGGGCTGGACTTGGCTTGGCCCTGGTGTGGGTCTGTACAACTAGAGAGGGAGGTGAGCACTGCCTGGGAAGACAATGTGCTTAGGCGAAGGGGGAGGGGTGGGAGGGAGTCTGGGATGGCAGGAGCCTAGGAGCCGATGGGGAACAGGAGGACCAAGACGGGACAGGAAGAAGAGAGACTGGAAAGTGGGGTGGGACAAGGACACAGCGGGTCTTGAACATCAAGTTAAGAAATTTGACCTTTGTCTTGTGACTGATTGTATCACTTTGCCAGGGCTGCCATGACAAAGAGTCACAGACTAGGGGGCCTGTAAGACAGACATTTTTTTTTAAGATTTTCTTTTTATGTGGACTGTGGTTATTTTATCTTTGATTGTACTGGGTCTTCGTTGCTGCACATGGACTTTCCCTGGTTGCGGCAAGCTGGGGTTACTCTTCATTGCGGTGCATGGGCTTGTCATTGCACTGCCTTCTCTTACTGTGGAGCACAGGCTCTAGGCACATGGGCTTCAGCAGTTGTCAAGCAGGGGCTTAGTTGCTCCGAGGCTTGAAGGATCTTTCCTGACCGGGGATCAAACCCATGTCCCCTGTATTGGCAGGTGGATTCTTATCCACTGTACCACCAGGGAAGTCCTATGTGGACCATTTGAATTTGTTACAATATTGCTTCTGTTTTATGGTTTGGGGTTGTGGGCCATGAGGCATGTAGGGTCTTAGCTTTCTGACCAGGTATCGAACCTGCACCCCCTGCATTGGAAGGTGGTCTTAATTAACCACTGGACCACCAAGAAAATCTCTAAATCATATTTCTAGAAGCTAGAAGTTCAAGATCAGGATGTAGGCAGGTTGCTTTCTTCTGAAGCCTCTCTCCCTGGCTAACAGACAGCCATCTTCTCTCTGGGTCTTCACACGGTCTTCCCTCTGTGTGTGTGTCCTAATCTCCTCGTCTTAGGGACACAAATCATATCGGATTAGGGCCCACCCAAGTGACCTCTTTTTAGATTACTTCTTTGAAGACCCAGTTTAAATGCAGTCATATTCTTAGGTACCAGGAGTTAAGACTTCACCAAACAAATTTGGAAGGCACACCTTTCAGCCCATAACAATGAGATTTATATTTATATCATACATAGATAAATACATATTTTTAGGCTTTAAAAAAAATTCATCTGGCAATAGGGCAAAAAAAATTGATTGGCTCCAGGCATAGTGCAAAAGTGGAGAGAGTTAGAAAAGAGAAAAGCCTGAAGACACAGCCCACTGCAGAGCTGTAAAATAGTGCACATGCAATAAGCAAGGAATAAACAGCAACTGTAATTACTCGCTGGCTCGGAAGGTGCAGTCCAGTCCATGCATACCATGGGAGTTCCGTGTGTGGCCAGGGGCTTGTGGAGGGCTCACATCTCAAGGGGTGGATTTCAGATAGGAGAGCTGAGGGAGTGAAAAAGCAAAAGTGTTAGTAGCTCAATCATGTCCGACTCCTTGCAACCCCATGGACTGTAGCCCACTAGGCTGCTCTGTCCATGGGATTCTCCAGGCAAGAACACTGGAATGCGTTGCCATTCCCTTCGCCAGGGGATCTTCCCAACCCAGGGATGAACCTGGGTCTCCTAAAATGCAGGCAGATTCTTTACAATCTGAGTTGAGGGAGGGTCTACATTTTAAAACAGAGAAGGCAATGGCACCCCACTCCAGTACTCTTGCCTGGAAAATGCCACGGATGGAGGAGCCTGGTAGGCTGCAGTCCATGGGGTCGCTAAGGGTCGGACACGACTGAGCAACTTCACTTTCACTTTTCACTTTCATGCATTGGAGAAGGAAATGGCAACTCACTCCAGTGTTCTTGCCTGGAGAGTCCCAGGGACGGGGGAGCCTGGTGGGCTGCCGTCTATGGGGTCACACAGAGTCGAACACGATTGAAATGACTTAGCAGCAGTAGCAGCAGCTACATTTAAAAAGAGGTGAAGAAAGAACCCAAGTACAGGCTTTGCCGCTGGAACCAGTGTTTGCAGACCTCCATCTGTAAAGTCTGGACAAGACTGCACTACTGGGGGCTTCTGGCCCAAATTCACTAGGTTAGGATGTGCTGCTCAGAGCGTGATATTTAAATTTGAAGGGCTGGGGACTTCCCTGGTGGTCCAATGGCTAAGACTCATTCAAAACGCAGGGGGCCCAGGTTTGATCCCTGCTCAGGGAACTAGATCCCACATGCTGCAACTAAAAGATCCTGCGTGCTGCACCTAAGACCCAGCACAGCCGAGGAAGTAAAAAAAAATAATAATAAATTAAATATGAAGGACTTTGCCCTCGCATCTTAACTGATCCTGAAGAGATGCCCAGATTCGATGCTGAAAGAGCACTTGCTTCCTTCGATGACTTGGGGTTTTGCATTTTTATCCTGTTGGAATACACTAGACAACCTCTCAGGGTCCCTGAATCCCAACAAGGCAAACAGCAGCCCCCAGTGGAGGATGGGGCGGGGGGGGGGTGGCGTCTCCCATCTGAGCAAGTCACACAGTTGCTAGCACCCCCACCCTGCATGTGTTTCAATGGGACTGATTTTTCAGAAAGAATTTTTAGACAAGCTCAAATAACAATCTCAAAAAGCCAGACTCCAGAGAACAATGAGAAAATGTAGAAAAGCCAAATATAAAAATACTGGCACATGCAGAAGAAAAGAAAAGAAAAATCAATTCACTTCCACAGATTACAACTGGTAATTCCCAGAGGGACGGGTAGATTTTGGAAGAGAAAAAGAGATTATATTTTATGGGAAGAGATACAATAACCATTCTCTTCCCATAAAGCAACTGATGGAAGATTGTCTCTGCTCCATAGCTACACTGCACATTTTCGGGATAATACTAACAGGAAATCAATAGGATGTTTTCTATGTGAAAAGACATTATCTCTCTGGAATCCCAGCATGGCTAATCAGGCTACAGAAGATCTTCATGAAAACTTACCATTCACCATTCATCTTGGTCCTGGGACAGTAAGTAGCTCTTAAATCCAGACCTTTGTTTATTTAAAAATTATTCCCATTTTTTTAAAATAAATAATCATATAGAAAGCTTCACCCTTCATTAGCACCAACAAGCCTTCAGAAAACACCCCATGACAAGTGTCTCCACGGTGGGCCAGTGCCCTTCAGAAAGTCCCTCCCACCCATGGGTAAAGAACCATAACTTTAGCCACCAGAAGTTTCATCAAGGCATAATGTGGCAGCTGGGCTTCTCTGGTGGTTCAGTGGTAAAGAATCTGCCTCCAGTGCAGAAGAAGTAGATTTGAGCCCTGGGTCCAGAAGATCTCCTGGAGAAGGAAATAGCAACCCACTCCAGTATCCTTAGGGCTTCCCTCATAGCTCAGCTGGTAAAGAATCCACCTGCAATGCAGGAGACCCCATTTGATGTCTGGGTTAGGAAGATCTGCTGGAGAAGGGATAGACTACCCACTCCAAAATTCTTGAGCTTCCCTAGTAGCTCAGCTGGTAAAGAATCTGAGACCTGGGTTCAATCCCTGGGTTGGGAAGATCCCCTGGAGAAGGGAAAGGTTTTGTGGCCTGGAGAATTCCATGAAGTATATAGTTCATGGGGTCGCAAAGACTCGGACATGACTGAGCGACTTTCACTTTCACTTTCTTTCCAGTATCCTTGCCTGGAGAATCCCATGGACAGAGAGGAGCCTGTCAGGCTACAGTACATGGGGTCGCAAAGAGTCAGACACAACTGAGCAATGGAATAGCAATGTGCCAGCTACGACAAGCTCAGTGGGATTTATGGGATCTTGTTTTTAACACCCACGGGTCTGACAGAGAACCAAAGTTAATATTAGCCAAAAAAAAAAAAGTTTGTGCTGGGGTAATTTTCCCGAGAAAGGCTTTGGTGGCTGGTGGATTTGAACGCTTTTATACATGTGCCCTTGGTCAGGTGACCCATAAGTATGCAAGAGACTGGACATCTTGTCTCTCCTTCCTCAGTAGGATGTCAACTCCATCCTGGAAGTCTCTCATTTTTCCAAGAAACTAATTTGATTGTCCCACTCAGATCAGGTTTGGGTTTAGCACTGGGTCTGCCCTTGTTGCAGTTTCCTAGGGCTGCCTTAACACAATACCAAACACTGGATGTCTCAGAACAACAAGGGACTTCCCCAGTGGCCCAGTGGTTAAGAATCTGCCTTCCAATGCAAGGGACTCGAGTTTGATCCCCGGTCAGGGAACTAGGATCCCACACGCCCAGAGCATCTAAACTTTCATGCCACAGCTAGAGAAGCCTATTTCACAAGGAAGAGTCAATACAGCCAAAAAAACCAACAGTAATAATAATAAAACAACAGAAATTTGGGTGGAGGCTAGAACTCCGAAATCAAGGTGTCGGCAGGGCTGTGCCTTCCCTAAGGGCTCCCAAGGAGAATCCTTCCTGGCTTCATCCAGCTTTGGAGGCTTCCAGCAATCACTGGCGTTCCACATTTCCAGAGAAAAGCATATTGTAAGATACTAGGGTTTAGGACTTTAACATGTCTTTTTTTTAGAAGACACGATTTAAGCTGTAACAGCCCTCAAGGAACTGACCTCTTACTAAGTACTGACTAGATAACTCCTAACATGGTTAGGTTACATCAGGGTTTCTCAACCTTGGCATATAGGACATATTGTCCGGGCAATTCTTCACTGTGGGGAGTCGTCCTGGGCACTGGAGGAGGTTTAGCAAAATCTCTTGCTCCTGCCAATTAGAGATGCCAGAACACTCCTCCACCCTTGAGACAGGCTGTCTCTAGATATTGCCAAAAAGACCCCTGACTGGGCACAATTACCCCTGGTTGAGACTCACTGGCTTAAATGAAATGAAAACCAAGCTTATAAAGGTGCCACGTGTTGGATCCCTGGGTCAGGAAGATTCCTCTGGAGGAGGAAATTGCAACTCGCTCCAGTATTCCTGCCTGGAAAATCCCCACAGAGGAGCCTGGTGAGCAATAGTCCACGGGGTTGCAAAGAGTCAGACATGACTAAGCAACTGAGCATCACAGTAGGTTGAATGCATACAAAGAGGTTAGGTTAGATATGCATCAATCAAAGGTTTCCTAGAAGATATGAATCCTAAGCAGCTCCCTAAACATCTGGATTTTCTTTCATTTATTCAGCGATTATTTACTGAGTGCCAACTATATATCAGGTACGAGACTGATCTGAGCACCGGGAGAAAAATAGACAACCGCATTGATTTGAAACCTCTGCCTTAAACATCATGTGTTTCAGGGGATTCCCTGGCAGTCCAGTGGTTAGGACTCCATGCTTCTACTGCAGGGCACATGGGTTTGATCCCTGGTCAGGAAACTAAGTCTCCGAAAGCCACATAGCTTGACCAAAAACAAGCAAGCAAACAAACAAAACACATCATCTATTTCAGTGAGAAAGACCAAAAGTATGAGGTAAATAAAATATATACAGTTGGCCCCCCAGCAACACAGTTTCAAACTGCATGGGTCCCCTTACATGCAGATTTTTTTAATAGTACAGTCCCACAGGAGTCCCAGTAGGCTAAATCTGCAGATTCCCAAGTGGGGATACAGAGAGACCGTGTGTATTAGAAGGCCAACCATAAGTCACACGTGGATTTTGACTGTGAGGAGGATTGGCACCCTGAAACCCCACGTTCTTCAAGGGTCAAGCATAGTATGGTAAATAATGCTACCTGTGAATGCAAAAAAAACTAAAGCTGGCAAGGAAGGTAGGAAGTGTTGGGAGGATGCTGAAATTTTTCCAGAGTGGCCTAGGAAGAGCTCACTGAAATGTGGATGCAAGTCTTAGAAATGGGGGCAAGCCAGGGAAATTTGGGCAGAGGTCATGTAGGCAGAGGGGAGGGCAGGGGCCAAGGCCCTGAGGCAGAGATATTCCCAAGGTGTCTGAACATCAGGAGGCCTGTGGAACAGAGAGAGAGATAGGAGGGGATGGTAGGAGGGGAAGTCAGGGAGGTAACTTCAGGGTACAGACAATACAGGGTTTGTGGTCCGAGTAAAGGCATGCCGTCACTCCAAATGATGTGAAAAGCCAGTGGAGATATGTGCGGAGGGATGAACGTGGACCAGTGTGTTGGGTGGTGTGAGACGTGGTGAGATTCTAAATGCACGTATTTGAAGGTACCGCCAAGAAGACTTACTGATGTGCTGAACGGAGAATCAGTCTTTGGCTTTGACTAATGGAAAAACAGTCAGTATTAATTGAGATGGGCGGGGGTGGGCTTCCCTGGTGGCTCAGTGGTAAAGAATTTGCCAGCCAATGCAGGAGACACGGGTTCCATCCCTGGTCCAGGAAGATTCCGCATGCCTCAGAGCAACTAAGCCCATGTGCCACGACTACTGAGCCTGCGCTCTAGAGCCCATGTGCTCCACAATAAGAGAAGCCACGGCAGTGAGAAGCCCGTGCGCCTCAGCTAGAGAGTAGGCCCCGCTTGCCACAACTAGAGAAAAGCCTGTCCAGCAACAAAGACCCAGCACAGCCAGAAATAATAAATAAATAAAATTTTCCAAAAAAAATTTTTTAATGTGCTAATCTGAAGGTTCTTTATTTTTTAAAAAATTGAGATGGGAAGTCTGAAGAAGGAGTGTGTTTGGAGGGATTATCAGAGGATTAAGGTTTTTTAATGTAGTAAATATAAATAACAAAATTTACCACTCTAACCATTTTGAAGTATACAGTTCTGTGTCATTTAATTCATTCATTGTTGTACAACCACCACCACCCTCCATCTCTGGTACTGTTATAGCTTCTCCAGCTGAGACTGTGTACCTATTACCCCACCCCTTCTCCCCAGCAATCACCATTCTATTGATACTTTGTCTCTATGAATTGGACTAGTCTAGAATCTCATGTAAGAGGAATCATACAGTATTTGTCCTTTTGTGACTGGCTCATTTCACCTAGCATAATGTCATCAAGCCTCCGTCAAATTGAGGCATGTCAACATTCCCTTCCTTTTTAAAGCTGAATAATATTCCAGTGTGAGTAGGTATCACATTTGAATTCTCCATTCATCCATTGACAGACACTTGGGTTGCCTCCACTCATTGGTTACTGCAAGTAACACTGCTATGAACTTGAGTGGACAAGTATCTGTGTGAGTTCCTGTTTTCAGTTCTGGACATATATTTAGGAGTAGAGTTACTGAATCATACGGTAATTCTGCCTAAGTTTTCAAAGAACTGTCCTGCCATTTCCCACTGCAGCTGCACCATTTTACATCCCTATATGCAATGCACAAGAGTTCCAATTTCTCCACATCTTCAGTATGGATTTTAGCAGAAAGGTCAGACCAGCTACACCAATTTGCGAATCAGAGCTTACCAATGGAGTTTATTTGTTTATTAATATTTATTCATTTATTTGGCTGTGCCAGGTCTTAGTTGTGGCATATGGGATCTAACTCCCTGTCAAGGGATCAAGCCCGTGCCCCCTGCATTGGGAGTTCAGAGTCTTAGCCACCGGACCACCAGGGAAGTCCCCTACAGATGATATTTAAAGTCATCACACTGGCTGGAATCATCTAGGTCTGTGTCATTCAACAGAGTAGCCTCAAGCCACATATGGTCATTTACCTTTATATTAATTGAAATTAACTAAAACTTTAATTCCTTAGCAACATTTCAGGTACTCTCTAAACACATGTGACTAGCGGCTATTGCATTGGACAGCACAGATCCAGAACATCCCCATCATCACATAAAACTCCACTGGACAGCACTGGTTAGGAACACAGAAAATATAAAAAAGAAGCTTCGACTTCCCTGGTGGTCCAGTGGCTAAGACTGTGTTCCCAATGCAGGGTCCCAGGATTCAAGCCCTGGTTGGGGAGCTGGATTCCACAGGCCACAACTAAGAGTTCAAATGCCACAACTAAAGATCCTGCATGCCACGACTAAGGCCCAGCACAGACATATAAATAAAAACAAACAGAAGAGGCAGAGGTCCACGCCCGGAGTCAGAGGGCGCTTTAACACTGAGATCTATGGCAGAGCTGAGTACAGTCCTCCTAGAGCTGTTACCCTCTTTGCCAGGGACAGTTCCAACTGTGCTTATGGCCCTAGGATAATTAATAGTGGCTCCTTCCACTCTGAAAAGTGCTCCAGTGTGGGTGATAATATGGTCACCCCACCTACACCCCACCTACATCTCATCTACACTGAAGTAAGAGTTACCAGGTGGCATCTCCCGTGAAGGGAATATGCAGAGCTGCAGTGACTCAGAATCCTCACCCGGGCTGCCCCACCAGACACTCAGCTCATTACTGGGAGCCATTTAGAGGATTGGTTACAGTCTGCTTCTCTCTATGACTAAACCATCCTGGAGAAATCTGTGCATGTTCAAGGCTGTGCCTTTGGGACCGGCTGGAAGCAGGTGTGAACTCCAGGCCCCTGTGCTAAGGGTCACAAGGACAAGCACATAGCCTTGTGTCCCCTTGTTTCTTTCACTCACTGGTTCTGATGCCCTGACAAAGGATGAGTTTCGACTCGTAAAGACTCTGCCTCTGACATCTCCTGCTAGAACGTGCCTCTCTCCCACAGCCTACCCTGGGGCCACCATCTGCTTATTTACAGCAAATCTCACTTCACCTGTTGACATTTACATGCACATGCCAAAACTAAAAGAAAGCCTGAAGAATGAGGGATGAGAAGATCTGGGGTGTTCCCAGGCCACTCCATGCTTCCTTCACTAGGTGGGCTGGAATATGGTAGACAAGCAGGAAGTTAAGGGCATGCATTCCGAAATCCCCTCTGACACCTTCACAATGAGTGAAACCCCGTGGTAGGCAAAAACAATAGCCCTTGTTTAATTCTGAAGTTTATATGCACGTTGGCATGGTTCTAGCGCAACCTCTCATTTCCATGGAAACCATGTATGAGGCTACAAAAAGAGGATTCTGACCAGAGTGAGAAAGGAGTAGTAGTGATGAAACTTGCTTTCAGATAAGCTTCTGGTAAAAGGAAGGACAGGAGAAAACCAAGAGGAGCTCCAGGTACCTAAAGCTATTGTTAGGGAGAGTGATGCTCTCAAGACACGCAGAATGAGAACTCGCCGCCCAAGCAGAGCCTGCTGACCCCTGAGCTGATTCTGATCATCTAGGTGGCTGCGTGGTTCATCCAAAACGGCTTTTATTTTTTAATTGATTTATTTACTTTTGGCTACACTAGGTCTTTGTGGCTATGCACAGGCTTTCTCTAGCTGCTGTGCACGGGCTTCTCACTGCTGTGGCTTCTCTTGTTGCAGAGCACGTGCTCCAGGGCTTGAGGGCTCGGGAGTTGTGGCACATGGGCTTAGGTTGCTCCTCCGCATGTGGAATCATCCTGGACCATGGATCGAACCCCTGGCCCCTGCAGTGGCAGGTGGACTCCCATCCCCTGTACCATTGGGGAAGTCCAAGACTGCCTTATTTTTGTTTTCTTAAGAAAAACCACACGTTCTTCAGTCAATGGCTCTCCTCTACAAGGAGAGGCATGGGATGGGAGAGTAGAAGGGACCCGTGGTGTCAGTTTCCTGTGACTGCCATATAAAGTGCCACAAACTGGAGGACTTAAAAAGCAGACATGTGGGGCTACCCTGGGGGCCCAGTGGTACAGAACCCACCTGACAACGAAGGCGACACTAGTTCAATCGCTGATCTGGGAAGATCCCACATGGCACAGGGCAACTAAGGCCATGTGCCACAACTACCAAGCCTATGGCACCAGAGTCCAGAAGCCACAGCTGCGGAAGTCCACATGCTCTGGAGCCCACGCTCCATGACAAGAGAAGCCTCCACAATGAGAAGCCCGCGCACCGCATTTAGAGAGTAGCCCCCAGATGCCACAACTAGAGAAAAACCCACGCAGCAATGAAGACCCAGCACAGCCAAAAATAAACAAACAAAAAAAAGCAGACATCTATTCTTTCACAGTTCTGAAAGCCAGAAGCCTGAAATCAGAGTGTCAGCAGAACCACTTCCTCTGAAGGATCCTAGGGCAGGATCCTTCTTGGATCCTGCCGACTTCTGGTGTCTCCTGGCACCTCTGGCTTCTGGCAGCATCGCTCCAACCCCTGCCCCTGTGTTGACGTGAATGCCTTCCCTGCATCTATGTCTCAAATCTCCTCTGCCTTCTTCTTATAAGGACGCCTGTCTTTGGATTTAGGGCCCAATCAAAATCCAGGAGAATGTCAACTTGAGATTTTTAAATATGCAAAGACCCTTTCCCCAAATGAGCTTGCATTCACAGATTCCAAAGATTAAGACCTGAACATATATCTGGGGGGACCACTATCCCCACATCACAGGAGACTCTGCCCTGGGAGCTGCAAAAATTCACTCTGTGCACCAACAAGGTGATGCCATGAGTCCTGAGGCTTTGGCCAATTTCAGAGGCACGGCAAGACCAGTTTCTATCACACTGAGACCTGCCAACACAGGAAAGCTGAGGCGTTGCCATGGCAATTCCAAACCTTGAAACTTTTGTCCTTTTGTATTGTTTGCAAGGAACTAATTGCTCTACCATCACATGAAACTCATGAATCAAATAGATGGGCTGTTTCTGGAGGAAAACTGTTGCTCAGAGTGGGAACTTCCCTCTCATCAAGCAAACAGAATCTGTGACATCCTTTGGATTTCCCCGAATGACCATTGTCCTAGCCTTAGCAGTAACCTTAAACTCACAATCAGACACATTTGGTAAGAGCGGAGAGAAGTACCACCCATACTTAGTGCCCTCCACCACTCCAGCTCAGAAGAGACTTTGAAAATGCTGGTCTTTGGACTTCCCTGGTTGTCCAGTGATTAAGACTCCATACTTCCAAAAAAAAAGAAAAAAAAGACTCCATGCTTCCAATGCAGGGGCTGCAGGTTCAATCCCTGGTCGGGGAACTAAAATCCCACACGATGTGGGGCATAGCCAAAAAGAGAGAGAGAGAAAGAGAAAGAAAAGGCCAGGGGTAACACGGACAGAAGAGGAAAAGCCTCAGTATCAATAGTTTATCATGATGGATACGCTCTGCCAGGCGCAGAACACGTTACAAGGAGCTGGCAGAAGGGCCAGGCAGCAGGTGAAAGCCTATTTCTTGGAGACACCCTGTCTTTTTTGTTCACCCTTCCTGGGATTTTCATGCAGGTAGGCATGTAAGAGGGATGATTTTAGTAAACGCATCAGAGTTTCATCCTAGACAGAATTTTGGCTGAAGGTTCTGTGGATGATTCTCTGCTCTGTGAATAAAGACAGCTGTGACTACCCTCTTCACTTCATCCATCACCAAGGCAAGAATTCAGCACCTTGCCTTGGTAGCATGCAGGGATGTCAACACATGGCCCCACGCGGCAGTCATGGCATGGAGCTCCAGAGAAAGGAAAATGCAGAGGAAACCCTCTCCTTCTCAATAATATTTCACAATAGATACAGTTTTTGCTTCTATCACAGTTACAGACTGTGATCAGCTTAAAAATGAAACATCAGGACCTGCCTGGTGATCCATTGATTATGCCTGCCAGTGCAGGGGACATGGGTTTGATCCTGGTCTGGGAAGATCCCACATGCCATGGAGCAACTGAGCCCTTGTGCTACGTCTACGGAGCCCACATGCCCTAAAGCCCATGCTCCACAAGAGAAGCCACTGCAATGAGAAGCCCACGCATTTCAATGAGAGAGTAGCTGCCACTCTCCGAAACTAGAGAAAGCCTGCAAGCAGCAACGAAGACCCAGTGCAGCCAAAAATAAATTTGCTTTCAAAAATGAAATGTCAGAAATAGGACAACAAAGTTAAGATGGTCTTCAAACTTCGGGTTCTCAAGAAAAAAATTTTCAAGTTCTCTTTATAGAAGGAGGTTGCGCGTTTTTAAAAGAATAGGATAATTAAACATATTGTCCACAAAATTATTTAAAAGGCCCCACCTCTGGACAAGGAAGTGATGACAGTAACATTTTCCTGAAATCGTTACCCTCTCTGTTCTAAACCTTCAAGAACAGTTTGCTTTGCCCACTTCTGTTGATCAGGACCACAGGTCTGCCCTCTGCTGGTGAAGGGACAGTTCAGCATCATTACAACTGGAAAGGGGATGGCTGTCGGGCCAATTTCCCAGCTGCCTTGCCAGAGATGCAGAAATGTGCTGAATCTCCTAATTCAGAGACTTTTAAAAAATAATTATCATATGTCCGACTCTTCGTGATCCCATGGATTGAAGCCCCCCAGGCTCCTCTCCTCTGTAATCTCCCAGAGTTTGTTCAAATTCATATCCATTGAGTCAGTGATACCATCCAACCATCTCATCTTCTGCGTCCCCTTTTTCTTTTGCTTCAGTCTTTCCCAGCATCAGTTACACATCGACATATATCCATTCTCTTTTTTTTAACTTTGGTTTGTTTTTTGTTTTTAAAATGTATTTATGTATTTGCTTTTGGGTACACTGGGTCTTTGTTGCTGTGCAGGGGCTTTCTCTAGTTGCAGCAAGGGGGGGTGCTCTCTAGTTGACATGCACAGGCTTCTCTCTGTGGCGGCTTCTCTTGTTGTGGAGCACAGGCCCAGGTGAGCAGGCTTCAGTGGTTGTGGCACACAGGCTTAGTTGCCCTGTAGCACCCTGTGGCATGTGGAATCTTCCTGGACCTGGGATTGAACCAGCTCCCTTTGCATTGCAAGGAAATTCCTAACCACTGGACCATCATGGGAAGTCCTCTTTTTTTAAATATTTATTTATTAGACAGTGAGGGATCTTCGTTGCGGTCCACAGGAGTTTTTGTGGCAGCGTGTAGACTCTCTAGCTGTGGCACATGGGCTCCTGAGTGTGTGGGCTCAGGAGCTGCAGGACGTAGGCCTAGTTGCTCCAAGGCGTGCGCGATCTTAGCTTCCCCAACCAGGGATGGAACCTGAGTCCCCTGCATTGCAAGGTAGATTCTTAACAACTTGGCCACCAGGGAAGCCTTGGCCCACTCTTCTTTAGATTTTTCCCATATAGGCCCTTACAGAATACTGAGTAGTCTTCCCTGTGCTATACCGTAGGTCCTTGTCGTTTGCCTATTTTATATATAGTAGCATGTATATGTCAATCCCAATTTCCTAACTTACCCCTCCCCCTCTATTTCATGGAGACTTTATCTCAGAGTCAGAGCTCTTGAGTGGGCAACTTCCCACACACATATCTGAAACATCACTATATAAATTAAACTGAAAAAGAAAAACAAAAGTAAAGGCTGTCATAAAAGGAGATAGACCTTCAGTGGAACCCTGGTTTCACAATGTGCTAGTTGCACAAGCTGGAAAAAGCAGATCTCAACCTAGTTTCCTCATCTGAAAATGAGGCTGCTAATACTTACTGAAAGGATTACTTGTGTCCGACTCTTGGCGACCCCATGGACTGCAGCCCACCAAGTTCCTCTGTCCATGGAATTCTCCAGACAAGAATACTGGAGTGGGTTGCCATTCTCTTCTCTGGGAGATCTTCCTGACCCAGTGATCGAACCTGCGTCTCCTGCATTGCAGGCAAATTCTTTACCGTCTGAGCCACCAATACTGACTCAATGGACACAAGTTTGAGCAAACTCCTGGAGACAGTGAAGGACAGGGAAGCCTGGCATGCTGCAGTTCATAGGGTAGCAAAGAGTCAGACACCACTTAGCGACTAAACAACAGCAACAATACTTACGAAGCTGGCAAAACGGTCATTCGGATTTTTCTGTAACATTTTATGGAAAAGCCCAAATGAACTTTTTAGCCAACCCAGTACATCAGCAAGTTTTCCAAAAGACTCAATGAGATAGTGAATTCGTTGCCACAATGTCTGGCACACGGTCAGTATTCCATACATGACATAAAAGAGTAAATATTTTTCTTTGCTACTGGCTGCAGTAGGAGAAGCCAACGTCAGCAATGAAAAATGGGCCCTGAGATTCTATAGTTTGTAAATAACATCATCACCTCTGGCCGAACAGTTCTCAACCTGTGTCCCCCAGGGGGATTTTGGCAATGTCTGGAGACGTTTTTGGTTGTCCCAGCTGGGGAACGGTACCACCGACATCTAGCGGGTGGAGGCTGGAATGCTACTTAGCATGCCATGGTGCACAGGATAGACCCACGGCACTAAATGTTCTTAGCACCAAGGTGGAAAACTGCTCCAGCCTTTCTAGAAGCGTCTTTAGCTTTAACACCGAGGAACTAAGGCCTCAGCCACCAGCTACCTACAGATGAAGCTATGCTTCCCTCAACTTGAAAACCCATTCAGAGATGCAGGCTACAAGCCCTCACCACGTGTCAGGTGTGGCTTTAAGCAGTGGGGACTCTCTGCTGGGTTCCAGAACTTTCAGTACCTGACAGATGGGTAGCATTTCTGCATTTCCGCTCCGCTTTCTAGGTGACAGTGAGATTAGAAGTAAGGCCTCTGGGGCTTCCCTGGTAGTTCAGTGGTAAAGAATCTATCTGCCAATGCAGGAGACACAGGTTTGATCCCTGGTCCAGGAAGATCTCGCATAGCGTGGGGCAACTAAACGTGTAGGCCACAACTGCCGAGCCTGTGCTCTAGAGTCTGTGCTCTGCAACGAGGGAAGCCACTGCGATAAGAAGCCCGCACATCGCAACGAAACAGTAGCCCCTGCTCACTGCAACTAAAGAAAAGCTTGTGCAGCAACAAAGACTCAGCACAGCCAAATAAAGAAATAAATAAAGTTATTTAAAAAATAAGTAAGGCGTCTGGATTCAAAAGCCACCCAAAATTAAGAGGTCAAGATTCCATAAAGATTTAAAAATTGTGGTAATATATACATAACATACAATTTACCACCTTAACCAGGTATAAGTGTATCCTTTTGTAGTATTAAGTACATTCACATTGTTATGCAGCCCATCTCCAGAACACTTTCCATCTATCTACACTGAACTTCTGTACCCAAAAAACAACTCCCCAGTCCCCTCCCTTCAAGAACTTCTGGTAATTTTGTAAGAGAAGATACTCCAATACTTTGGCCACTTGATGTGAAGAGCCATTGGAAAAGACTCTGATGCTGAGAAAGATTGAAGGCAGGAGGAGAAGGGGTCGACAGAGGACGAGATGGTTGGATAGCATCACCGACTCAATGGACATGATTTTGAGCACGCTTCAGGAGATGGCAAAGGACAGGGAAGCCTGGTGTGCTGCAGTCCATGGGATCGCAAAGAGTCAAACACGATTGTCTGAATAACCATAACAATACTAATTTTTCTAAACTGACCTTCAGCAGCCATCTAGGTACCATAAGGGCATCCAGTCTAAGCAGTCACAATTCCCAAGAACAGAAGGAGGCAACATGGAAAGAGCTTCCCTCCTTGCTGATGTAATGGAGTGGTGGACCATCCACTTTCATTACATTACATTACATTACATTACATTACATTACATTGCTTGACTTTGGGCTGCTGGTACTGTTGGATAATAAACTTCTTACCATTTGGGGGGGAATGTAAAAACAAATTAAAACAAAAGAAACCAAAAAACAAGCCAAAAAAAAAAAAAAAAAAACAACCCCAGAGGTTTTTATTTGAAATTGGCATTACATTTAAAAGGAGCCATTTCTCCAAGCCTAGCCTGACTCTGTTGTCAAGGCTGGTGCCCACTCAACTCAACCACCCTCAGTGACAACTACTCCCTGGCCTGTCTCTTCCTGGGATTCCCACTGGATGGAAAGGGAGATGGACAGCAACCAAATTGCAGAGGCATGAACTTCCTGAGATCAGGGATGCTGGGGAGAGGGTTGGTCTGCCCCAATTCAGAGGGATTGAGGGCTTTCCTTGGCATTGTCCTGCCCCTGGGGGTCCTTGGCACTCCCATCTGAACTCTGTCACTCTCTCAGTGGGTAAAAACTTGTCTATGCTTCTCCATCTCCATCATCTTTTGTTTCCAGCTCCTCCTCTTCTCCTAGTTTTAGCACAAGTTAAATACATGCTTGTGTCTTAAGCACTTCTTATACGCCAAGCACACAATGCTGTTGGAAATGTAGACACAAAATACACTTGCTTCAAGGAAATTACAGAGACTTCCCTAGCGGCCCAGTAGCTAAAAAAGAATCCACCTTACAATTCAGGGGACACAGGTTCAATCCCACATGACCCAGAGCAACTAAGCTGACACACCACAACTCCTGAGCCCACACTCCACAGCTCGTGTACCACAATAGAGAGCCTGGGCACTGCAAGTACTGAGCCTTCCTGTTCTAGAGCCTGCAGCAACAACTAGAGAAAAGCCTGAGGGCCACAACTGCAGAAGCACTCATGCCGCAATGAAGAGCCTGAAAGTGAAGGTGAAAGTCACTCAGTGTCCAATTCTTTGTGACCCCATGGACTATATACTCCGTGGAATTCCCCAGGTCAGAATACTGGAGTGGGTGGCCTTTCCTTTCTCCAGGGGATCTTCCCAAACCCAAGGATTGGACCCAGGTCTCCCACATTGCGTGTGGATTCTTTACCAGCTGGGCCACAAGGGAAGCTCAAGAATACTGGAGTGGGTAGCCTATCCCTTCTCCAGCGGATCTGGGGTCTCCTGCATGGCAGGCAGATTCTTTACCAACTGAGCTATCAGGGAAGCCCTTCCCCAAATGGGGAAGTATCATAACATTGTTTGCTACAAAGGGACTTAGATTGAAAACGGACAGAACACGAAGTCTGTCTTTGCTCCCTCCAGAAATCCCAATAAAATGATGATAAAAGAATTAAACGGGTACAAACGCACATGGACAAAATGAATGATTGTCAACAAAATTTTGGAAAATGCAACCTGGAAGGGCCGTTGGAAATGACTTAGGCTACAGCTTTCTCCACTCTGCTAAATGCCCATGGGGTATGGGAAGACTACTGGAAAGTGTGCTGGTTTGTGCTGCAGGATCCACAAGTGGTTCAGGAACTGCAGGCTGGCAGGGGTGGTGATAGTTTACATTAAAAATAGTTAAATATGCCAGATTTCCTCACCAGTGTACTCAGCCAGGCAATGATTCCATCTCCACCCCTATTGGAGATTTATTATCTGGTAAGAAAAGGTTCTAAAGTCTAGATACCAGAGCACAGCTAGATACCAAATGTTGTACTAAAAAAAAAAAATGGGAATTTTGTAAATGTCTAGGTACTAAAATACTATTCCTGGCCCCTTCCTCTGCATGGCTTTTACCTACCCCAGGCCGAAGAAAGGAAGACTCCTCTCTGGGAAAACCAATCCACCTAAGAGAAAAGACCTACAGAATCAACATCTGGGGGACTTTATCTGACAGCTCTTCAACAGGCCCACCAGAAGGCAAGCCTTAAACATATATGTGGAGCTCTCATCAATAGACAGCCAAGGATCATCAGAGCTATAATAAAAGCACTCTCCCCTCCACCCTCCCCCCCCCCCAAAAAAAAATACAGGAAAGAAATAACTAGGAGGACTAGAAACAGTAAGGGAGTGGAATAAAACTAGGTATATCCTGACACATATGAGGAGAGAACTAATTGCATCCACAAAGTTATTGTAAAGGAAAATATCAGAGAACAAGAAAGAAATGTGGAAAAATAAAAAAAATACTGTTGAGTCCATTTAGTCACTCAGTTGTGTCCAGCTGTTTGTGACCCCATGGACTGCAGTACACCAGGCTTCCTTGTCCATCACCATCTCCTGGAGTTTGCTCAAACTCGTGTCCATCGAGTCGGTGATGCCATCCAACCATCTCATCCTCTGTCGTCCCCTTCTCCTCCTGCCTTCAATTTTTCCCAGCATCAGGGTCCTTTCAAATGAGTCAGTTCTTCTTATCAAGTGGCCAAAGTATTGGAATTTCAGCATCAGTCCTTCCAATGAATATTCAGGACTAATTTCCTTTAAGATTGACTGGTTTGATCTCCTTGTAGTCCAAGGGACTCTCAAGAGTCTTCTCCAACAACACAGTTCAAAAGCATCAATTCTTTGGTGTTCAGCTTCCTTTATAGTCCAATTCTCACATTCATACATGACTACTGGAAAAACCACAGCTTTGACTAGACGGACCTTTGTTGGCAAAGTAATGTCTCTGCTTTTTAATAAGCTGTCTAGGTTGGTCATAACTTTTCTTCCAAAGAGCAAACTTCTTTGAAGTTCATGGCTGCAGTCACCATCTGCAGTGATTTTGGAGCCCAAGAAAATAATGTCTGTCACTGTTTCCATTGCTTCCCCATCTATTTACCATGAAGTGGTGGGACCAGATGCCATAATCTGAGTTTTTTGAATGTTGAGTTTTAGGCCAGCTTTCTCCCTCTCCTCTTTCATTTTTATCAATAGGCTCTTCAGTTCCTCTTCGCTTTCTGCCATAAGGGTGGTGTCATCTGTATATCTGAGGTTATTGATATTTCTCCCTGCAACCTTGATTTCAGCTTGTGATTCATTCAGTCCGGCATTTCACATGATACACTCTGCATATAAGTTAAATAAGCAGGGTGACAATATACAGCCTTGACGTATTCCTTTTCCAATTTGGAACCAGTCTGTTGTTCCATGTCTGGTTCTAATTGTTGTTCTTTACCTGCAAACAGATTTCTCAGGAGGCAAGTCAGGTGCTCTGGTAATCCCATCTCTTTAAGAATTTTCCACAGTTTGTTGTGATCCACAGAGTCAAAGGCTTTAGAGTAGTCAATGAAGCAGATGTTTTTCTGGAATTCTGTTGCTTTTTTGATGATCCAACAGATGTTGGCAATTTGATCTCTGCTTCCTCTGCCTTTTCTAAATCTAGCTTGAACATCTGGAAGTTCACGGTTCACATACTGTGAATCCTCACTTGGAGAATTTTGAGCATTACTTTGCTAGGGTGTGAGATGAGTGCAATTGTGCGGTAGCATTGTCTTTCTTTGGAACTGGAATGAAAACTGACCTTTTCCAGTCCTGTGGCCACTGCTGAGTTTTCCAGATTTGCTGGCATAATGAGTGCAGCTCTTTAACAGCAGCATCTCTTAAAATTTGAAATAGCTCAGCTGGAATTCCAACACTTCCACTAGCTTTGTTTGTAGTGATGCATCCTAAGGCCCACTTGACTGTGCATGATGTCTGGCTCTAGGTGAGTGATCACACCATTGTGATTATCTGGGTTATGAAGATCTTTTTTGTATAGTTCTTCTGTGTATTCTTGCCACCGCTTCTTAATATCTTCTGCTTCTGTTAGGTCCATACTATTTCTGTCCTTTATTGTGCCTATTTTGCATGCAATTTTCCTTTGGTATCTCTAATTTTCTTGAAGAGATCTCTAGTCTTTCCCATTCTATTGTTTTCCTCTATTTCTTTGCATTGATCACTGAAGAAGACTTTTCTTATCTCTCCTTGCTATTCTTTGGAACTCTGCATGAATATATCTTTTCTTTTCTCCTTTGCCTTTCGCTTGTCTTCTTTTCACAGCTATTTTTAAGACCTCCTCAGACAACCGTTTTGTCTTTTTTGCATTTCTTCTTCTTGGGGATGGTTTTGATCACCACTTCCTGTACAATGTTTCGAATCTCCATCCATAGTTCTTTAGGCACTCCATCTATCAGATCTAATCCCTTAAATCTATTTGTCACTTCCACTGTATAATCGTTAGGGATTTGATTTAGGTCATACCTGAATGGTCTAGTGGTTTTCCCTACTTTCTTCAGCTTAAGTCTGAATTTTGCAATAAGGCGTTCATGATCTGAGCCACAGTCAGCTCCCGGTCTTGTTTTTGCTGACTGTATAGAACTCCGTCTTCAGCTGCAAAGAACAGAATCAGTCTGATGTTGGTGATGTCCATGCGTAGCGTGGTCTCTTGCGTTGTTGGAAGTGGGTGTTTACTGTTACCAGTGCATTCTCTCGGTGAAAGTCTGTTAGCCTTTTCCCTGCTTTAAGGCCAAGCTTGCCTGTTACTCCAGTTATCTCCTGACTTCCTACCTTTGCATTCCAGTCCCCTATGATGACAAGGATATATATATATTTTTTGGTGTTAGTTCTAGAAGGTCTTGTAGATCTTCATAGAAGTGTTCAACTTCAGCTTCTTCGGCATTAGTGGTTGGGGCATAGACTTGGATTACTGTGATATTGAAGAGTTTGCCTTGGAAATAAACAGAGATCATTCTGTCATTTTTGAGATTGCACCCAAGTACTGCATTTCAGACTCTTTTGTTGACTATGAGGGCTGCTCCACTTCTTCTAAAGGATTCTTGCCGACAGTAATATATATAATTGTCGTCTGAAAATACTGTTACAGACATTTTTTAAAAATCAACAAAAAGGATGGTAGATATTGTTGATATCTCCAATAAAGACTTAAAAGGAAAATGAAGATTGAAAATGGAAAAAAAAAATGAGGGAATCAGTCCAAGAGGTCCAACCTCACAAAACACTAAGTTCCAGGAAGAACAAACCAAGAAAATCAATGGAATTGTTATCAAATAATCAGATAAAAATTTCCAGAAATGATGGACAGATGTTACCTGGTTAGGGACTTCACTTGTGATCCAATAGTTAAGACTCCATGTTCCCACTGAAGGGGCTATGGGTTTGATCCCTGGTCAGGGAACTAAGATCCTGCATGATACAACATGTGGCTGAAAAAAAGTTTCCTGGTTAAAAGAGCCCCACTGAGTGCATAGCACAGTAATTTTTTAAGGTCCCAGACAAGGTACATCATCACAGAATTTCAGAACACCAGAAATAAAAAGTGTTTCCAAATGGGGGAAAAAAAGAGATTTACAAAGTCTCAGGAATTAGAATAGAATCAGTCTTATAGTCAGCAATACTGGAAACGAAAGATACTAAAACAATGCTTTCAAAATTCTGAGGAAAAAAATTTTACAACCAGACTTTTATCCTCCACCAAACTATCTACTATCAAACTGCCATCAAATATAAAGGTAAGATAAGAGCATCCAAGTTCTCAAAAAATACAAAACTGGGAGGAATATTTTTCCATGAAAAGAATAGAATAAAACAAGAAATAGGAAACAGGATTCAAGAAACAAGAGTGTCAACAGTGAAGAGAGGAAAAGGGTCTTCTTGCAGTGATAATATAGGGAAGATACAGGATGATAACTTTGGAGCAAACTATATGATTTCATATATAAAATTTGACAAAACACAAACTAACCTATATTGACAGATAGTAGATTTGTGGTTGTCTGGGGATAGGAGCAAAGAGAGAGGTAGCTTATAAAAGGGCACGAGGAAGCTTTGGGAGGTGACGAAAATGGTCATTACTTTAATTATAGTCATGGATTCATGGGTGTTTACATGGGTCAAAACTCATAAAATTGTTCACTTTAAATATATACATTACATTTGCAGGAACACGGGTAGACCTAAAGAATATCATGCGAAGAATTGACTCATTGGAAAAGACTCTGATGCTGGGAGGGATTGGGGGCAGGAGGAGAAGGGGACGACAGAGGATGAGATGGCTGGATGGCATCACCGACTCGATGGATGTGAGTCTGACTGAACTCCGGGAGTTGGTGATGGACAGGGAGGCCTGGCGTGCTGCGATTTATGGGGTCGCAAAGAGTCGGACACAACTGAGCGACTGAACTGAACTGAACTGAATTGAAAGAATATCTAGGTGAAGTAAGCCAAAGAAAGACAAATATCATACAACATCACTTATATGCAGAACCTAAAAAAACATGATACATATGAACTTATATATAAAACAAAAATAGACCATAGACATAGAAAACAAACTTATAGTTACTAAAGGAGAAAAGAGGGGAGGGGATAAATTATGAGTTTGGGACTAACTTATAAACATTGCTGCTGCTGCTGCTGCTAAGTCGCTTCAGTCATGTCCAATTCTGTGTGACCCCATAGACAGCAGCCCACCAGGTTCCTCTGTCCATGGGATTTTCCAGGCAAGAGTACTGGAGTGGGGTGCCATTGCCTTCTCCTTATAAACACTACTATATATAAAATAGATAGCCAACAAGGATCTACTGTATAGCACAGGGAACTATACTCAATATTTTGTAATAATCTATAAGGGAAAAGAATCTGAAAAAGAATAGGTAATATAACTGAATCACTTTGGTGTACACCTGACATTAACACATTATAAATCAACTGTAAATTTTTAAAAATACATGCATTATAGTGGACATAAACTATATTCAATAAAGTTTTTTTAAGGAAATGAAAGAATTAGTGAAGTGGAAGATTGGTCAGAGGGTCCACAAAGAAGTCATAGAGATAAAAAAAAAAAAATAAGACAGGGACTTTCCTGGTGGTCCGTGGCTATGACTCCATGCTTCCAACGCAGGGTCCTGAGGTTCGATCGCTGGTCAGGGAACTAAGATCCTGCATGCCACAGCTAAGAGTTCGCATGCCACAATAAAGATCCTGAATACAGCAATGAAGATCAAGGATCTTGCATACCACAACCAAGATCCGGCACAGCCAAATAAATAAATAATTTTTTTAACTTAAAAAAAAAAATGCAGAAAAGAGATACTACACTGAGAAGGTCTAATCGAAGTCCCCCAAAGAGAAAAAATTAACACTTCACAACAGCATTAGCAGAAACCTAAAAGAAGTGAATCAATATCGTCAAAGTGTTGGTGATGGACAGGGAAGCCTGGTGTGCTACAGTCCATGGGGTCGCAATGAGTTGGACATGACTGAGCAGCTGAACTGAACTGAAAGTGCTGGAAAACAAAATAAATGTCTAACTACACTTCTCTACCCTGAGAAAACATGGTTTAATATTAATGATGCAGATAGAGACAAATGCTGAGGGAGTTCTCAACAGCAGACCCACATTCAAAGCAATTTCACAGAGCGTTTTTTAGACTGAGGGCCATTGACCCCCCAGTGGAAGCTCAGAGATGAAGCAAAAGACAAAAAGCAAAGAAGTTCAATATTTTTTGAACTTGAATAATATTTGTTTTCTGGCTAGAACCAAAGATCCATGAAGGAAGATTAGGAGGTATAAGGCTGAAAGATCTGTGAATCCAGAACACAAAGATCTTGAATTCCAGGTGGGGGCAAGAGGAAAGGGAGATCAAGACAGAGAAATATGGAAGCTAAGGGAGAGGAAAAATCAAACATTCAAGGACAGAAACGTTGCAATAAAGAAGGTGAACAATACTGAAATACTGGCTAGAGTCCAAAGAGTAGGCAATTCAACATAGTCCATTTGGATTTGGGTTCAAGAAGCCACAGGAATCTCTGAGATGAGAATCTTAAGGAAATGATGGGGGTGAGAGCCTGCTTGCATAAATGAAAGAGAGAGCAGAAAAGGAAGTAGAAGGTGTCCTCTCCACAGAAAGACCTAACAAAGACCTCCATCCCCAAAATAGAACTTGGTCACTCCCCTTCCAAGCCTGCCTCTTCCCTAATCTTCCTCAGCTCCATACATGGCTTTACTACCCAATAGCTCAAGCCAAAATGGAGGCATAACAGGAAGCTCAGCTGGGAGCTTTGTGACGACCTAGAGGGGTTGAATGAGAGTGGGTGGGAGGGAGGCTTAAGGAGGGAAGGGATATATGTATACATATAGCTGATTCACTTTGTTGCACAGCAGAAAATAACACATCGTAAAACAATTATACCCCAAATTTTAAAAATGCAGGCATAACACCTATTCCTCTCTTTCCCCTTCATACCCCAGACCCAACCTATCAGTAGTTCCTGCTGAAAGCAGCCCAAGGTACATTCTATGCCTGGCCATCCCATTACTTAGTCCAACTGCAAGGCCACCATCCTTTCCTCCCAGGAACACCGCAAGAAATTTTAACAGGGTAGGGGTGAGGGGATGTTCCATTCCAGGAACCTCTCACCTAGTCTAACTCTCCTGATCTTTAGCGGGAGGAAAGCCAGACCATGTTTCTTCTGGGCTTCCCAGGTAGCACAAGTGGTAAAGAATCTATCTGCCTGCCAATGCATGACATGCAAGAGTCGCAGGTTCGATCCTGGGTTTGGGAAGTTCCCCTGGAGAAGGAAATGGCAAACCACTCCAGTATTCTTGCCTGGAGAATCCCCTGGACAGAGGAAGCTGGCAGGCTATAGTCCATGGGGTCGCAAAGAGTTGGACATGACTGAAGCAACTGAGCACGCACACAATACACACATTCCTTCCTGCTTAAAACTTTTCAGTGCTTGCCATTGTGGTCAGAATAAAAATTAATTTCTTGACCACCATCCTCCCCTCCATGAGCCCCTCCTCCACTAACAACCTCTCCATCTCTTCCAACTGCCCTCCCCTACCTGCACCAGCTGCATGCTTGCTGGCTCTCTCTCTGTCCCTGGAGCACACCAGACTTGTTTTTGTCTCCAAGACTTTGCACTAGAAGATTCTTCCTTTAGGCTTTGCAAAGCAGGATCTTCCCTGTCATTCAGTTCAAATTTACATTCCCAGATAGATCTTTCATAACCAACCCAGCTCATGTGACCAACATGTGAGATATTACATTATCACATCAGTGTTTTATTTTACTCATACTACTTAGCATCTGAAGTTATCTTGTTTATTGTCATCTCTCCTTCCCCACTCATTGTGAGAGAGTCAGTTCCTAGGCAGGTTGATAGGGAGTCTAGGGGTCCCCAAAGAGAGAGGGGTCTGGAATTCTCAAGGAGGAAAAAAGGACAAACTTTTTTTCTTTCTCCACATTCCTTAGGATTATATACCAATAATGTATCCTGCCTAAGGACAGTCTTTGGATTCAACCTTCTGTTATTTTAAAAAGTTAATTATGGGAGTATACCTGGTCTTTACAAGGATGTATCTTGTCTGAGGACAGTGTTATCTTAAAATGTGAATTATGGGAGTAGGTCGGAGGAGGTCTTTACAACCTCCAGACATTCTTTGGATTATATAACCTCATTATTAACACTAGCAAGTGGGTACTCTTTCTGCCCCCTTCTGATGCCTATGTCAGAAGCTTTCTCTATCTCCTTTATACTTTAATAAAACTTTATTACACAAAAGCTCCGAGCGATCAAGCCTTGTCTCTGGCCCCGGATTGAATTCTTCTCCTCCGGGGGCCAAGAATCCCGGTGTATTCGCGTGGTTCAACAACAACCTTTCATCTTGGGGGCTCGTCCGGGATCCGTCAGGACAAGGTAAGGATGCTTGGAGCTTTAGTTCTTTGTTCTCTTGGCGAACACATTTTCTGCTGTGCTTTACTAACTCTACCGTGTGCTTGTGTGAATGAATGGCATGCCCTGCGTGAAACAAGTAAGGAGCTCTGCTCTGCGGTTCCACGGTGATCTCACAGGGCTTATGGCAGAAACCTGTCGGGGCATTATACCGACCTGCCAATGCCAAGAGGCACCCAATGTCTCCTTCGGGAACCGACCAGAAATGGGCAAAGCGTGTGGACCGAACTCTCCTTTCTCGGTCAAACTTTTCGGTCTCTTTGACCATTTCATAACTCCTTGGGAATTAGAAGTACTAACCTAATCTATCGGATCATAGACTTTCAAGGGACTTGTGATCTATACTGTTACTGTGTACTGTGGCATAGGTCCCAAACTTGAATTCGTAGTCAAGAAAGTGTCTAGCCTCGCTAGGAATCGAAAGTTCGGAAGCTAGATGGAGCTCTAGCTCCCAGAACATCTCTGAGGTTAAAGGTTACTCAGATTGGGACTGCGATGGGTTTTTTTTTCTTTGGTAATGCCAGCTCTTAGTGGATCAGAAGAGGCTGTTATACTGGTGTGGTGATGCTTGGAAAGAACATCTCAGTTTTATGTTCGCATCGGTCTTATTGTGGTCAAGAAATACTCAGGGTCGTGCACAGGCACTCAGGTGACGAATGTTTCCCACAATGGTCTTAGCTTGGGAGGCATTCCGGAAGGTTACTCTGATTCACCCCGGGTGACATCAGAGGCAAGCAAGGTTAAGGGTGAAGAGCTGGACGTCAAGTAGGGATGCTATCAAGTCTACCCCTGGTACATCCCCACCCCATCTCGGTGGTAGAACCGGGAGGGACGAGTACGGCGCCTGCGTCGGTAAGGGACAGACTAAGTCCGACCAGGAAGGAAAAGCTTTTGGTGTAACGTCTGTCTACACCCCCATCTAGAGCAGGGAGGGACGCCTCCGGTAGAAAAAATGGCGCTGGTCGCTTTTTTTTCTCTCTTACAGATGGGAGCTAACAATTCCAGCCTCACTCCTTTGAGTGGCTTGGTAATGAATCAGTAGGGAAGAGGGAGAACAAGATAGCGGCCCTCCCCACTGGGAATCAGGCGGTCCCAACTATAGAACCAGACTGGGACTACAACACAGCTAAAGGAAGATGGGATCAGAGTCATTTTGTTAGATGTATTCTTGAAGGACTTAGGCAGGCGCGTTCTAAGCCTTTAAACTATAGCAAGTTGGCAGACATAGAACAGGAAGAGAAAGAAGCTCCTGGTAAATTCCTAGATAGACTGAGAGAAGGCCTTCGCAGATTCACTGAGATTGATCCCGAAAGTGAAGAGGGAAAAGTGATCTTAAAAGATAGATTTCTTACTCAGTCGGCTCCAGATATCCGCCGTAAGCTATTAAAACAGGCGTATGGACCAAATCAGTCTTTAGATACTCTGTTACAACTGGCTCAGACAGTCTATTATGGTAGGGAATATGAGGAAAAGAAAGAAAGGCAAAAAAAGACAAAGGAAAAGGCGGAAGCCTTCGCCATGGCTATGAAAAAACGTTCTTAAACAGCCTGAGAAAAATGCCCAGAGGGGCCCAGGTGAAAAGGGATGGGCTTGCTACTGCTGTGGAAAGGAGGGGCACCTCAAGCGGGATTGCCCTCAGGCATCTAAGCCGCCCCCGGCTCCATGTCCGGTCTGCAAAGGACCACGCTGGAAGAGAGACTGTCCCCAGAGGCGTAGGTCTCCGGGGTCAGACTCTCAAGACAATCAGGACTGAAGGTGCCCGGGGGTCCCCACACAAGCTCCCGCCCTAATTACACCTGAGGAACCCCGGGTATTAATAGTTGTGGGGGGCCAATCCGTCGATTTCCTTTTAGATACTGGGGCAACTTATTCTGTGCTTACTGAAGCCCCTAGCCCACTTTCTTCCCGATCCGCTTCCGTAATGGGACTGTCTGGACGAGCCAAAAGGTATTATTTCAGTTATTCTTTATCTTGCAACTGGGATTCTGTGCTGTTTTCACACGAGTTTCTGATTGTGCCAGAATCTCCCTCACCCCTTTTGGGAAGGGATATACTGAGCAAGGTCCATGCCTCTGTTTTCATGAATATGGAGCCCTCCCTTTCTCTCCCTTTAGTTGAACAAAATGTAAATCCTAGAGTATGGGCTGATGGAAAATCTGTGGGTCGAGCACAAAATGCTATTCCTGTAGTTGTTAAGCTCAAAGACCCACACGTATTTCCACATAAGAAGCAGTATCCACTGAAACCTGAAGTTAAGGAAGGGTTAAAACCCATCATCGAAAATTTAAAGGAGCAGAGACTATTAATTCCCTGTAACAGTCCTTGCAACACTCCTATTTTGGGTATAAAGAAATCAAATGGTAAATGGAGACTAGTTCAAGATTTACGAATAATAAATGAGGCTGTAGTTCCTTTACACCCCGTGGTGCCTAATCCTTATACTCTATTGTCTGAAATTCCTGAACGGGCCAAATATTTCTCAGTAATTGATTTAAAGGATGCCTTCTATTCAGTGCCTTTGGCGGAAGAAAGTCAATTCCTATTTGCCTTTGAAGACCCTACGCAGCCAGCTTCTCAGTTAACCTGGACAGTTTTGCCCCAGGGATTTCGTGACAGTCCTCACTTATTCGGACAAAGTTTGTCACGAGATTTACAAAACTTTAATAGCTCTGAAGCAGTGGTGTTACAATATGTAGATGATATTTTGCTCTGTGCTGAGACAGAGGAAGCTTGTTCGCGAGCCTCAGAAGATTTCTTAAACTTTCTGGCAGGCTGTGGTTACAAGGCATCAAGAGAAAAGGCTCAGCTTTGTCAACAATCGATCCGATATCTGGGCCTAATCATATCAGAAGGGACTGGGGCCATAGGCCCTGAGAGAATTAAACCTATACTAAATCACCCCCTACCTATGACTTTAAGACAATTGAGAGGATTTTTGGGAATCACAGGTTACTGTCGCATTTGGATTCCGGGTTATGGGGAACTTGCTTGGCCTTTATATAAACTTATAGCTGAAACTCAGCAGGCCCAAACTGACAAACTGGTTTGGTCTCCAGAAACTCAAAAGGCTTTTAAGGTTCTTCAGACTGCTCTCCTGCAAGCTCCAGCTCTGAGCTTGCCCACAGGGTCAGAATTTAATTTGTTTGTCACTGAAAGAAAAGGTGTGGCATTGGGAGTTTTGACACAACCCCGAGGGCCTCACCAACAACCTATTGCTTATCTAAGCAGAGAATTAGATGTAGTTTCATGTGGGTGGCCCCACTGCCTAAGAGTAATTGGGGCAGCGGCTTTATTAGCACCTGAAGCTTTAAAAATAATTAATGGACGAAACCTTACTGTACTGACTTCTCATGATGTGAGTGGAATCTTAAATTCTAAGGTTAATATTTGGATGACAGACAGTAGGCTTCTTAAGTATCAGTCATTGTTGTTAGAAGGACCAGTAACTAAACTTAAAGTTTGTGGAAATTTAAATCCTGCCACTTTCCTTCCTGAGAAGGAAAATGAAACACCTGATCACGATTGTTCTCAATTCCTAACCTTAAACTATGCAGCTCGGGAGGATCTAAAGGATACCCCATTAGACAATCCTGACATGGAAATATTTACAGATGGCAGTTCTTTTGTTCAGGATGGAAAGCGTAAAGCAGGTTACGCCGTGGTGACTGCTGAACAGGTTTTGGAAGCAAAATCTCTCCCCCAGGGAACCAGTGCTCAGTTAGTGGAGCTTGTGGCTCTGACCTGAGCTCTAGAGTTAAGCAAAGGGCAGCGGATGGGCCTGATAACCTATGTGAGCTTACTTCTGCTGACTCCAAATATCCTGAGTCTGCCTTTGGATCCTCACGACAATGCCTTCCTGTCCTGGGCTCACTCCTATGCTGCATTCCACAATCGGTCTAACTGCTGGGTCTGCGGAGCGCTCCCCTCTTCATCAGTGGAAGGCTTCCCGTGGTGGACATCCCCACTTCAAGGAAAAGACTTTCTCCAAGTCTGTGAATACCTTCGACAACAATCACATGCGATGCCTCTTCGTCATCTGATGACATCTACCAACCCTAAAATGGACTGGTGCAACACTTTGTACTCTAACTATGGACATAATGTGACTTTTAATTTTGATTATACATTGTCTCGGTTCAATGACTATTTTGCTACATATAAGGTAAATAGGTCTAGATCTAATGGCTTTTTACCTGACGTTTATCAAATATGGGATGAGGTTACATGGCTAACTCCTGAAAAAGGACGTTTAATATCTACTGCCTCTATATGCTGGGAACAAACAGAGCCGTCCCCAAAAGTTAGCCAACAACTTAATTACAATGATTGGAAACAAATGGGATATTTGTCTCAGGAAACATGCAATGTAATCATTCCCGTGTTTTCCAATCCCAGTTCCGGTTCTCCCTTTGTCTGGCCAGGCACGAATTGGGACTGGATATCTCAGTCGCGCTGGCTTGCTCCAAACGGGACTTATTGGATATGTGGCTCTTACCTATGGGCATGGCTCCCCCCTGGTTGGATAGGGAGATGCACCCTGGGTCTAGCCTTTACTCATGGCTTTATATTTTCAGAGCTTCCAGAAAAGCCTGCTAATTTACCCCACCTTAGAACTCGGTGGGCAAGGTCTGTATTTTATTGGTATGATTATTTGGCTGCAGCGTTTGTTCCCTCTTTGGGAACTACAGATGTTATGTTACGAGTGGATGCTTTGACTAATTTTACTCAACAGGCATTACAGGATTCTCAAAAGGCTATTTCAGCTCTTAATGCTGAACAAGCACAAATTAGAAAGGTGGTTTTACAAAACAGATTGGCTCTAGATATTCTGACAGCTGCACAAGGAGGAACTTGTGCCATTATTCATACCCAATGCTGTACATATATACCTGATATGAGCACGAATGTTACTCATTTTACTAACCACATGAACAAGATGATTAGGGCCATGGACACTCCTGAAGCCTCAATTGCTTCACTTTGGAAAACGTTAACTAATTCCCCATGGTGGACAACTATCTTAATTACAATAATTCTGGTTGTTTTGTTCTTGCTGTTTGCTCCCTGCATCTGTAATTGTATAACTGGATTTGTTTCTAGCCGCATGAAAGCTTTTAAGTTACAAATGGTTGCTCAAACTCCTGCTACTGCTGTAGCTTCCTCCAGCTACTATTTGGGGCCCCTGGATCAGATATCCTCAATATGAGGATTAGGAGAATATGTTGCCTCACCAATTTAGGGACAACGCCCCTTGTCAGCTGGGAAGCAGTTATTGAACGAGAACGACGCCCCTTTTCCCTAGGCAACATAATTCTCCTAAAAGAAAAGGGGGGAATGAGAGAGTCAGTTCCTAGGCAGGTTGATAGGGAGTCTAGGGGTCCCCAAAGAGAGAGGGGTCTGGAATTCTCAAGGAGGAAAAAAGGACAAACTTTTTTTCTTTCTCCACATTCCTTAGGATTATATACCAATAATGTATCCTGCCTAAGGACAGTCTTTGGATTCAACCTTCTGTTATTTTAAAAAGTTAATTATGGGAGTATACCTGGTCTTTACAAGGATGTATCTTGCCTGAGGACAGTGTTATCTTAAAATGTGAATTATGGGAGTAGGTCGGAGGAGGTCTTTACAACCTCCAGACATTCTTTGGATTATATAACCTCATTATTAACACTAGCAAGCGGGTACTCTTTCTGCCCCCTTCTGATGCCTATGTCAGAAGCTTTCTCTATCTCCTTTATACTTTAATAAAACTTTATTACACAAAAGCTCCGAGCGATCAAGCCTTGTCTCTGGCCCCGGATTGAATTCTTCTCCTCCGGGGGCCAAGAATCCCGGTGTATTCGTGTGGTTCAACAACAACCTTTCAATTGGAGTGTTAATTCCACTAGAACAAATCATTTCCCTCTTGCCAATTGCTGAAAGATCAATGCCCATTTCTGGATATTGTCTCAAATTTAAAGATAAGCTGAATAGAACTGTGGGGTAATGTGTAGGGTGTTATAAGAGGTGAGTTTAATAGGACAGATTTAATTTTCTTGGGCTCCAAAATCACTGTGGATGGTGACTGCAGCCAGGAAATTAAAAGACAGTTGTTCCTTGGAAAGAAACCTATGACAAACATTGTTGCTATTGTTCAGTCACTCAGTCATGTCCAACACTGCAACATGCCAGGCTTCCCTGTCCTTCACTATCCCTGGAATTTGCTCAAACTCATGTCCATTGAGTTGACGATGCCATCCAACTGTCTCATGCTCTGTTGCCCCTTTCTCCTCTTGCTCTCAATCTTTCCCAACATCAGGGTTTTTTCCAATGAGTCAGCTCTTTGCATCAGGTGGCCAAAGTATTGAAGTTTCAACTTCAGCATCAATCCTTCCAATGAATATTCAGGGTTGATTTCCTTTAGGATTTACTTGCTGTCCCTTGCTGTCCAACGGACTCTCATAGACATAGACAGCATATTCAAAACCAAAGATGTCATTTTGCTGACAAAAGTCCATATAGTCAAAGCTATGCTTTTTCCAGTAGTCATGTATGGATGTGAGAGTTGGACCATAAAGAAGGCTGAAGAATTGATGCTTTGAATTGTAGTGCTGGAGAAGACTCTTGAGAGTCCTTTGGACAGCAAGGAGATCAAACCAGCCAATCCTGAAGAGAACCAACCCTTTTTTTTTTTTTTTGGAAGGACTTATGCTAAAGCTGAAGCTCCAATACTTTGGCCACCTGATGTGAAGGCCCAACTCACTGAAAAAGACCCTGATGCTGGGAAAGATTGAAGGCAGGAGGAGAAAAGAGTACCTGAAGATGAGATTGTTGGACAGCACCACCGACTCAATGGACATGAATCTGAGCAAACTCCAGGAGACCGTGAAGGACAGGGAAGTCTGGCATGGTGCAGTCCACGGGGTCACAGAGAGTCAGACATGACAGCAACTGAACAGCATCAACAGTAGGACTGCCAAGTGACACTGGTGGCCAGTTAAAGTCAAATAATGACACCAAACAGGACCCTGTGGGGCTCGTGGGCATGGAGAGCCTTTCTGTTCAGCCTCCAGGACCTTCCCTGAATTCCAAAGGGCTGATTCCAACAGTTGCTAATCAGAGAAGGGATGCACAGTCAAGGGAGGAATAGCCAAGAAATGGTAGTCTATACAGCCTGGGGGTGGGGTCCTGGTTCCACCTCAAGGGATACACTTAACAATATCTTTAAGCTCTTTACAGAACTAAAACTCGGCATTTCAGAGAACACCAGATTAACAGAACCAGAGAAACTCATCAAGAGAGCACCTCTAACCAAATTAAGGGAGTACAGGCTCTACACATACCCTAATCTTATCAGCAACCTTACCCTTGAATCATTGCTATGAAACTCCTCACCAAACCCCCCTGGGTCAGGACACACAAGTTTTCAGGGCAGGAGCCTGCTCTGTCTCCATTTGCCTGGCAAAGCAATAAAGCTACTATTTCCTTCTTGTTGGTGTCCAGTGGCTAAGTTGTGTCCGACTCTTTGTGACCCCATGGACTGCAGCATGCCAAGCTTCCTTTCCTTTCACCATCTTCCAGAGTTTGCTCAAACTTATGTCCATTGAGTCAGTGATGCCATCCAACCATCTCGCCCTCTGTTGGCCCCTTCTCCTGCCTTCAATCTTTCCGAGCATCAGGGTCTTTTCCAGTGAGTCAGTTCTTCCCATCAGGTGGCAAAGTACTGGAGCTTCAGCTTTAGCATCAGTCCTTCCAATGAATATACAGAGTTTATTTCCTTTAGGAATGACTGGTTTGATCTCCTTGCAGTCTAAGGGACTCTCAAGAGTCTTCTCCAGTACTCCAGTTTAAAAACACCAATTCTTTTGTGCTCAGCCTTCTCTATGGTCCAGGTCTCACATTGGTACATGATTACTAGAAAAATCACAGCTTTGACTATACAGACCTTTGTTGGCCTTCCTACTTTTTTTCCCCCCTACTTTTTCACTTCACCCAAAACTATCTCCGAGATTTGATTTAGCACCAGTGCACAAAGGCCAAAATTTTAGCATCAGTAAGCACCAACTTTATATCTTCCAGGACTTTCCTGGACCACCCTCAGTAGCCTGGGAGGTGGGTGGAGAGGTAGATAAGAGAGACAAACAGAATTGGGAATGGATGTGGTGGACAGGGTCAAAGGCCAAAAGATTATGATATCACTAAGTGAAAGTGAAAGTTGCTCAGTCATGTCCAACTCTTTGTGACCCCCATGGACTGTACAGTCCATGGAATTCTCCAGGCTAGAATACTGCAGTGGGTAGCCTTTCCCTTCTCCAGGGGATCTTCCCAACCCAAGGATCAAACTCAGGTCTCCTGCATTGCAGGCAGATTCTTTTTTTTTTTTTCTTTTTTTTTTTTAATTTTATTTTTAATTTTTAAAATTAAAAAAATTTCAGGTATACACGTGCTCCCCATCCTAAACCCTCCTCCCTCCCCCCTCCCCATACCATCCCCCTGGGCCGTCCCAGCGCACCAGCCCCAAGCATCCAGCATCGTGCACTGAACCTGGACTGGCATCTCGTTTCATACATGACATTTCACATGTTTCAATGCCATTCTCCCAAATCTTCCCACCCTCTCCCTCTCCCACAGAGTCCATAAGACTGTTCTATACATCAGTGTCTCTTTTGCTGTCTCGTATACAGGGTTATCGTTACCATCTTTCTAAATTCCATATATATGCGTTAGTATACTGTATTTATGTTTTTCCTTCTGGCTTACTTCACTCTGTATAATAGGCTCCAGTTTCATCCACCTCATTATAACTGATTCAAATGTATTCTTTTTAATGGCTGAGTAATACTCCATTGTGTATATGTACCACAGCTTTCTTATCCATTCATCTGCTGATGGACATCTAGGTTGCTTCCATGTCCTGGCTATTATAAACAGTGCTGCGATGAACATTGGGGTACACGTGTCTCTTTCCCTTCTGGTTTCCTCAGTGTGTATGCCAAGCAGTGGGATTGCTGGATCATAAGGCAGTTCTATTTCCAGTTTTTTAAGGAATCTCCACACTGTTCTCCATAGTGGCTGTACTAGTTTGCATTCCCACCAACAGTGTAAGAGGGTTCCCTTTTCTCCACACCCTCTCCAGCATTTATTATTTGTAGACTTTTGGATCGCAGCCATTCTGACTGGTGTGAAATGGTACCTCATAGTGGTTTTGATTTGCATTTCTCTGATAAGGAGTGATGTTGAGCATCTTTTCATGTGTTTGTTAGCCATCTGTATGTCTTCTTTGGAGAAATGTCTATTTAGATCTTTGGCCCATTTTTTGATTGGGTCATTTATTTTTCTGGAGTTGAGCTGTAGGAGTTGCTTGTATATTTTTGAGATTAGTTTTTTGTCGGTTGCTTCATTTGCTATTATTTTCTCCCATTCTGAAGGCTGTCTTTTCACCTTGCTAATAGTTTCCTTTGATGTGCAGAAGCTTTTAAGTTTAATTAGGTCCCATTTGTTTATTTTTGCTTTTATTTCCAATATTCTGGGAGGTGGGTCATAGAGGATCCTGCTGTGATGTATGTCAGAGAGTGTTTTGCCTATGTTCTCCTCTAGGAGTTTTATAGTTTCTGGTCTTGAGATCTTTAATCCATTTTGAGTTTATTTTTGTATATGGTGTTAGAAAGTGTTCTAGTTTCATTCTTTTACAAGTGGTTGACCAGATTTCCCAGCACCACTTGTTAAAGAGATTGTCTTTAATCCACTGTATATTCTTGCCTCCTTTGTCAAAGATAAGCTGTCCATATGTGCGTGGATTTATCTCTGGGCTTTCTATTTTGTTCCATTGATCTATATTTCTGTCTTTGTGCCAGTACCATACTGTCTTGATAACTGTGGCTTTGTAGTAGAGCCTGAAGTCAGGTAGGTTGATTCCTCCAGTTCCATTTTTCTTTCTCAAGATCGCTTTGGCTATTCGAGGTTTTTTGTATTTCCATACAAATTGTGAAATTATTTGTTCTAGCTCTGTGAAGAATACTGTTGGTAGCTTGATAGGGATTCCATTGAATCTATAAATTGCTTTGGGTAGTATACTCATTTTCACTATATTGATTCTTCCAATCCATGAACACGGTATATTTCTCCATCTATTAGTGTCCTCTTTGATTTCTTTCACCAGTGTTTTATAGTTTTCTATATATAGGTCTTTAGTTTCTTTAGGTAGATATATTCCTAAGTATTTTATTCTTTTCGTTGCAATGGTGAATGGAATTGTTTCCTTAATTTCTCTTTCTGTTTTCTCATTATTAGTGTATAGGAATGCAAGGGATTTCTGTGTGTTGATTTTATATCCTGCAACTTTACTATAATCATTGATTAGTTCTAGTAATTTTCTGGTGGAGTCTTTAGGGTTTTCTATGTAGAGGATCATGTCATCTGCAAATAATGAGAGTTTTACTTCTTCTTTTCCAATTTGGATTCCTTTTATTTCTTTTTCTGCTCTGATTGCTGTAGCCAAAACTTCCAAAACTATGTTGAATAGTAATGGTGAAAGTGGGCACCCTTGTCTTGTTCCTGACTTTAGAGGAAATGCTTTCAATTTTTCACCATTGAGGATAATGTTTGCTGTGGGTTTCTCATATATAGCTTTTATTATGTTGAGGTATGTTCCTTCTATTCTGCAGGCAGATTCTTTACCAGCTGAGCCACAAGGGAAGCCCAAGAATATTGGAGTGGGTAGCCTATCCCTTCTCCAGGAGATCTTCCCTACCCAAGAGTCGAATCAGGCTCTCCTGCATTGCAGGAGGATTCTTTACCAACTGAGTTCTCAGGGAAGCCATGATATCACTAAGCAGCTGAGAAAACAGATTGGAATGGAACCCTAGCTGGGAACTTATGGATTAGGACAGATGAACACATAGGCACTGAGGACCTGAAGATGCAAACAGCAGGAAACACCAGTAAGTTCCCCTGCTACTGCTAAGTCACTTCAGTCATGTCCGACTCTGTGCAATCCCATAGACAGCAGCCCACCAGGCTCCCCCGTCCCTGGGATTCTCCAGGCAAGAACACTGGAGTGGGTTGCCATTGCCTTCTCCGAAGTTCCCCTAGGCACAACAAATGGATAACACTGTAGACAGAACACCGAGTTCCCAAGACAGAAGCTCTGAACCAGAGACTTTGAAGATGCCTGTGCATGCGTGCTAAGTTGTTTTAGTCGTGTCTGACTCTTTGAGACCCTATGGACTGTAGCCTGCCAGGCTCCTCTGTCCATAGGATTCTCTGGGCAAGAATACTGGAGTGTGCTGCCACGCCCTCCTCCAGGGGATCTTCCCAGCCCAGGGACTGAACCTTCATCTCTTATGTCTACCTGCACTGGCAGGTGGGTTCTTTACCACTAAGGCCACCTGGGAAGCCCTGAAGATGCATACTTTTAAAATATATATATATATATTTTTTAAATTTCATTACTTACTTGGCTGCACCGGATCTTAGCTGCAGCATGCAGCATATTTAGTTGCAGCATGCGAACATTTTGTTTGTGGCATGTGGATCCTAGTTCCCTGACCAGGGATCGAACCCCCAGTCCCTGAAGTTGAAGGGTGGAGTCTTAGCCCCTGGACCACCAGTGAAGTCCCTGGAGATGCATACTTTGATGGGATGGTGAGGTCTAAAACTGCAGAGTCCCAAGGCGTCCCATCTGTTTGCACCACCTGCCACCCCTACCAAGGCTGCCTCTGGGGTCAGGCTCTGCAAGCCACTCAGCCACTATCTCATTCAAGCAGGTATGGCTCTTCCTCTGCCTGACTCAACCCTCCTACAATTATCATCTTGGATAAAGAGGAAAATGACAAGTCACTTAAATGCTAAGGGAAAAGATAACATCAAGAAAATTTAATTCTTGAGTGCCCGCAGATTCTCCCTTCTTTTCCCCAGCTAAGGATTTTTTTTCCTCCTTAACTCCGCTTAACGAGGTTATCAGAGCTCATGAGAGGAAACGGAAAGCTGACTATGAATAGCTGGCAAGCAAGCAACAACATCCCCATCCAGGCTCAGTGACAAGAGAATAACCGAAAAAGTACAGGTGACTTTTCCTTATGAATTATAGAGATAGGGGTGTAGATTCAGACTGTTCACCTCATCTCTCCAGAGCATCTCTCAGGAAAAGGGTGAAACCGAGTGGGGCCCTCTGGGGCCCCTGGGCTTGGAGGCCTTTTAGGTCCCCTGTTTCTTGTAGGCAAGATTCCAGCTGCCATGACCTTCCTTGAATCCCAAAGGGCAGATTCAAACAGCTGCTAATCAAGAGAGGTGTACATGCTAAGTCATTCAGTCATGTCTGACTCTTTGCCACCCCATGGACTGTAACCTGCCAGGCTCCTCTGCCCATGGGATTCTCTGGGCAAGAATACTGGAGTTGGTTACCATTTCCATCTCCAGGGGATCTTCCTGATCCAGGAAGATCTTCAATTGTGCCTCCTAGTTTGGCCACCTGCTGTGAAGAGCCAACTCACTGGAAAAGCCCCTGGTGCTGGGAAAGATTGAAGGCAGGAGGAGAAGGCAGTGACAGAGGATGAGATGGCTGGATGGCATCATCAACTCAACTGACATGAATCTGAGCAAACTCTGAGAGATGGTGAAGGACAGAGAAGCCTGGAGTGCTGCAGTCCATGGGGTCTCAAAGAGTCACAACTTACCGACTGAACAACAACATGGGCACTTGGGTTCTTTACCACTAGTGCCATCTAGGAAGCCCAATAGGGAGAGGAGCAGCCAAGAAATCACTGGAGGCAAGATGAAAGGGACCAGAGAAGCTCATCAAGATTAGGACACCCACCACCTGAGACCCTGCACACATCCTGATCCTGTCAGCAATCTCCTCCTAAACTCCTCACCAAACTCTCCTGGGTTGAGACACATCATTTTCCAGAGCAAGAACCTGCTGTGTCTCTCTTTGCCTGGCAAAGTGATAAATCTATTCTTTTCCACTTCATTCAAAACCCTGAGATTTGATTTGGCCCCAGTATACAGGGAGGCTGAGCTTTTAGTATCAAGGGGAAGGATTATAGTGTTTCTAGTTGAGGTTGCCAGAGTAAGTTAAATTTGAATTTCAGATAAACAATAAATTGTGTTTAGTATATAGGCTTTCCTGGTGGCTCAACAGTAAAAATCCACCTGTACTGCAGGAGACTCGGGAGTCATGGGTTCAATCCCTGGGTCAGAAAGATCCCCTGGAGTAGAGTATGGCAACCCACTTCAGTATTCTTGCCAGGAAAATCCCACGGACAGAAGAACCTGGCAGGCTACAGTCCTCAGTTCAGTTCAGTTCAGTTCAGTCGCTCAGTCGTGTCCGACTCTTTGCAACCCCATGAATCGCAGCATGCCAGGCCTCCCTGTCCATCACCAACTCCTGAAGTTCACTCAAACTCACGCCCATCGAGTCGGTGATGCCATCCAGCCATCTCATCCTCTGTCGTCCCTTTCTCCTCCTGTCCCCAATCCCTCCCAGCATCAGGGTCTTTTCCAATGAGTCAACTCTTCGCATGAGGTGGCCAAAGTACTGGAGTTTCAGCTTTAGCATCATTCCTTCCAAAGAAATCCCACGGCTGATCTCCTTCAGAATGGACTGGTTGGATCTCTTTGCAGTCCAAGGGACTCTCAAGAGTCTTCTCCAACACCACAGTTCAAAAGCATCAATTCTTCGGCACTCAGCTTTCTTCACAGTCCAACTCTCACATCCATACCTGACCACTGGAAAAACCATAGCCTTGACTAGACGAACCTTTGTTGGCAAAGTAATGTCTCTGCTTTTGAATATGCTATCTAGGTTGGTCATAATTTTCCTTTCAAGGAGTAAGCGTCTTTTAATTTCATGGCTGCAGTCACCATCTGCAGTGATTTTGGAGCCCCCATAAAATAAAGTTTCCACTTTATTTAAACTGACACTGTTTCCACTGTTTCCCCATCTATTTCCCATGAAGTGATGGGACCAGATGCCATGATCTTCGTTTTCTGAATGTTGAGCTTTAAGCCAACTTTTTCACTCTCCTCTTTCACTTTCATCAAGAGGCTCTTTAGTTCCTCTTCACTTCCTGCCATAAGGGTGGTGTCATCTGCATATCTGAGGTTATTGATATTTCTCCCGGCAATCTTGATTCCAGCTTGTGCTTCTTCCAGCCCAGTGTTTCTCATGATGTACTCTGCATAGAAGTTAAATAAGCAGGGTGACAATATACAAACTTGATGTACTCCTTTTCCTATTTGGAACCAGTGTGTTGTTCCATGTCCAGTTCTAACTGTTGCTTCCTGACCTGCATATAGGTTTCTCAAGAGGCAGGTCAGGTGGTCTGGTATTTCATCTCTTTCAGAATTTTCCACAGTTTATTGTGATCCACACAGTCAAAGGCTTTGGCATAGTCAAGAAAGCAGAAATAGATGTTTTTCTGGAACTCTCTTGCTTTTTCCATGATCCAGCAGATGTTGGCAATTTGGTCTCTGGTTCCTCTGCCTTTTCTAAAACCAGCTTGAACATCTGGAAATTCACGGTTCACGTATTGCTGAAGCCTGGCTTGGAGAATTTTGAGCATTACTTTACTAGCATGTGAGATGAGTGCAATTGTATGGTAGTTTGAGCATTCTTTGGCATTGCCTTTCTTTGGGATTGGAATGAAAACTGACCTTTTCCAGTCCTGTGGCCACTGCTGAGTTTTCCAAATTTGAGTGCAGCACTTTCAGAGCATCATCTTTCAGGATTTGAAATAGCTCAACTGGAATTCCATCACCTCCACTAGCTTTGTTCATAGTGATGCTTTCTAAGGCCCACTTGACTTCACATTCCAGGATGTCTGGCTCTAGGTGAGTGATCACACCATTGTGATTATCTGGGTTGTGAAGATCTTTTTTGTACAGTTCTGTGTATTCTTGCCACCTCTTCTTAATACCTTCTGCTTCTGTTAGGTCCATACCATTTCTGTCCTTTATCAAGCCCATCTTTGCATGAAATGTTCCCTTGGTATCTCTAATTTTCTTGAAGCGATCTCTAGTCTTTCCCATTCTGTTGTTTTCCTCTATTTCTTTGCATTGATCACTGAGGAAGGCTTTCTTATCTCTTCTTGCTATTCTTCAGTCCTCAGGGTCTCAATTTGTTTAGTATATGTGTGTGCCCGGTGCAATACTACTGACAAGTATTCATTGTTTACCTGAAATTCAGATTTAATGAGCATCCTATACTTCACCTCACAACCCTAATCCTACATGCTAGATGCAAGGCCTGGGGTCGAGTCTTTAAATAAAAGAAACTTCCTGGATGGCTCAGAGAAGCCAGATGATCTGGGGTCACTCTGAACATGATGATGGTAGAAGTAATTATCCTTATGGTTACTGTTAAGATGAGAGAATTCAATAACAGTTATGAAAACTCACAACTCAGGTTGGGATTTGAATCCAGTCAAGACTCAGATTTGGGACTGGAACCCACTGTCTTTTTATTAAAATCACATACCTGCTGTGAGGACTTAATGAAGCTCTTTAAGTCTTTATGTCTCCATGCAAAAGGAATTCAACAAGAGGCAAAGTGATAGGTAAGAAGTGGATTTATCTAGAGAGAGACATGTTCCAGAGACAGAATGCAGTCTGTCTCAAAAGGCAAGAGTGAGCCTGGGAGAAACACACTGTACAGACAGAGTGTGGGCCGCTCTCAGAAGGTGGGAGACCCCCAAATATGCGGCAGTTAGTTTTTAGTGGGCTGGCTTCCCAGGTGGCTCAGTGGTAAAGAATCCGCCTGCCAATGCAGGTGGATGTGGTTCAATTCCTGGGTCAGGAAGATCCCTGGGGAGGGCACAGCAACTCACTCCAGTATTCTTGCCTGGAGAGTCCCATGGACAGAGGAGCCTGGCAGGCTACTGTCCACGGGGTTGCACAGAGTCAGACACGACTTAGTCACTGATGAGTGAGAGGATTATTCCAACTATTTGGGGGAAGGGGCGGGGATTTCTAGGAATTGAGCCACCACCTGGGTCAGGAAGATCCTCTACAGAAGGGAATGGCTACCCACTCCAGTATTCTCAACTGGAAAAGTCCATGGATGGGAGCCTGGTGAGCTACAGTGCACTCGGTCACAAAAAGTCTGACACGACTGAGCAACCAACACTGTTCGATCTGTCATGGCACCTGTGGGTGTGTCACTTAGCTAATGAATTACAACGAGCATATAATGAGGCTCAAGTTCCACTGGAAGTTGACTCTTCCACCATTTTGGATATAATTAGTTCCGACCAGATCTTGGTATATCCCCAACAGCAATCATTCTTTTAAAGGTTGTGTGACCTTCCCTGGTGGTTCAGTGGTTAAGACTTCACCTTCCAGTTCAGGGGTTGAGGGTTCAATCTCTGATGGGGGCCCTAAGATCCCATATGCCTTGGGGCCAGGAAACCGAACATAAAACAAACAGAAGCAATATTCTAACAAATTCAAGAAAGACTTTTAAAAAATTAAAATATAAAGATTATGTCCTCTACCCTTCCCCCATTTCAATTTTATATACATATATAATAATACACACACATAGTCATATAGTTATAGGAGCATATTACATAAGTATTGGTATATTAGGCTTTGCAACTAAGTGACAAATTGCTTTGTGACTTTACCCAATCAAAGGAAAACTAAAGTGCAAGGCAGTGAGTTAATGTGACTGAGTTTTGTCACTTGCTCTGGCATGAGTAGTTTGTTGGATGTGTGTGTTAACTTATAAATTTGTACATCTTTCAGTTTTCATTATTTTGCCCATCAGAGATTATGGTTTTTGGAGGAGAGAAACAAGAGAGCCAATCTCCGAAGTCAATATATGCTTGAGCCTGTAGTGTATCTAAGTTTATTTCTTATTTGTCACAATCACTTTCCAAGTTACTTTCCAAGTAACCAAGTAACACAAAATACCGTGGGCCCAAGAGAGGACAAAAGCACAGAGCATCCCTGAGTCACTATTTATTTTGTTTGAGTGGTGATAAAAACCAGGTCATTCTCAATCATACCAACACCGACCTGGGCGTTCTGAGACATATGCTGTGTTCCGTTTGTGTAATTCCTAGAGGCAGTGTTTTCCAAAGCAGAGGAAAGATGGCAAAGAGCTCCTCTACCCAACTGAGCATTATAGCCCAATTAATGTCTACAAACAGGAGGAAAAAAGGAATATCACAACATTCTAGTTTTCCCCCCAGCCTCTCGATAAGACATTCTTAAAAACCAGCAAATGTCAGTGTGCAGTTTAGCCCTAATCACTGCTCTGCAACGGAGAAAAAAGGAAAGATCATAACAAAAAAATTTCTGGACTAGCTGATGGAATATGAGTGTGTGTGAAAGAAAGCTATTGTGAGGAAATCTCACACAGATAAAGAAATAGGTCTTAATTTACAACTCTGGCTGACAGTTTGTTCCAGACTGACTCAACACTCCAGAATAACCAGTCTCAGCACACCTAAGTGACTCATGCCAAGAGAGCCTTAAGAGGGCTGGGCAACTTGCAAGGGACTGTACACAAGCCCAGATGATGCACATCTGGTCAAAAATTAGGAAGAGAAAGAAATCAACTTCTCAAATCCACAGACAGGTGTTTGGGGCTTCCCAGGAGACTGGCTTAGGAAGGGCAGCAAGGATGATTCTAAGTCAGTGGTTAGTTACAGAGCAAACATTACTGAGAATTAGCGAAGAATTGGTACAAGTCGGCATGAACCAAACAGGTGACAAGACCAGGGGCACTCTCTTGTCCACTTTATCTTGATAATTGGATCATTTAAAAGACATTTAAATTATTTAAATGATTGCAGAGACATCTTCAACAACGCACCACGTCACAGGCACAAGGTTGAAATCAATTCGACTCCAATGCTAAATCATAAGGTAGAAATTTACAAGAGAACAGCTCCAGGGTGGGGTCAGTAGATATACACGCCTGCCAGAAACAATTAGAGTGGAAACCCAATGGCTATGCGGGGGACCTGGGTTCGATCCCTGGGTTGGGAAGATACCCTGGAGAAGGGAAAGGTTACCCACTCCAGTATTCTGGCCTGGAGAACTCGATGGACTATATAGTCCCTGGGGTGGCAAAGAGTCAGACACGACTGAGCGACTTTCACTTTCACAATGGCTATAGCCTCGTCGTTTAAGCAGCAGAAAAACTGCCAGATGCTCCAAATATACGACAATAATAAATGAAAATGAGGGGGCCTGTCCCCTGGGCAGGGTTGTCAAGATGAAAGTGAAAGACCACTGGAGGAACACATGCCATTCTGGAAGCTTCCTGTGCAAAGACAAATCAGTATGTGGGGCCTCCAGTAGCCTCCCGTCGGAGGGGTACCGGGGTAAGGGTGGAGGTGGGGAGATGGCCACGTAGCCCAGTTGAGGCTATATTTGGGATTCGGATGTGCCCCGCACTGGACGCCGGCGGGGGAGACAGAGGGTGTCGCAAAGGTGTGTCTCCCCGGCGTCCAGACGTGACGACCCCCGGAAGTGACCGCAAACTCGCTGTCTCTAGCCAAGGCACAGCCCCAGGGTCCCCGGGCTCGGCTTTAGGTCCCCGGGCAACACGTGGAGGGACTGGGCCCGCCCTCGGCCGCGCCGGGGAGCAGGGCGCAGGCGCGCTCCTTCCGGGCTGCGCGGAGGCGGCGCGACTCCAGGCCGCCAGGGGCCGCTGTGGGGCAGCCTCGCCGGCTCGCGCTATCTGAGCCGCGGACCGTCAGTCCCTCTTGAGCACGGCCTTGCAGGTTTGGCGGGGTGAAAGGTTGCGAAGATGGCGACGGCCTTGAGCGAGGAGGAGCTGGACAATGAAGACTATTACTCGTTGCTGAACGTGCGCAGGGAGGTGAGGCCTGCGGCGGGCCGCCGTCCGGACCGAGGCCGGGCCAGGTCGTTCAGGCGGGGCCGGGCTGGCAGCGACCGCCCCGTTCCCTCCTCGGGCGGCCGGACCCTGGCGGGGAGGCCGCGTGACCCCGGCTGACGTGCGCGATCGCTGGCCGGCCAGACTGTCCCCACCGCCCTGACCCTTGCGCCGGGGGTATCTTATCTGGCCTCTCCCCCAGCTCTCCGCGGCCGGTTTGCCGTGTGCACTGTGTCCCGGCAAAGCCAGAGGGCCCCGCGCCCCCTGGGGGAAACAGGGTCCCGAGGTGAAGGTGGAATGGGGAATCCAAGTCCTCCAGGACCAGTTGCCACACTCGGCTCACACACCCGCCTAGGCCGAGGGGCTGTGTCATCGTACCGCAGCCGGCAGGATGGGAAACGGAGTCCCAGGCGCCAAGGTCAAAGCCACCAGGGAACCTCCCCAGGGGTCTGTCCGGTCCCCAAGTCTTCCACGGGGACATCCCGCCTCTGAAGTGAGTCCAGGCTCAGAGGCACGTGTCTTGTGTCCTCCTTCTTCCTGAGCGGCTTCCAGAAATGGAAGAAAGAGTCTCTTGGACAAATAGCCTCCATTCGGAGGCCCAGGTTAGGAATAAACTCAGGAATAAGCGAAGAAGAGTTGACGCCACCACTTGCACCCGCGTTTCCAGACGCCAAGTGCTTATCCCTCGTTTCCTCACAGATTGAAAGATAACACTAGAGAGCCTCACATGGTGTCCTGGACATAGTGGGGTTCCAATTAAATTTCCTTTCTTGTTGACAAGTACATTTGAGGTCAGCGTGAAGGGCAGAGAGGCTTCCAAGGTCAGGTCATGTTCATGAAGTGAACTCTTTCTCTCTAAACTGCTAGGTAGGGTCTTCCCAGCCCGACCATAGGATCTCTGATTCTGGCTCAGATTTTCCATTGATCAGAAGTAGCCTCATTTGGCTGTCCTTGGCAAAACTGATCAGGCTGTTATGTCAGTGAGCTCAGGTCTGCGTGATGTTAATAATAGCTAATGTTCTGTGAGTGCTCACTTTGTGCAGGGCCACAGTGCTGAATGGACACTTTGTTTTATGTTATTGCAGTTAATTACCGTATTAGCCTTTAAGGTAGGCATTCAGAGAGTTCTTGATTGATATCTGAGGAAACTGAACCATAGAGAGATTAAGTAACTTGCCCAAAGCCACACCACTAGGAATTGCAAGAGCCTAGATTCACCCCTGGGCAGTCTGACTCTGAAGCCGCAGTTCTTGACCTCTGTGCTGTACTGCCTGGCTTACCACTCCTCAGACTCCAGAGCTGCTGGACTCTTTGGGCACTCCAGGTGGGAATTCCTTAAATGTGTTAGTCACTGTTTACCGTGGAAACATCCAGTGAAATATTTTAGTGAATTTCAGATCTTGTTAGGTTGCAGTAGGGTCACCTAGAGATTCTTGGAACGAGTCATTGGTGAGGCTTCTTTGGCCTCTGTTTCTTTCCCTTTGAATGGAGCTGTCTGGCTCATTATTCTTTTTCTCCAGTTCTTAGAAGTGGTAAATGAAACCAGCTTTTCTGAAATCAGCCTTTCTTACCACTCATTTATAGTTTGCCTGGGGAAAGATACTAATACCTGTTCACTGAATCTTGCATGCAAGTCACTTCAGTCGTGTCCGACTCTTTGCAACCCTGTGGGCCATAGCCCACCAGACTCCTCTATCCATGGGATTCTCCAGGCAAGAATACTGGAGTAGGTTGCCATACCCTCCTCCAGGGGATCTTCCCCACCCAGAGATCAAACCCACTTCTCCTACATCTGCTTTGGCAGTTGGGTTCTTTACCGCTAGTGCCACCTAGAAAGCCCCTAGAATCTTGCTGCCGCTGCTGCTGCTGCTAAGTCGCTTCAGTCGTGTCCTACTCTGTGCGACCCCATAGACGGCAGCCCATCAGGCTCCCCCGTCCCTGGGATTCTCCAGACAAGAACACTGGAGTGGGTTGCCATTTCCTTCTCCAATGCATGAAAGTGAAAAGTGAAAGGGAAGTTGTTCAGTCGTGTCCGACTCCTAGCGACCCCATAGACTGCAGCCTACCAGGCTCCTCTGTCCATGGGATTTGCCAGACAAGAGTACTGGAGTAGGGTGCCATTGCCTGGAATCTTAAGTGGCTGCAAATGATCAAAAAGGTCTAGAGTAGTAAGCTTGGCTGAAGTCCTAGGTAAATATTTGTCAGAGGTATACCTTGAAATTGCCAGAGTGTTGGGACTTGTCATTGTTATTAGGCTGATGGGTGAAAGTCAAAGAAGTATTTCTTTAGAAATTTCACTTCTCCGGAACAGTGAAGTCACCTCCCACATTTCTGGCTGTAGGTGAAAGTCCTGTGAAACAAGTCCTCTGGCTTAAATCATTTTGTGTTGCTGCTGCTAACAAACTCAGTATAGAACACCATCCTCTGTGGTGTGATTTTCCAGGGTTCCATTAGAAAAGAAGCTCGGAAAGTGATCTCTGGACTTGATTTTAACTAAGATTTTTTGGTGAAATTAGAAATCAACCTGAAGTTGAAAGACCATGATTTAGCTGAAGATTAGAGAAGAAAATAGAAGTAATCTTTATCTTACACGTGTGGTCAAAAGAAGGTAATAACCCTGTTGATGTGTCAGGTCTACAGCTTGATGGCATTGAAGTGTAACTAGGAGGCAAGGTCCTCTTCCCACCAGCACCCCAGAGCGCTTTCAGAAGTCTCATGTTCAGGAGGTTCGTGACTTTCTGCCAAGAATCTCAGATGGAAGCAAGCTGAACCCAAACCAGGGAACTCTAATTAATAAAGTTTTAAATTTATAAGCATGATACATGATGATAACAAATGGAGTAATACAGAAATGTCTGAAATCTGCGTAAGAATCTCCCTTGCCATGTTTTAAACTTTAAAATATCCCCTTTAAATTGTATCGCAGAGAGTGAAGTAGGCAGCTAGATAAAACTTGGATGATCTTTACTAATTCCCTTTCTCTAGTGTTCCTACATTGTCTGTCTGCAGAGTGGAGTAGTTATCTGCCTGCCACACGTTGAGGGGAGGGAATAATTTATCATTAACTAGGCATATTGAAACTGGATTGGCATCTCTGGTTTACGTAGCCATATGCACCATCAGAGGCCCAAACTCTGATCTGAGATTTCTGAGATGATTTTCCAAAATTTATTTGGAGAAAGGATTCCTGAAGAATTAGTGAAATTTTCTTGATGTACATACTTTTTATCGACATTATAATTGACACATTTTAAACCTAATTTATTCCTAAATAATTGAGTTTAACTCCTACTTTAACCAGTGTTGTAGTTGAAAGAGTTTCATTTTTATGTATGTCAGTCAGCAATGTTTATAACCTGTTGTAAGATCTCTGGTCCCAATCAATTTTAGCCTTAAAGGAGCCAGTCTCCTTTTCAAGTTGTAGATACTTTTGTTAAGAAAAAAAAAACAGTCATTAAATAAAAAACAAACTCAAGTAGAAATGTCTTTTCTTGTAGCCCACATATGGAGATCAGTGTTCTGGAATCTTCATCCTTCCTTCCAAAGTAGCCATGAAACTGGAAGTGCAAAATCATCACCTAAATGGAAAGTTTTCCCAAAGTCCCTGCATTTTCATTCCTTCCCTGGTGTAGGGCATCTCATCCTCTCCACAGTTTTTGGTTGTCTGGGTTACTTTGGCTGCAGGTTACAGTCACAGAGTTGGGGCTGAAAAATCTGAGTTTGGACTGCAGACGAAAAGGCTAGAGCAAATGAGGAAGGTCTACCCGTCACAGCCAAGACTGACCTTGGGGGACAGTCACCCAACCCCCAACCAAGGTGGCAGGGCCATCCACAGAAATTGAATGTAAAAGGGTGGTAAGCCAGGGCACATGTAGGTACCTAAAGCCCTGAGGTACTTATCTAACCTGATGGGCAGGTGATTAGTCTTAATGAGGGATGTGAAGGTGAGTCTACAAAGGTTTTCTTTATCGAGTTTTCCATTTGCTGCCTTAGGTTCAAAGTCTGATAGTTACAACAGTGAACCCGCTTGTGCTGAGCAAGTAGTGTGAGCCTTGGTTGTCCAGAAACCTGACTTAGCCCAATGGTCACATTCCTAAGGCTGCCTGTCAGTGAAGAGGAGCATAGTCCTTAAGAGCAGGGCTTTCAGGCCACTCAGGCCCCCAAGGGTGACCTTGAACACGTCATTCAACCTCAGAGTCTCCTTTACTGATATGCAGCCAGACCATCCTGTGTTCGAATCCTAGTTTTACCCCCGGAAGGTGTGTGCCTCTAGGTAGCTAGTCGTTGAACCTTTTTGCTCTCTGTTTTTTTGGGAGCTTTTCTTGAAATGTAGGTAACAGATAAAAATGTATTAATATGAAGTACTCGCTCTGAGCCAGGGTGTTGTATATTGGAGCATGAGGCTATGTATAAAGTACCTGACGCATAAGTAGGTATTTGATTAATGATGTTTATTGTTACTACTTCTTGGATTTTGATAAACATGAGGTTTTGCTTGTTTGAAAAAGACATCCATGTACATAGAAGACTTTGGTCTGTCCCATCCAGGCTCAGTTTACTGTTGTAGTAATAAAAAAAAAAATAGTGCTAAGCATAATTTAAGATTTTATGCTAAGTATTAGGTTCTAAATTCCCAAAGCTTTCTTCTTTCTGTTCAAATTACTAAGTTTATTCTCTTCAGAAGACAGTTATCTGAACTCTTCCCGCAAGGTCATGCATTTGACTTGGGTGGCGGGAGGAGTGGTCCCCAGCAGCTGGGCTAAGCTTGAGAGTGGGGTGCAGAGCCATGGGGTGATTTAAAGAGACAGCGTCTGGGTTGGAAGCAGAGTGGGACCCACAGATCAAGTTGTTGTGAGCGGTCATCTTTGAAGGGACCAGGCAGAGAGGGCAGGGCCTGGCAGAGGTTCTGCTCCAGCGACAGCATGACAGCACTGGCGGTCAGGACGGTGACCGGTGGAGCTTTTGGGGGTCTTCCTGAGGTGAGGAGGGGGCCATTAGGGTACCCCTCAAGTTCCAGTGTCACCTCATACTGTGATTAGCAAACACCGCAAGGCTGAATTTTGAAATTGTTTTCTTTAATGAACCTTAAGCTAGTTACTACCTTTCTGCTTTGGGCATTTCAAACAATTGGGTCTTGAAATTTTAATGCTCTAGTTCTACATTATTGACCAAACTACCTCTCTTTTTTCTTTGTTTTTTTCTTAAAGGGAATTCAGTTGTAAGCTTTTCTATTTGCTGTGAGTTCAGTAAAACAATGGAGAGGAAACCATGGGACACACAAGCCACATGTTTTGCTTGGCTACGGAATTTTAAGAGTTTACTTTCATTAAACTTTCGTTTTAATTTCACTCGTGTATTTTATTTACACCCTACCATGTTCAAAGAGAGGATTTAAGACAGCTAACAGAGATGAGAAGACAAAATAGAAGAAATGTTTAAAAGGGGGCACCATCCAAAAGAAAAAAAGAAGACCACTGGGAATGTTACTGCTTCCGTGGCCCCTGTATTGTATGGGTCACGCTCCTTTGTGGAAGCTCTTGTGGTCTGATGGCTGCGGGCTGCTTGGCTCTTGGGCTTTTGGAACCACTTCTGCCTGCAGTGAGTGCACTGTGTTCCCACCCGGGTTTGCTGCGGCCAGAACATTCCTCAGTAGTAAAATGCCAACAGACATCAAACCACAAGAATCATGTGGGCATCGAGTGGGCAGGATGTAGCGGATGGGCACGGACCACAGACAGTATAAGGTCAGGTGTGTAGGGGAAAGAAGCCGAACCCTTGATGCAAGAGAGGATCTGAAGCGTGAGTTTTGACCCAGGAAGGAACTTGAGCTCATGGCCCTCAGATGCTGGCCTTTTTATTCACTCTTATGTCTCAAAGGCACCAAATAAACATACGGACATAACCAGGAAGAGAAATGAAGACAGAGTTGTACAGTGGTAGGAAAGTCTCTCCTGAGCCCTTGGAATGACCTTTAATCAAGAATCAGAATTTCTGCTCCTTTGGCCCGGTTCTCACGTGTTGTTGTCAGGAAGGGATTTGTCCTGAAGGATGGGAGCCCCGTCAGCCCCACAAACCTTAAAGGTGAAAAAAGGCCCTGCCTTTTTTTTTCCCCCAGTATTTAGAGTTCCTGTTCTTACCAATTCCCTAGTCCTGTTTTTGAAGTTACAATGCCGTCTTGAGGGTAAATTGTAAGTTTTTTCCTTCTGTGTTAAGGAGAACCTATGTAAGTTTTCTAAGGTTATTCCTAATTGTAGAATCTTGGAATTGTTTGCTCAACCTCCTGTTTAGCCTTTCTGATGCATTCATGATTTGATTTTTTCTCTCTAAAGCCCACCTTCTCAAAATGAGAGGTCCTAAATAAAGTGGTGGTAGGAAGCTGACTTCCAAAATCATGAGAAATAGAATGTGTGCGTCTGACCTCCATATGCAGCAAAGGTGGGCGTTAGGGAGGGACAGCTAGGATCGCTCACCTTGTATCTGGCATGTGAGGCACCTGTGAGTGTGTTGATGATTATTTGAAAAGGCCAAAGGTGAAGATGGAGTTTGAGAAGAGGTCAGTGGCTTAAAGAGCAAAGCCTTTGAAGTCTAGTCCAAGTTTGACTTTCTAGCCACCTGGGCTAAGTTCCTTAACCTCTCTGAACCTGTTTCTTCATCCATAAAATCCAGAGGATAATTTTACTGTTGTAGTGCTGTTGGGAGAATTAATCGAGAATGCATGTAAGTGCTTAGCATAGTAATGGGCACATTATTATGTAAAGTAAATGCCAGTATATTTTTATTAGTATCATGAGCATAAAAGTTAATAAGGAGTACTCTCACTGATTTGTAGGAGTTCTTCACAGAATTCGGATGAATCCTTTGACAGGTTAGTATAAATGTCCCCTCTCTGTAGTTTGCCTCTCCTCCTTGTAAATGTCTGCCAACCAAAGTTTGGTTTGAGCCAGGCTACACGAGTTCCAATTTCTAGCCAGCTTTTGGGTCAGGGATACATAATCAGGTAAATTTCTCCATCTCAGACAAGCCACTTAGTTAACCTTTTAGATATTCACTGTTTTTCTCTGAAATACGGGGGTTCTAACGCCAGTCTCCAGGCATTTTATGAGTATTCAAATGGAGGAAATACTGGTGATAGCACTTTGTTAGCTTTGCTCTGACCCTGCATCTCTGCCTTCTGGCCGTTACGATTACATGCTCGGATCACTTGCCTCCTGTGCCTGGCTGCCTCCCAATTTCATGCTCACCTGTGCATCCCAGTGAAAAGCCTCGGATGCTCTTTGATTTTTCTTCTCCAAGTAGTATTGAGTCCCTTCTCAGGTTCCCCACAGGTACTCAGTCCATGAATCCTCTCCACTCCAGCTGACTTTGACCCCCTCATTTCTATTTTCTTCAGGTCTCTTTGTTTTCACCTTTTGTCTGTTTCAGTCAAGCTGTACCAGTTAATATTAACACAGTACTGATCACGTTTCTGTAGCCAGAAGTCTTTTGTCACGTCCTATTTTTTATTGGATAAAGGTCAAATTCTTGGCTCTGTTTTTAAAGCCCCTTACAAATTAGATGTTTTCTATATTTTCTGCCCACTTTGTGCTGATGTTCTGTTTTCTTCCACTGCAAAGCAGGCTCCATGTGGGGTCAGGCACCGTGGTTGCCTGGCTCGCCACTGGGTTCCTAGCACTGTGGGCACATGACACATACCTGTCAGATGTTTGCCAAGTGAATGAGCAGGCGGGTGGATATCCGCGTTAATTTCTTGCCTACTTCCTGCCTTCTTCTTTGCCTTTAATAAGGCCAGTTTGTCAGTGTTCTGTCTCACCTGTTTCCTCGGGGCACTCTTTTCCCCTGAAATGCCCCAGCCTGTTGTCGATACTGAAACAAATTCAGTCTGCCTTTTGCATTATTTCAACACTACTGGCTCCATGAAGTTTTCTTTCCATTCTGACAGCGCTGAACTTAGGTCTTTTTTTTTTTTATGTGGACCATTTTTAAAGTCTTTATTGAATTTGTTACAATATCGTTTCTGTTTTAATGTGTTTTGGGGTAAAGCATGTGGGATCTTAGCTCCCTGACTGGAGGTCAAATGTGCACCCCCTGTGTTGGAAGGCGAAGTCTTAACCACTGGACACAATCAGGGAAGTCCCGTGTCTTCGTTATTGTTTAGTTAAATCCATGCATGGGGAGTTTTAGGGAATGGACACATGCACTTAGTTTATAATCTCTTTGAGGGCAGGGATGATGTACTTCTTCTGTATTTCTTGTGGTACTTAGAGCAGAGTTGACATTCAGTTAACGTGGTGGTTTGAAATGACGAAATATTTGCTAATGCCATACTCACCTTGTCCAGGTACATTTTACTTTGTGGGACACCTGTATTGAGGAACATGTTGCAGTTTTGGTGGCAGGTCATCCTAGAGGAATGTACTGGAAGCACTTTGATAATTTTCAGCTTGGTAAATCTCAACTTTCCCTTAGGAAAATTGCTTAAAGTCAGGGAGCAGAGGATGAGTGCAAATTCATAGCTGGGGCCCCGGTTTAAGCCAAGACCTGTGGAGACTCAGTTCAAGACTGGATGCCGTGAGAGAAGAGGAAGGAACGCCTTTCCCCGCAGGGCTTGTCCTTTTTCATCCGGCAGATATTGATCATCTTTCTCTTACGTTTCTTTATTGCGATGAGAAAAGGTTACATATTTATCATCTTTTGTACTAGCACCAGTAATGGTATTTGTAGAAAGCTTCAGATGGATTAGATTTATTTTTTAACAGTTCTTTTTCCTTTTGTCAGTTAAATAGAGCTGAATTTTTACCATAGGCATTGGTTAGTTTCTCTTGAAATCCTGTTCTATTTGAAATGCTAGGACAGTCTGTATCACACTTGAGGGTGAGTCCACCTACTTAGTAGCATTCTGTCAGTCAGTTGTGTTCAACTTTACCCTCAAGGCTCCTCTGTCCATAGGGTTCTTCCGGAGTGGGCTGCCATGCTCTCCTCCAGGGGATCTTCCCGACCCAGGGATCAAACCCACGTCTCCTGTGTCTCCTGCATTGACAGGTGGGTTCTTTACCATTGAGCCACCTGGGAAGTCCCATATACATTGTCAGGGTCTTTTATTTGTGGATGAACCCCCATGTGCAGGAACTTATTTCCAGAGCCTCCAAAGATGTCCCCATAAGTAAACAAAAGAGTAGAAGACTGTGCTGAGCAGGGAAAGTGGCATCAGAAGAGGGTAGGGCCATGCGGAGGGCAGTTTTCTGGTCTTCTGAAGCTGCATACTGTGTGGGAACCTTCACACAAGCTAGTCTCTCTGTGTGATCAGAATCTACTCAACGACACCACATACTCTAGCGCCCTTTCTCTTCGTGAAGCGGCTCTCGCTCAGCACAAAGTACCCATGCTGTCTTGCTGTTAATTAGCTCTGAAATCTGCCTTTTCCTTTAAATTCTGTGAGCACAAAGTATCATAAAAAATTACAGCCTTTTATTAGCTGATGCAGTTTATTTCGATCAGATTGTCGTGGAGCATATGGGCAGTCATGAATCTCCAATTGCAGTAATTAGGCAGACTTCCCACAATCCAAAAGAACATAGTTTGTGGAGGTTTTGTTGCTGAGATACAGTAATATAGATATAGCCTGGAAGTTTGAGCTTGAAATTTATAGGCTTCAGCAATAAAAAGCCTGGTAGCTTTACTTTTTTAAATTTGTACTTATTTATTTATGGATCTTCGTTGCTGTGCAGGCTTTCTCTAGTTGTTACAAGCGGGAGGTTACTCTCTAGTTGTGGTGTACAGGCTTCTCATTGCAGTGGTTTCTCTTGTTGAGCATGGGCTCTAGAATGCACAGGCTCAGTAGTTGTGGCTCACAGGCTTAGTTACTCTGAGGCATGTGGAACCTTCCTGGACCAGGGATTGAACCTGTGTCCCCTGCATTAGCAGGTATATTCTTAACCACTGGACCACCAGGGAAGTCCAGCTTTACTTTTCTTAAAGTGAAGGTCTGAGGTATTGCTTAAGTTGTTGCTTGTATACTCTAACGGGTCTTCAAAGTATTGAATGAAATATCATTGTACTAGTTAGATGTGCTGTACACCGAACATTATTGGCTCTTAACTAGGGAGGGGCTGCACTTCCTAGTCCCCTGGTGGTTAAGTGCGGTCATATGACCAGCTCTAGCCAATGGCGTGAGTGGAAGGGATGTGTGTGCTGCTCAGGCTGGGGCACTTAAAGGGCAGGTGAGCCGGAGTCTTATGCTCTTCCCTCTGCCTCCATGATTGGCGGTGGTTCCAAAGGGTCTGTTTTGTCCACCTGGGACCTGAGGACATTGCCAAGCAGAGAACTAGCTGGCCCAAGATGGACATGTAGTGTGAGGGAGAAAAAAACTTTTGGAATCTGGGGGTTGTTTGTCACCGCAGTATCACCAACCCAGCAGTTCTCAAACTTTTTAATGTCAGGGCCTGTTTACATTCTTAAATTATTGAGGGCCCCAAAGAGCTTTTGTTTATGTGGCTTATAGCTATCAATATTTAACAATAAGACACAAAATGTACTTCTTATATTTCAGTATAAGCATGAGAAAAACTTATGGATTTCAAAATAACTATGTATTGGACAATAATGAGTTTGCAGGCAGAACGAAAGATAGTACACTGAGAATCAATTGAGGTGATCTCTGAAAACTTGTGTTTATAGCATAAAGCTACCACCTTACAAGCTTCTAGAAAGCAAGAAAGTGTACAAGTACACACTTCACTAACCATCAGAGCAGTGGTATCATCACACCTCATGTTACCTCAGGAAAATCTCACTGTGTGCTTATTGAGAGAGAAGGAGAAGGGGGCAACAGAGGATGAGACGGTTGGATGGCATCACTGATTCAATGGACATGAACTTGAGCAAACTGCGGGAGATGGTGAGGGACAGGGGAGCCTGGTGCGCTGCAGTCCATGGAGATACGACTTGGCGACTGCATAACAATGCTTATGAAAGGATGAGGAAAAGGCAGATAACACCTAAGTATTATTATGAAAATAGTTTTGACCTGTGGACCCCCTGAAAGGGTCTCAGGAACTCCTAGGGGCCCCACACCACACTTAAGAACCATTGATGTAGCCTGTCCAATGGATAGCCATACCAGTGTTCCCACATGCTGTAGCTGACTTTGCTAATTGAAGATAGGAAATAAAAGCAGAGTGACCGTATACTCTTTGACTCTGTGCTGTCACTTTGAATGCAGAGATGGTGTCTGTCACTAGAAATTAAAGTGAAAATGGAGCAGTGTCTTCTGTGCCTTAATTATCTAAGGGAAGCAAATACAATGAAATTGTTATCAGGAGACTTTTCTAAGCACGATACTATAGCAGAAATCAGAAAAGAGCATGGATAGGTTTGATTTTACAAAAATGAGAAACATCTCTAAAACTTTTTTTAAAGATTTAAAAGGAGTCTATATTTGGTACAGAATCACATTTCCAACATATATAAGGAACTCTTGGCTTTAAAAGGGGGGAAAAAAAATGAATACCCCAATAGGGAAACAATACAAAGGAAACAAGTAGAAGAAATCTGAAATGCAAATAAAGGATTGGAAAAATGTTCACCCTCACTTGTAAATTAACAAATGCAGGTTGAAACAAGGCTGTTTTTTGTTTGTTTGTTGTTTTGCTTTTTCTCTACCAGATTGGCGAAGTTTTTTTTTTTTTTTTTTTTCCTTTTTAATGATAGTATTCAGCTCTGACAGATGAAAATCTGTTAGCCCACCCTGCCAGAAGACAGGAGGATTATTCCCTGGAGAAATTGAGCCAGAAAGACTCTGGAGCTTAGACATAGAGCATAGAGGGTGAGAGTGGCTCCCTAACAAAAGCAGGGAAACATAAGTGTTTGCACCCTGCGTGGTGAGGCTTCTAGCTTTTTTCCCCTTATTCCTGGGCTCTTCCCTGAAGGAACTAGCCTATAAAGAGAAAAGACTGCCAAATGAAACTTCTAGGTTCCCTTCCAGCCATTTCAGAAAGAACCTCATCAGATGACAAGGCCTGTTCACACATACAGAGCTTCCAAATAGCCTATTAGTGTCTTACTATGAAGTGTAAATCAACTGTCAAAGAACATCAGGTGTTTGAGGGAAGCCTCCAGAGGAATTCTGAGAGATCATGCTGACAGCAAGGAGAAACTAGAAGAAGCAGACCATGCAAGGAGTTTGGGAACTAGATTGCCTTCAGATAGATAAGATCCTGCATGTAAGAAATAACAGCAAGGTGATTCATCGAAAAGAAATACTACATAAAAAAAGAAGGAGTTCTTGGAACTTAAAAAGAAGATAACAAATAACTGGAAGTTAAAGATGAGGAAATACCCACAAAAGTAAATTTTAAAAATTGGAAGATCAAGTTTTTTAGGCGTTAAATAAAGTAAAATGAAGGAGAAGACATTATTAAACAATTAATATGAGAAAATTTTCTCAAAAGATGTGAGAATACAGGTAAAAAGGGCCAATCAGATAACTAACAGTGGATTGAGGAGTAAAAGACCCCCGTACTAAAGGAAATCATAGGTTAAAGAGGGTCCTGAAAGTTTCCAAACCAGGTTGCAAAGGATTGGATTGTTTCCAGCTTTTTAACTTGTAAGATACACACAAAATTCTGTGCAATTTTTTTCTTAGTCATTTTTAAGTATACAGTTCCGCAATGTTAAATGTTTACATATTGTTATGCACCTGCCACCGTTTACATCTCATACACTCTTCATTTTGCAGAACTCAAACTCTATCCCTATTAAACAGTAACTCCTGACCTCCCTTTCCACCAGCCTCTGACTACCGCCGTTCTACTTTATGTCTATGATTTTGACTACTTCTAGGTACCTTACGTAAGTAAACGTGTACAGTATTTCTCTTTCTGTGACTCGTTTATTTCATTTAGCATAATGTTCTCAGGGTTCATCCTTATTGCAGCACATGTCAGGATTTCCTGCCTTTTTAAGACTGAATAATATCCATTGTCTGTATATGCCACATTTTGCTTATCGATTTATCTGTTGATGGGCATTGGGCTGCTTCCATGTTTTAGCTGTTGTGAATAATGCTGCTCTGAATATAAGTGTACAAATATCTGTTCAAAACCTGCTTTCAGTTCTTTTGAGTATTTACCCAGACGTGGAATTTCTGGATTGTATGGTAAATCTGTTTTTAATGTTTTTGAGGAACTGCCATGTATTTCCCATAAAAGCTCTACCATCTTACATTCCCCCTAGCAGTGCACATGGGTTCCAGTTTCTCTGCATCTTTGCCAACACTTATTTTTTTCCTGTTTTTGTTTTGTTTTGAATGGTAGCCAGCCTAATGGGTATGGAGTGATGTCTCATTGTGGCTTTGACTTGTTTTTCCCTAGTGGTTAGTGATATTGAGCATCTTTTCGTATGCTTTTAGCCATTAATATATCTTCTTTGATGTATTAAGTCCTTAGTCATATTCGAATCAGATTTTTTTTTTGAGTTTTAGGAATTCTTTATATATGCTAGTTATTAATCTCTCATCATATATACCATCTGCAACTATTTTCTCCCATTCTTCAGATTTTTTTCTACCTTCTTGATAGTATTCTTTGATTCACGAAAGTTCTTAATTTTGATGAAGTCCAGTTTCTCTCTCTTTCCTTTCTTTTGTTGCCTGTATCTCAGATGTCCAGTTCAGTTCAGTCGCTCAGTCGTGTCCGACTCTTTGCGACCCCATAAATCTCAGCACGCCAGGCCTCCCTGTCCATCACCAACTCCTGAAGTTCACTCAAACTCACATCCATCGAGTCGGTGATGCCATCCAGCCATCTCATCCTCTGTCGTCCCCTTTTCCTCCTGCCCCCAGTCCCTCCCAGCATCAGGGTCTTTTCCAATGAGTCAACTCTTCGCATGAGGTGGCCAAAGTACTGGAGTTTCAGCTTTAGCATCATTCCTTCCAAAGAACACCCAGGACTGATCTCCTTTAGAATGGACTGGTTGGATCTCCTTGCAGTCCAAGGGACGCTCAGGAGTCTTCTCCAACAGCACAGTTCAAAAGCATCAATTCTTCGGTGCTCCAGCTTTCTTCACAGTCCAACTCTCACATCCATACATGACCACTGGAAAAACCATAACCTTGACTAGATGGGCCTTTGTTGGCAAAGTAATGTCTCTGCTTTTCAATATGCTGTCTAGGTTGGTCATAACTTTCCTTCCAAGGAGTAAGCATCTTTTAATTTCATGGTTGCAGTCACCATCTACAGTGATATGCAGGTCAGGAAGCAACAGTTAGAACTGGACATGGAACAACACACTGGTTCCAAATAGGAAAAGGAGTACATCAAGTTTGTATATTGTCACCCTGCTTATTGAACTTATATGCAGAGTACATCATGAGAAACACTGGGCTGGAAGAAGCACAAGCTGGAATCAAGATTGCCAGGAGAAATATCAATAACCTCAGATATGCAGATGACACCACCCTTGTGGCAGAAAGTGAAGAGGAACTCAAAAGCCTCTTGATGAAAGTGAAAGAGGAGAGTGAAGAAGTTGGCTTAAAGCTCAACATTCAGAAAACGAAGATCATGGCATCTAGTCCCATCACTTCATGGCAAATAGATGGGGAAATAGTGTCAGACTTTATTTTTTTGGGCTCCAAAATCTTTGATGTTACATCTGAGAAATTGTCACCAAATCCAATGTCTTGAAGCTTTTGGTCTGTTTTCTTCTAAGAGTTTTAAAGTTTCAGCTCTTACGTTTAAATCTTTAATCAAGTTTGGGTGGATTAGCCAAAATTGTAGGATACAAAGTCAACATACAAAAATCGGTTGCATTAATTTTTTTATATGGTGTTAGGTAATGGTCTTCACTCTTCATGTGGATATTCTGTTATCCTGGTACCATTTGTTGACAAGCCTACCCCTTCCCTGTTGAGTAGTCTTGGCACAGTTGTCAAAAATAATTTGATCGTTTGTTTGAGGATTTACTTCTGGGCTCTCTGTTCTATTCTGTTGGTCTATATGTCTGTCTTTATGCCAGTATCGTTTTGGTAACTGTAGCTTTGTTGTAAATTTTGAAATAGGGAAGTATGAGTCCTCCATCTTTGTCTTTTTCCAAGACAAAGATGCTTTGGCTTTTGGGATCCCTCGAGATTCATGTGAATTTTAGAGTGGACTTTTCTGTTTCTGTAAAAAATGTCATTGGTATTTTAATAGAGCTTACATTGGTTTTGTTAGTTGCTTTGCATATTATTGACATTTTAGTAATATTGTTTTCCAATCCAAAGTTTTCCAGAGACACTTGACATAAAGTATCCTTTTCATTTCTGTATGTCATCTTTATGTCTTGTAAGCCTTTTTACCTCCCTGCTCATTCTTAAGTTTTGTTTGCTTGTTTTTTATGCTATTGTAGATGGGCCTGTTTTCCTCATTTCCTTTTCAGATGGTTTATTGTTCATGTATAGAAATGCAGCTAATTTTTGTGTGTTGCCTTTGTAGCTTGCAATTTTGCTGAACCCATTTGTCAGTTCTAACAAGGTTTTTGTGTATGTGGAATTTTTATAGAGTTTTCTATATATGATTGTATCATCTGTAAACAGATAATTTTACTTCTTCCTTTCCAATTTGGATATTTTTAATTTCTTTTTCTTACCTAATTGCTCTGGCTAGGACCTGCAGTAGTACTATGTTGAATAGAAGTGGTAAGAACAGACGTTTTTCCCTTTTTCCTGATCTTAGGGGAAAAACTTTCAGTCTTTTACCATTGAATATGATGTTAGCTTTGAGTTTTCTTCCTCAGTTTGTAAAAGCCTCTTAATGGTTTTTGTTTCTTTTAGTTTCCTTCTGTTTCTAGTTTGCTGAGTGTTTTTATCACAAGAGAGTATTGAGTTTTGTCAGCGCTTTTTCTGCATCTATTGAGATGATCGTATGGGGTTTCTTTGAATATGGTGTATTGTATTGATCAGTTTTCATACATGGAACTGTCATTTCATTCTAAGAATTAATACTGCTTGGTTGTAATGTTTATCCTTTTAATATGCTGCTGAACGCTCCTGGTATACTGTTGAGGATTTTTACATCACTGTTCATAAAGGATTCTGGTCTGTAGATTTTTTTCTTTTTTGTGGAGTCTTTGTTTGCCTTTGGCATCAGGGTAATAGTGGCCTCATAGCATGAGTTTGGAAGTGTCCCCTCCTCTTCAATATTTTGGAATAGTTGAAGATTGCTATTAGTTCTTTAAATGTCTGGAAGAATTCACCAGTGAATCCATCAGGTCCAGGGCATTTCTTTGTCAAGAGGTTTTGATTGTTAATTCAGTCTCCTTGGCTTCCCTTGTGGCTCAGCTGGTAAAGAATCTGCCTGCAATGTGGGGGATCTGGGTTCGATCCCTTTGTTGGGAAGATCCCCTGGAGAAGGGAAAGGCTACCTACTTCAGTATTCTGGCCTGGAGAATTCCATGAATATGACTGAGCGACTTTCACTTTCAATCTCTTTATTAGTCATGGGTCTATGCAGATTTTCTACTTCATCATGATTTGATCGGTAGGTTTTGTATTTCTAGTAATTTGTCCATTTCATCTGTTTTCATTTTTTTTGGTGTACAGTTATTCATAGTGCTCTCTTATGAACTATTTTCTATTTCTATAGAATGAATAGTAATAGCTCCACTTTCATTTCATAGTCATTGGAATCTTCTCTCTTTTTTGCCTTCAGTCTAGCCAAAGGTTTGTTGATTTTTGTAATCTTTCTGAATAACCAACTTTCATTTTATTTCTATTGCATATCCATTCTTTATTTCATTTATCCCTGCTCTAATCTTTATGATTTCCTTCTGCCATTTTTGATTTTAGCTTTTCTTTTTCTCTCGTTTTTTCCTTTTATTGTTTAAATTTATTTTTATTAGAGTATAGTTGATTTTGTTGTTTGTTGTTTAGTTTTTGAGTTGTGTCTGACTCCTTTGCAACCCCACGGACCGTAGCCTGCCAGGCTCCTCTGTCAATGGATTTTCCAGGCAAGAATATTGGAGTGGGTTAACATTCCTTCTCCAGGGATCCTCCTTACCCGGGGATAGAACCCACATCTGCTGCAAGTCTCCTGCACTGCAGGCAGATTCTTTACCGCTAAGCCACCAGGGAAGCCCATAGTTGATTTACAGTGCTGTATTTGTTTCTGCTGTACGGCAAAGTGGATCAGTCATACATACGCACATATTCACCCTTCTTTTTAGATTCTATTCCCATATAGGTCATTATAGAGTATTGAATAGAGTTCCCTGTGCTATACAATAGGTTCTTTTTAGCTATCTATTTTACATATAGAAGTGTGTTTGGTAGAAAGTGAAGAGGAACTAAAGAGCCTCTTGATGAGGGTGAAAGAGGAGAGTGAAAAAGCTGACTTGAAATTCCACATTCAAAAAACTAAGATCATGGTGTCTGATTTCATGACAAATAGAAGGGGGAAAAGTGGAAGCAATGACAAATTTTATTTTCTCGGGCTCCAAAATCACTGTGAATGCCAACTGCAGTCATGAAATTAAACAAAACTTGTTCCTTGGAAGGAAAATGATGACAAACCTAGACAGCGTGTTAAAAAGCAGAACATCACTTTGTCTACGAAGGTCCATATATTAAACCTATGGTTTTTCCAGTAGTCATGTATGGATGTGAAAGTTTGACCATAAAGAAGGCTGGGTGCTGAAGAATTGATGCCTTCAAACTGTGGTGTTGGAGAAGACTCCCTTGGACAGCAGGGAGATCAAACTTTCAATCCTAAAGAAAACCAACTCTGAATATTCACTGGAAGGACTGATGCTGAAACTGAAGTTTATAGTTATTCTGTCTTCTTGCTGCACTGAACCTTTTATTATTATTGGGTGTCTTTCTTTGTGTCTTGTAACCTTTTCTGATTTCACGTCTGTATTATCTGGTATTAATAGCTTTGCTCTCTTATGGTCACTACAGTGGTTGCAAGGAATGTCTGTTTCCATCCTTCAGCTCTCTACCTGTTTGTTTTGGCTCTCAGTTGAGCCTCTCATTGGTAGTATACAGGTGGTCATGTGGTGTTTTTATCTGTTCTGCCGGTCTTTGTCTTTGATTAGAGAGTTTAATCTATTGATGTTTAAAGTAATTACTTATAAGAAGGAATATTTTTGCTACTTGTTTTCTGTGCACTGTTTTGGTGGTTTTGTTTTTTTTGTCTCATGTCCCACATTATTATCTTTTGTGTTAAGCTGATTTTTTGTAGTGAAATTTTTATTTTATTTATTTTTATTTTTAAACTTTACAATATTGTATTAGTTTTGCCAAATATCGAAATGAATCCACCACAGGTATACCTGTGTTCCCCATCCTGAACCCTCCTCCCTCCTCCCTCCCCATACCCTCCCTCTGGGTCATCCCAGTGCACCAGCCCCAAGCATCCAGTATCGTGCATCGAACCTGGACTGGTGACTCGTTTCATACATGATATTATACATGTTTCAATGCCATTCTCCCAAATCTCCCCACCCTCTCCCTCTCCCACAGAGTCCATAAGACTGATCTATACATCAGTGTCTCTTTTGCTGTCTCGTACACAGGGTTATTGTTACCATCTTTCTAAATTCCATATATATGCGTTAGTATACTGTATTGGTGTTTTTCTTTCTGGCTTACTTCACTCTGTATAATAGGCTCCAGTTTCATCCATCTCATTAGAACTGATTCAAATGTATTCTTTTTAATGGCTGGGTAATACTCCATTGTGTATATGTACCACAGCTTTCTTATCCATTCATCTGCTGATGGACATCTAGGTTGCTTCCGTGTCCTGGCTATTATAAACAGTGCTGCGATGAACATTGGGGTACACGTGTCTGTTTCCCTTCTGGTTTCCTCAGTGTGTATGCCCAGCAGTGGGTTTGCTGGATTTTAATTCACCTCTCATATCCTTTCATGTATATGCTATAACGGTTTCCTTTGTGGTCACATTTAACTCCTTAGATTACATTTAACATCCTAAAGTTGTAATACTCTAATTTGAACTTATTCCAGTTTAACTTGAATAATGTACCAAAAATTTATTTTGCAACTCTATGCTACCTCTTTCAGTTATTGATGTCATAAAATTACATTTTTACATATTGTGTGTCTAAAAAATAAACTAGGGATTATTTTTTTTAGAATGCATTAGTCTCTTAAATTATGTAGAAACAAAACATGAAGTTATAAGCTGGAGCTACAATAAGACTACCTTTTAGATTAATCTTTTTTTTTAATGTCTGAAATCATTGAGAAGACAAGATACGGAGTTACAAATCATTTTTATAATAATACTAGCTTTTATAATTGCCCGTGTATTTCCTTTTCTGAGATCTTAATTTCTTCATGTGGCTTTGAGTTACTGTCTGGTATCCTTTCATTTCACCAGGCAGGTCCAGTGTCTCACAGTAAAGGTCAAGGTTCGTTTTTCCACATGTGAATATTCCTTTCTTCTATCGTCATTTATTGAAGAACTGTCTTTTCCGCTTTGCATTATTGCAAAGCCTGACCACATACATGGGGGTCTGTTTGTGGACTCACGTCTGGTCCACTGGTTTGTGTATGTCTGTTCTTTTACTGGTAGCACGCTGTCTTGATTACCAGAGCAGTGTTAAAGTCCAGTATTGTGAGTCCTCCAGTTCTTCCTCAAAGTTATTTTGGTTAGTAAAATAACTGGAAAGTAAAATTTCTTCTTGCTCCATATTGTTTTTCCATATAAATTTTAGAATTATCTTGTCAGTTTCTACCCAAAAAAAAAGCCTACTGGAATTCTGATTGGATTGCGTACTGGAATTCTGATTGGAGTGCATTGAATCTGTAGGGGGAAATTTGACGTCTGAATGATACTGAATCTTCTGGTACATGAAGGTAGCTTATTGTGCCGTTATTTTCGGCCTTGTGTCATTTCTGTCACAGTGCATTGTAGCTTTCACTGTACGGGTCATAAGTGTATCCCTAAGTAGTTCATGTTTGTCAGTGATACCAAGTCTCAGTTTTTAATATATAGAAATAAATTGATGTTTATTGATCCTGTATCCCATGACCTTGCTAAAATCACTTAGTAGGTTTTCTGATAGACTCTTTATGATTTTCTACATAGACGACATCTGCACAAATAGAGACATTTTAACTTTTTACTATGTTTGTCTTGAATTTCTTTTTTGTGCTTTATTGCGTTTTTGTATCATACAGCATCTAATCCAACAGTTTTAAAAGACCACTAAACTCTACAGGTCTCTAGGGATCTTTTCACTATGAATTTTATGATATATAAAGATTGAATTTATATTAGATTTACTTTCCATTAAAATTATAACTAGATAATTGAGATGATGAAACTTTTCAGACTTACAGCATGATACATCACTTAATTTTATATACAATTTTAGGAATAAGTACATAATTTGAGGTATCATTTTTAATGTTATCACATATTTTGAAATGATATCAGCATTTTTATTTTATTCATTTTTTGGTCATGCCAAGTGACATGTGTGATCTTAGTTCTCCAATTAGAGGTTGAACCCATGCCCCCTGCGTTGGAAACACAGAGTCTTAACCACTGGACCACCAGGGAAGTCCTGATATCTGTATTTTTATGATAGTGAAAGAGTTTATCATTTATGAAATATCGAACCAGTGACCTTAGCTATTCAGTTATGATAAAAGGCTCAATCTAACCTTTTATTGAATGTGATATTTATTAAAAATGAAACTTCTTGTTTCTATTACTTAATCAATAGCACGTTAAGCCATTTATTAGTATGACTAAAGAAGGTATTGCGAACTAGGTACTCTATTCCCTTGTCTTCTAGTTTACTTTTTACAACCAGGAAATAGCAGTGTAACCTAAAGTCAGTCAAATCTGTCTAATCCTGCACTTGTAATTTTTATGAGATGCTGGAAAGAACAATTAAAATTTGCAGAAAGGGACTAATTCATTTTGGTTCCTCAGGAAGGAACAAGCTCCTTTTACATCATCACATAAGTAAACCTATCTGGAAAAGACATTGAATTTGCCATTGGTTAGCTGTTCTTTATTTGCTTAAAACATTGAAGCTTGGTGCAAGTGGCATCTTGGTAAGTGTGGCAAGGAATGTGTTGTATAATTAGTTGACATAAGTATAGAAAGAGGCTTACGGTGGGAAAAAGGGGAACCGCAGAGATGGGAGCATTGAGGCCCCTGTCTTCCGTGGAGTCTTGTTTTGTTTGGGGCCACACTGCAGGCAGGGCATGCAGGATCTTAGTTCCTTGACCAGGGATCAAACCCAAGCCCCCTGCAGTAGAAGCCCAGAGTCTTATCCACTGGACCACCAGGGAAGTCCCTGGAGTCTTGTGTTCTTATTGAAATAGAACATTTGCATAGAAGAGTCTGCATCATGGGCATGCAGCTCAGTAAATTTTCACAGACGTGGGCCACTTCATGAATGAATGCTCCTGTCATCTTCCCACAAGGGCTGTCATTATCCCAGTTTCCCTATTCCTGCTGCCAAAAGGGTATCAAAGCTGAATTGTGGCATTAATGACAGCTATAATGATTAAATTCCTCTCACATGCAAGGCACTGTTAAGAGCTTGTACACATACTATTTACTCCTCAAAATAGGTGTGAGAGAGGTACTGTTGTCTATAGTGTGAAGAAAAGATTTTAGAAGAGCTATAGAGAATAGGTTGTTGCCATGTACCATAAGAAGCACTGTGATCACTGTCTCATTTTATTCCCATACCACCCCTGAGCACGGTTGTCATCTGCTCTAGCAGGTGAGAAAGCCAAGGGTCAGAAAATTCATTTGCCTGAAGCCTCTGTTCTTAAGGGCTTCCCTGGTGGCTCGGTGGTAAAGAATCTACCTGCTAATGTAGGAGACACAAGTTCAGTCTCTGGGTTGGGAAGATCCCCTGGAGAAGGAAATGGCTGCCCACTCCAGTATTCTTGCCTGAAGAATCCCATGGGCAAAGGAGCCTGGCGAGCTACAGTCCATGGGATTCCAAGAGTCGGACTTGACTTAGTGACTCAACAACAACAACGGAAGCACTCATTACTCCTGGAATTGGAAGATACTGAAAAACGGTGGAAATTACAGAAAAACTCAGTTCGACGTCTTCCCTTGTAACCCTGATGCCTTGATTCGTCACACCCCTGTGACTGCTTCCCTGTGTTCCGGGGCCCAGACCTCCCGTCCTTCCTCAGCATCCTCACTGTGGACCTGGTCCCATCCTCCACCTGGAGGGCTGGCTTTTCAGGACCCTCTGGCATGTTGTCAGTGACCCAGAATTTGCTTTTGTTGTCAAAATGGTGGAGTTGCCTCCCCAAAAAATATGTTCTTGACAAATCACCTGGACAACCTAGATGTCCATCAACAGATGAATGGATAAAGAAGATGTGATAGATATATGCAATGGAATATTACTCAGCCGTGAAAAGGAACAAAATGAAGTCATTTGTAGAGATATGGATGAATTTAGGGACTCATACAGAACAAACTAAGTCAGAAAGAGGGAAAAAAAGTCATATATTACTGCATATATATGGAATCTAGGAGAAATGGTACTGATGAACCTATTTGCAGAGCAGGAACAGAGACGCAGACAGAGAACAGACTTGTGGAAAGGGAGGAGGGGATGGTACAGATGGGGAGAGAAGCACTGACGTGTATATACATTACCGTGTGTTAAATAGATAACTAGCAAGAAGCTGCTGTATAGCACTGGGAGCTTAGCTCGATGATGGCTGAGAGGGGTGGGATGGGGTGTAGGTGGAAGGGAGGCTCAAGAGGGAGGGGACATATGTATATACGTATGGATATGGGAGTTGGACCATAAGGCTGAGCGATAAAGAATTGATGCTTTCAAATTGTGGTGCTGGAGAAAATTCTGGAGAGTCCCTTGGACTGCAAGATCAGACCAGTCAATCCTAAAGGAAATCAACCCTGAATATTCATTGCAAGGACTGGTGCTGAAGCTGAACCTCCAATATTTTGGCCATCTGATGCGAAGAGCCATCTCACTGGAAAAGACGCTGATGCTGGGAAAGATTAAGGGCAGGAGGAGAAGGGGGGGAGCAGAGGATGAGATGGTTAGATAGCATCACCAACTCAATGGTTATGAATATGAGCAAACTTCGGGAGACAGAGAAGGATAGGGAAGCCTGGCATGCTGCAGTACATGGGGTCGAAAATAGTCCAGCAAGACGTAGCAACTAAAGAACAACATAGCTGATTCATGTTGCTGTATAGCAGAAACTGACACAGTGTTGTAATGCAATTATATTCCAATTAAAAACAAATCATTTGACAAAGCTACACATTTGGTATCACCTATGATAGACTAAAAAGGTCCTGGAGGTTGATATAAAATCAGACATTGTACTTTCCCAGAGTACACCTGAGGGCCCAGCCAGCGAGGTGGCGCAAGAGATGGCATGGTGTTTGTAGAGCCTCCAGTGAAGCCTCTTTCTGAGAAGTTCTTGGTGGCTGTGAGGCAGGCAGAGTACAAAGTGGATTTCTGTCAGCCCTCCTCCTCCCTCCCTTCTGCGTTGTTAAAACACACCCAGAGCCCGCCTGTACTCTGTGTCATCTGTGCTCTTCTAATGGCACCTTCTCCCCTCAAACTGATTACTTATAAGATTGGAGAGGGACTTCCCTGGTGGTCCAGTGGCTAAGACTCTGTGCTCCCAGTGCAGAGGAAAGGGAAAGTATTAGTCACTCAGTCATGTCCAACTCTTTGTGATCCCATGCACTGTAGCCCTCCAGGCTCCTCTGTCCATGGAATTCTCCAGGCAAGACTACTGGAGTGGGAGCCATTCCCTTCTCCAGGGGATCTTCCTGACCCAGGAATTGAACCCGGGTCACAGGGCAGGGGGCCCAGGTTCAATTCCTGGTCAGGGAACTAGATCCCACATGCCGCCACAAAGATCAAAGTTTCCAGTGCTACAACTAAGACCTGGGGCAGCCAATAAATAAATGAGAAGGAGTTGGAGGGTTGTGTGTGTTGAGCCTTTGGGTGCTCTGGGTGGGGAGGCTTGTTTTTACTACAGATAGGGAAGCATTTCTGCCTGCCTTGTGTGCTTGCTTTTAGAATTAGCGGTTGAATAGAAAGGTGTTCATTTGACAATTTGATGTCTTTGATTTTTTAAAGGATGAATATTCACTGAGTTTCCTTTGTCTGAAGACTGAGTACATGCATGGCATTTCTTTCTAATGGTTTATAGCTCTTCTCCCCCTTCTGAACAGTCTCTGTTGAGAATACCTTGGCACGATCGACTTTGAATGACTTGGGTTAAATAGCAAGCAGGTCTCTGTGACGATTCTCATTTCCACTCAGAGTGCAGAGAACCAGGGTGGGGACACATGCTTTCATTCTCTCTGATAGCAGCAGTTCCCAGCAAAACACAGTTGCTTTCGATGTACATAATTGATCACTTTATTAACTGGAAAAAAGAGGCCTTATTGAAGTAATAAAGCATAACTTCATTATATCCTGCATGTAGACAGCAGACGTGTTGGAACGTGGCTGATAGCTTCCCATTTCAAGGCTGATTCTGATCATGATAATATTTAAGTCACATCGACTGTCTTCTAATTGGATTTTTCTTCCTGCAGGCCTCTTGCGAAGAGCTAAAAGCGGCCTACCGGCGGCTGTGCATGCTTTACCACCCGGACAAGCACAGAGACCCAGAGCTCAAATCGCAGGCCGAGCGGCTGTTTAACCTCGTTCACCAGGCTTATGAAGGTCAGTGTGGCGCTTGGCTCTGTAGGAGCACCAGTGTAGAAACAGCAGTGTCTTGTAGCAGACACTCGATTTTTAAGAGGTTTGATTTGTAGAGGATAGAAAAAGAGAGTCCTTCGAGGTACATAAAAGAGGCAGTTAGTTTAGTGCTTTTTACTGACGGGGTCCTTTGAAAGAGTAGTATTTTGCTTTGGAAATCAATATGTGTCCAGTAAATAGAAAATGAGACCGCAGGTGAAGTAATAGTCCCGGATCTGAATTCTAGGGGAATACTCCAGTTTTAAATCGTTTCCTCGTTTTCTCCTAAAGGGAACTCTTAAACGTGAAAGGCTGATCGCTACAGACAAGCTTACTTTGTTCTCTCTTTTCTTTTGAGAAGATACAAAGAACATTTTTTCCATCTGAAAGTGATTTTCTTGGTTCTGTAGCATTCAGTTAAGGAAAGGTTCTAACAAAAGGAAGAAAATGATGTTAAAAAGCATAATAGGAAATAGAATCAAATAATTCAGATTTTTATACTTACCTCATACATTTCAGAAAGAAAAGTGTATAATATATTTGCTTATGAAATAGTAAAATCACTCGTAGGTACAGTTTCAGTTTGAGAGGATGAGACAGTTCTAGTAGATTGTGGCAATGGTTATACAACATAGTGATATATTTAACACCAGTGAATTGTGCACTTACACATGGTTTAAATGATCAGTTTTATGTTGTGTATATTATAACCACAATTTTTAAAATTAAAGTTAAAACAATGTGAACTTACTCTTAGGATATATGTCAAGTAAAGTCAGTTATTCATTCCAGAGCCACTTGGTGATTTGCTCCTTAATTAAACAGACCAAAAATTAGATTTTCTTTATGAAATAAAGATTTCTCATTGTGGACATAAAAGCACTTTGCTGTATTTCACTATGGTTTTACTAAAAAGTTAGATTTTAATGACCAGTAAAACTGAGACTGTGGCACACAGGTGTGTATAATCAGCCTGTGTCTTCACCAGATGTAACTGTTCGGGCTATTTGTCTGGTCTGAATATAGCGTGTTCCTTTTCTTGTATTTGGTTGTTTGAATTACCCTCATAGCTGGACTGTGTTGTTTTGGAGATTTGGGGAAGAGTTAGCAGAAAAGCCTACCAATGCTTGTGAACATGTTGTAGCAGCAGGCCTGGCCCAAGTATTTGGCCTGAAGGGAGACTGAGGTGGTGAATAAATAATTCCTTCTTAACTCCTAGAGATCAGCTCAAGAAGTTTAGCTCCCAGGTTTTACAATGGTCAGCATTTCTTTCTTCCCTGTTAGATTTGAATATGGATAGAGTCTTTACATGGGCTTCCCTCATAGCTCAGCTGGTAAATCATCTGCCTGCAATGCAGGAGACCCAGGTTTGATTCCTGGGTCAGGAAGATCCCCTGGAGAAGGAAAGGGCAACCCACTCCAGTATTCTTGCCTGGAGAATCCCACGGACAGAGGAGCCTGGCATGCTACAGTCCATGGGATCACATGAGTCGGACATGACTTCGCAACTTAACCAACGATTAAACCAAGAGTCATTTACAGGTCTTCCCTGATAGCCCAGCTGGTAAAGAATCTACCTGCAGTGTAGGAGACCCCAGTTCGATTCCTGGGTTGGGAAGTTCCCCTGGAGAAGGGATAGGGTACCCACTCTAGTATTTTGGGGCTTCCCTGGTGGCTCAGATGGTAAAGAATTCACCTGCAATGCAGGAGACCTGGCTTCAATCCCTGGGTTGGGAAGATTCCCTGGGGGAGGGCATGGCAACCTATTTCAGTATTCTTGCCCGGTGAATCCCTAAGGACAGAGGAGCCTGGCAGGCTACAGTCCATAGGGTCACAAAGAGTTGGACACTACTGAGTGACTAAGCATAGCACAGCACAGTGTCATTTACATCATTTTTTAATTAGACCTAGAAATATATGGGAATTCTCAGGGGCCAGGGTAGGGAAGAGTGGGGAGATTCAAAGGTCTTGAACAGAAGTTGGCCCAATAGAAATAGCTGTACAGATGTTCAGAATCAGTTAGCTACCGCCCTTTTAGTTTTTTTAATGTAGTGATTTAAAATGTTTATTTATTTAATTTTTTTGCCACACCATGCAGCATGCAGGATCTTAGTTCTCCAACCAGGTATCAAACTTGGGCCCCCTGCAGTAGAAGTGTGGAGTCCTAACCACTGGACTGCCAGTAAAGTCCCTCTCATTCTTATTGAACAGTCTTTTCCTGATGCACTTTAGGTGACATGGCTGACACCGTAGTGACAGGTGTTTGCGCCTTTTTAACTGATGTGTAAATAAAGAAGAGAGGCGCAAAAAACATTTCTTACATGGTTGGCTGTAGGAGTTAGTGAGATTCTATAGGGTAAATAAGACAGATTTTTCCCGTCGGAGCCTGTCCTTAGGTTTACATTAGGCTTTATTAGAAACTGGAATTTGCTGTCTCAAGCCAAGGTACTCTATAGACGGTGACAGAAACTTAGGACAGTCTTTTAAAAACAACTGTCCTTTAGTGATACAGAGTCAGCACCCCTCACAAGGTAGCTCGGACATGAAAAATGCAACATTTTCCACCTGGAGCCGCCTTTAAACACGTTCTTAGTTGGATCTGGAAGGCAAGTAGAAGGAAAGACACATCAGGAATGGCAGAGTCTCTGGGAAAATTGTGGTTGGAAGAAGGACAAAGAGAGGTGGGCTTACCTGCTGCTGGTGTGGTCAGAACTAAGTGGAGGATTCAGTGCTTTGTAAACACATTGGGTTTTTCATTTGCAGTGCTCAGTGACCCCCAGACCAGGGCCATCTACGACATCTATGGCAAGAGAGGACTGGAGATGGAAGGCTGGGAGGTAAGAGAAGCTCTGCGCCTGGTATCCCAGGAAGGGACACCTCAACAGCTACAGAATAACACCCCCAAAACCCTGCAACCTGCTGTGGGGCCTGTGAGGATGTCTGACGATGTCAGAGTCCCTTTCTCACCTTATATTTTGGTTTAAGAGACTGAATTTTACACTTGGCTTTGCCACTTTATAGAACTTGGGACCGTCAGTCATTGAACTCATCCTGTGTTTCCTAACCCGTCAGGGGAATGGAGGGATGAACTAGACCAGTAAGTTTTAACCCCGGGGAGGGAACAGGCTGGTCGGGGTGATGGTCAGAGGGTGTCTGCAAGGGTACAGTTCTGTCTACATATACACGTCCTTCCACACACACACTTCCTTCCACCCTCCAGGGTCCTGAGTGCCTCTCTCCAACCGAGGTCATAACTGCACGTAGGAATTGTTTGGTGATATTAAGAGTTGTACATGTAAACAAGATGGAAACAGAGAAAAGTTTAGAGCTACTGGATTACATTCTCTGTAATGATCCTTCCAGCTTTAATGAGCTGTACTGTTAGGATGTTATAGAGAGTAAACGAAATAGATAGCAGTGTCTATGTAGTAGATAACCTGGGCCACCGTGCCTTGTGAGAACAATCACTGAAGTCCAGAAGTTTCTGTGTGGGGACACGAGTTCAATCCCTACTCCAGGAAGATCCCACATGCTGCTGGGCACCTAAGCCCGTGGGCCACAACTACCAAGCCTGTGCACCTGAAGCCCGTGCTCCAGTGAGAAGCCCGTGCACTGCAACTGGAGAGTAGCCCCCACTCACCACAACTAGAGAAAGCCCGTGCACCGCAGTGAAGACCCAGAGACGTGAAAAAAAGAAGGTTCCATTTTCTTTCACTCTGCCCCTGAGCAGTCTTAGAACCTTGGGCAGGCCGTTTGATTGCTTCACGCTTCCAAGTTATTATCTGAAAAATAATGATTTGCAAATCAAGTAGAGAAATTAATCTGAAAACTGTAAAACTCTGTATTAGCTATAAGAACATGTAGGTGTTATTACTTAATTTCATTATAGAAACTTGGTTCTGATGCCCAAGAAATTCTGGTAGATGTTAACGTTAACTGTCGTTGAGTTACTTCTTCATTGATGTGTAAACTCTCCCTTGAAGTTCCTTTGATCTCAAACCTGTATGCCTGTCTCTTCTAATTCTAATATGAAAACCTTCTAAAGACCTTTGGGTACAGACGGGAAGAGAAGCGAAACGGGATTTCTCCAGTGCTTAACACTGGTAGCCTACAGGCCATTTTCTACATGCGGCTGTGTTTTGGTTGTCCACACAATGAATTGTAGTTGCTGACTTTAAAATTTGGGAAGCTTTACATAGAAGTATCTTATCTTCTCTGGAAAAATTAGAAGATCTGACAACACTGTATCTAAATTCCCCTCTGAGGCAACAGTCGATCCAGATATGAGGAGCCCCTGCTGTTTGGACTGGACTGTACCATCCAGTTTGCCCCAGTCCCCACCACTCCCTATCGTGTCTGGCCCTTGACCCATCCACAGTCCCAGTGAGCTCCCAGTGAGCATTTGGTTTCTGGCTTTTGGCTCGGTGGAAGTAACAGTGCATCGTGTCACATTAGTTCATGGTAGCAAAGTGTTAGATCTAATAGCTTACAATTTTTTTCATCAAAAAAGGAAAATAGAATCCTGTTGTATTTACTGAATTTCTCCTCACACTTCGTGCCCCAGTTTAAAGCTCCCTTGTGTTTTGAAGATGTGGGTTGGTTACAGTTTTTCATGGCAGCAGTTGGGGCCACTGAAAAGCCTCAGGCCTCGGGTACATATCCCCTCCTGAGTCTAGGCTTTTCATTGTCCCCACTCAGTGGAACAGCAGGGTGACTTCTTCCCAGCAAAACATCATGGTTTCCTATTATAAGACCAAACCGTCTCCCCGTTAGAAACAGAAGCACCACACACTGCAGTGATTATAAGAGCGTGTAGGCTGAGACCTTCCCAGGGGTCCAGTGGTTAAGACTTCACGCTCCCAGTGCACGGGGCCCAGGTTCAATACCTGCTCAGGGAACTAGATCCCACATGCTGCAATTAAGAGTTCAAATGCTGCAACTAAGACCTGGTGCAGCCAAATAAATAAATAATTTTAAAAATAATAATAAAAATATAAAAGTATGTAAGCAGTCGTAGGTGGTAACTGGATAAGCTTTTATGTTCACATTTTTCAGTAGACTACTTTAAGGGAATCAAGTTCTCATCCACCAGAATTGGCTTTTTTTGCACTGATATTAATACTAAGCCTTCCCTGGGACTTCCCTGGTGATCCAGTGGTTAGGATTTTTCACTTCCAATGCAGGGGGCCCGGGTTCAGTCCCTGGTCAGGGAACTAAGGTCCCTCATGCCATGTGGCACGGCCAAAAATAAAAATAAATACTAAGCCTTCCCTGACAGTAGAAGGAAAAGATAGAAGTTACCTCTCCTGATACATATTTACAAGAGATATATCGGTGCTTAATGTAATAGGAAGATTGACCCCACTCTTCATACTGTGAAGAAAAAGTCTCACTGAACTCAAGAGCAGTTCACAGAGCTGGCGTCACCACTCCCTCGAGGAGTTCTCCAGGTGGTGGTTTGTTCAGTGCAAGGGTTCTCTCTTTTCAGTCACAGCTTCCACCCCACAGAGGAAGCTGTGTTCCCCTCAGGGTGGTGTTGGTGTTTTTAGACTATTGAACTTTTTACTTGCCGACTGGTGTCCATTTGCCACACATCTGTTAGTCTAAACACACAGGTGGTCAGGAGGGTGGAGGGCACTGCTAAAGCCCCTAGTGTCTGGGGCTCCTTTAATCCAAAGATCTCAGAGTAGCCACCAACATGCTGGTGGCTGGATGATACCACCAGCCTTTCTGCCAGCGGAGGCCGGGGGTGAAATTGAGCTTTTATAGGTTGCATCAAATATTGGTTCTGTTTTCAGGCATTAGATAGGTTTTGGTCTTTTCTGTTTGTCTCTGTCTCTTCTTTTGTCTTTAACCTTTAAGAAAGTGGATCATCCTCTGGCAGCATTCCAAAGGAGTAAGACGCCGCCATTCACAGCTCATAACACCAGCCACCTGAGTCCCCAAAGTTGCAGTGTTTGTGCAGATACCCATGTTGAAAATGAACTTGGCCACTTCTTCTCTTAAATGGCAGAAATCCAGCTCTGAGCTGTGGAAGTGGAGTGGAAACCATACAACCCGGAGGGCGCTTGCAGACCAGCTGATGTACATTTAGAGGAGCAGCCTTGGGCCTGGATCATCCATGCTTTGGTTTCTGTCTGCAGTCCTTTACATTCATCCATATCTCACTTTTCCCTACCTATTTGACATCATCCTTACAGTGTCTAAGAAGATTCGCCTGGGGAATTGCCTCGTGGTCCGGCTGAGACTTCGAGCTCCCCATTCAGGGGCCCAGTTCAATCCTTGGTCAGGGAACTAGATCCCACATGCCTCAATGAAGATCAAAGATCTCGCGTGTCACAACAAAGACCCAGCACAGCCAAAGAGACAATCAGCCTGTATTAAGAGGTATAATATGGTCAAGATCATGGAAAAGAAGACAGAAACTCCCACAGATCAGAGGAGACTAATGAGACGTGATTAAATGCAGTCCTGGACCCTGAATTGGATCCTAGGACGTAACTGTGATGTTACTGGAAAGACTGGTGAAATCCCAGAAGTCTGGGTTCAGTTAATAGCTTTGTACTAATGTTGGCATCCTGGACTTGACAGGTGTTTGTTCTTGGTTATGTAAGACGTTCACATTTGGAGGAGGCTGGGTAGATGAGAACTTTCTGTGTCGTCTTCGTAGCTTCTCTAAAGTTCTAAATAATTTTCTAAAATTATTCAAGTGAAAAGTTGTCTAACCAGAATCATAGAACAGACAGCATCTTGTGTGATTTTAATGCCCCAGGTGGCACTATTGGTAAAGAACCCACCTGCCAATGCAAGAGATGTAAAAGACCTGGGTTCTATCCCTGGATCAGGAAGATCCCCTGGAGAAGGGAATGGCAACCTATTCCAGTATTCTTGTCAGGAAAATCCCATGGAGAGAGGAGCCTGGTGGACTACAGTCCATGGGGTGGCAAAGAGTCGAACATGACTGAAGTGACCTAGCACATACACACTGTAGTGTAGAAGCATTTATAGGAGGAAGCTGAAGCTTAGTGAAGTGACTCGCCTGAGTTCTCCAGGAGGTTCAGGTGGTGTCGGAAAGCCTGGGTCCCTGTCCTCCTCCCACTGCGCCACCTGCTTCTACTGGTCTCTGCACCCCCTCGTCTGCAGGATAAGTCATCCGACTAGCACAGAATAGACCTAGCTGATAGGTGATCAGGGTGGACCGTGCAGGTGTACAGACTCATGGGCTGCATGTGATACACTTCACTGATGAAAAACATTGAAAATATCTTTCCAACTGTACTTTCCAATTTAACGCACTTTGGGATGCTGTGTTCCAGGCTCGTGTATCTAAGGGGTTACCCAAGGGAAGAAAAAGTGACTTGCAGCTGGCTTAGGCATCTTCCACTCTCCACCATGATGTTCTCTGTGTAGAGAAGGATGTAAACAGTAAAGGGCTGGGGGTGTCCCTAGTGGCTCAGTGGTAAAGAATTTCCCTGCCAGTGCAGAAGACACAGATTGGATCCCTGGTCCGGGAAGGCCCCACATGCCACGGAGCCACTAAGGCTGTGTGCCACAACTGCTGAGACTGTTCTAGAGCCCATGTGCTCCAAAACAAGCCACCGCAATGAGAAGCACCCATGCACCACAGCTGCAGAGTAACCCCCGCTCTCTGCAACACAAAGACCCAGCCAAAAATAAAATAAGTAAACAAATGAATTTTTTGAAAAAATAAATAGTAAAGGGCCCCATGGGAGTTCGAATGAGATGCCCAGCCAAGGTATTTATAGCTCTAGAGTGGCCGGCCAGCTTGACTCTGCAGTTAGCTCTGATACGTACCAACTGTTTGCAAAACTTCTGTCAAATAGACTAGAAACAGAGTGACTTAACACCTTTGGGATATTTGCCTCTTCATTCTGTCACATAGTGTGGCAGAGAGTCATTTGCAAAAGTCACACAGCTGGAATTGTTGAAAATAAATCTTGTTCTGCTCTGGGCCCCATGGAGGGAGCACCCTATCAGTCCAAGATGGGGTGACGGGGAAGTGAAAGCACCGTAAATAGATGTGCATGGGCACTTCCTGGCAGTTCAGTGGCTAAGACTCCATACTTTTCCCGGGGCCCAGGTTCGATCTGTGGTCCAGGAACTAAGATTACATAAGCCAAGGGGCTTAGACAAAAATAGAAAAGATGGACAAGGCTGAGTGTTTCTAAGCACTAGCGTTGTGAGCAGGCCTCATCAGTTCAATATCACCGAGGACGTTTTTGTGAGGTCACAAAGGGATCGTTGCTGTACCATTTGGACTTTCAGTTCCTAGATTATTTTAACAGTGTTTTTATTTTAAAACCCCGTTTAAAAGAAACAGTTGCCCCTTTTTGGTAATGAACAATTTATATGGGAGAGGAGAAAATGTTTTCATTATTTTTTTCTGTTTACTTGCTGAAAGCGACAGTGAACACATTTCTCAATTTAGGGGGGTAGGCCAGCTCCTGTATTTAATTTTCTGGATTGCCAAATAATGAAATCAGGTTGCACAAAGGCTGTTTTTAATGTATAATTAAAATTATACATTAATTTTAATGTATAATTAAAATTATACATTAATGTATATATTATATATGTTATATGTGTGTACATGTATTATATATGTATAATATATGTATATATGTGTGTATATTATATGTATATATAATATGTATATATATAATATATATACATATATGTGTACATATGTGTGTAATTTTAATGTATATATTCATACATATGCGTAGGTTTTTAGGAAGATACATAAAAAATTGTTAACCTGTGAGAAGGAGGAGTATGGGGAGGGACTATACCTTTTTACTTCATATTTTTCTGTACCATTTTGGTTTTTTGCTATAAGCATGCATTTTTTGAATAATTTTTAAAACTTGTGATTTCCAGGATAGCTTTCTTTCACATCACCCGCCTTTGTAGGCGTTCTTTGAGCAGCCCCTCCAGTCTCCCCCGTGTTTCTCCCACTACCACAGGCTCAGGACTGTCTGATCTTTTCCTCCAATGACCTTGGCAGTGTCTCTGCTGCTCCCACTCTCAGTGTCCCTCATGGACTTGTACCTTTTGGGGCCCTTGGGAATCACCTGGTGGGGGTTCCTCTCTCACAGGTGTGGTACCCAAGACCCATGTGGCCCTTCCCATCCTGTTTGAAATCTCAGAGACTATCTTGCTTTTGGATGAGCTATACAGTAGGAAAAACCACTAGACCATTCGGGTATATTTGACCTAAATCAAATCCCTTACGATTATACAGTGAAATAGATTCAAGGGATTAGATCTGATAGACAGTGCCTGAAGAACTATAGATGGAGGTACATGACATTGTACAGGAGGCAAGGATCAAGACCATCGCCAAGAATAAGAAATGCAAAAAGGCAAAATGGTTGTCTGAGGACGCCTTACAAATAGCTGTGAAAAGAAGAGAAGTGAAAGGCAAAAGAGAAAAGGAAAGATATACCCATTTGAATGCAGAGTTCCAAAGAATAGCAAGGAGAGATAAGAAAGCCTTCTTCAGTCAATGCAAAGAAATAGAGGAAAACAACAGAATGGGAAAGACTAGAGATCTCTTCAAGAAAATTAGAGATACCAAGGGAACATTTCATGCAAAGATGAGCACAATAAAGGACAGAAACAGTATGGACCTAACAGAAGCAGAAGGTATTAAGAAGAGGTAGCAAGAATACACAGAACTACACAAAAATGATCTTCATGACCCAGTTAATCATGATGGTGTGATCACTCACCTAGAGCCAGACATCCTGTGAAGTCAAGTGGGCCTTAGTAAGCATCACTACAAACAAAGCTAGTGGAGGTGATGGAATTCCAGTTGAGCTATTCCAAATCCTAAAAGATGATGTTATGAAAGTGCTGCACTCGTTATGCCAGCAAATGTGGAAAACTCAGCAGTGGCCACAGGACTGGAAAAGGTCAGTTTTCATTCCAATCCCAAAGAAAGGCAATGCCAAAGAATGTTCAAACTACTGCATAATTGCACCCATCTCACAGGCTAGCAAAGTAATGCTCAAAATTCTCCAAGCTAGGCTTCAACAGTATGTAAACCATGAACTTCCAGATGTTCAAGCTGGATTTAGAAAAGGCAGAGGAAGCAGAGATCAAATTGCCAACACCTGTTGGATCATCGAAAAAGCAAGAGAGTTCCAGAAAAACATCTACTTCTGCTTTATTGACTATGCCAAAGCCTTTGACTGCATGGATCACAACAAACTGTGGAAAATTCTGAAAGAGATGGGAATACTAGACCACCTGACCTGCCTCCTGAGAAATCTGTATGGAGCTCAGGAAGCAACAGTTGGAACTGGACGTGAAACAACAGACTGGTCCAGATTGGGAAAGGAGTACGTCAAGGCTATATGTTGTCACCCTGCTTATTTAACTTATATGCAGCGTACATCATGAGAAATGCTGGGCTGGAAGAAGCACAAGCTGGAATCAAGATTGCCAGGAGAAATATCAATAAGCACAGATATGCAGATGACACCACCCTTATGGCAGAAAGTGAAGAAGAACTAAAGAGCCTCTTGATGAACGTGAGAGAGGAGAGTGAAAAAGTTGGCTTAAAACTCAACATTCAGAAAATTAAGATCATGGCATCTGGTTCCATCACTTTGTGGCAAATAGATGGGGAAGCAATAGAAACAGTGATTTTGGGGGGCTCCAAAATCACAGCAGATGGTGACTGGAGCCATAAAATTCAAAGACGCTTGCTCCTTGGAAGAAAAGTTATCACCAACCTAGACAGCATATTAAAAAGCAGAGACATTACTTTGCCAACAAAGGCCCATCTCGTCAAGGCTATGGTTTTTCAGTAGTCATGTGTGGATGTGAGAGTTGGACTATAAATAAAGCTGAGCACCAAAGAATTGATGCTTTTGAACTGTGGTGTTGGAGAAGACTCTTGAGAGTCATGGACAGCAAGGCGATCCATCCTAAAGGAAATCAGTCCTGAATATTCATTGGAAAGACTGATGCTGAAGCTGAAACTCCAATACTTTGGCCACCGGATGCAAAGAACTGACTCATTGGAAAAGACCCTGAAGCTAGGAAAGATTGAAGGCAGGAGGAGAAGGGGACAACAGAGGATGAGATGGTTGGATGTCATCACCACCAACTCAATGGACATGAGTTTGAGTAAACTCCGGGAGTTAGTGATGGACAGGGAAGCCTGGCGTGCTGCAGTCCATGGGGTCGCAAAGAGTTGAACAGGACTAAGCAACTGAGCTGAACTGAACTGAAGAAAGGCTGAGGTGGCTTCCCTGGTGGCTCAGAGGTTAAAGCGTCTGCCTGCAATGCGGGAGACTGGGGTTCAGTCCCTGGGTCGGGAAGATCCCCTGGAGAAGGAAATGGCAACCCACTCCAGTATTCTTGCCTGGAGAATCTGGTGGGGTCGCAAAGAGTCGGACACGACTGAACGACTTCACTTCACTTCACTTCACTTCACTTCACTTCAAGCAACTGAGCTGAACTGAACTGAAGAAAGGCTGAGGTGGGCAAGAAAGGCCTTGCCTGCTCGCAGGCCTGACATCCTTGTGCGTCCTCAAGGGCTGCTGATTGGTACCTGAGTATTGTTTATACTCTGACAATATATAGCCGACATCGTACATCCTAAGGTTCATTTCAGGTTGTAGGAGGAAGGGCCCTACTGCTAAAACACGAGACCTCATGGCTTAAGGTTGTTGGTCTAGGAAGCTCAAAGGGTGCCCCTGGTGGAGGCCCAGTGCACAAGGGAAATGTGCCAGGGCTGTTGTGGAGGCCTCGCCCCTCTCTGGATGTTGTTTTTAGCCTGCATTGTGGTGGCCTCACGGGAAAATTTAAACTGTGATACTTGAGGTGACATTTTCTCAGTAAGAATCCTGCAGCCTTGGAGACAAGTGACCAAAAAAAATCACTTCAGTCTCTGGAGTGCTGAGGGAGAGCACGGACTGGGGACTGAGCAGATGTGAAGGCGAACCTGGCTTTACCGGGGCCCACACGGTTGGACAGGAACGTCCCCTGGTCTCACTGGGGGCTCTCACGGTCCCGGGGGAGAGGAGCACCGGGACACGGTTAACACTCGGGTCTGTTGTGTCTTCCTCACCATCTGGGTCCTCAGCTGACTTCTCTCACTTCTGCCCACAGGTTGTGGAAAGGAGGAGAACGCCAGCTGAGATCAGAGAAGAGTTTGAGCGGCTGCAGCGCGAGAGGGAGGAGAGGAGACTGCAGCAGCGCACCAACCCCAAGGTCAGTGGCTGGTTCTGGGGGGAGCAGCGGTCTGATGTGGTCAGTGCTGCGGGCTCTTACAGTGAGGCCGTGAGAATTGGGAGGAACCGAGTGTCGCTTATCAGGTCTCAGAGTGCCACCTGCCTGGAGGGCCACTGGCAGGCCTGCTGGTGATGCCTGGGGAGAAGGCAAAACGGGGGACATCCCGAGTACGGGCACAGGCCAGCTGGTGAAGACCCATCCTTATAATCACGCTGCCCGAGCTCTTGACTGTAAGAATCAGCCAGAGGCCCGTGTCAAGAGAGGACAGCCTCCTGCCCGCACACTGAGGCCCAGGGTTCCTTGCAAACCAGTTAGGATACGGAGGGCCAGAGAGCCCAGACCATGGGCCATTTCCAAACCGCATTAAGTGGGGGCCGTGTGTGCATCACCCAGGACAGCAGCGCTGTGAACACCGGGTAACAGACTGTTTCTGCAGCCATAGAGTGACCTCTTCTACCCGTCAGTCAGGTCCCCAATGGAGGCCGAGTCATATAACCCAGGGACACGCCTGAGTCTGAGAGTTACTTTTCAGTCCAGTTATGGTCTCTCTTTCCTGTGATTCGTTAGAGAGGCAGATTGTTCTGCGTGTGCACCTCGGTCCCATGACACACAGGATAACTTGGTCAGTTCACGATGCCAGTGGTATTGAATGACTGACTGCACTTGGCTCAGGGTTCCTGCTCCACAGTGTTTAATAATAAGAGAACTCGGCAGGCGGGCTCTGTCAGTGTGGCCAGGACAGCCCGGCAGGCAGCCTGAAGATCTTCTAAAGGAGAAGAACAAATGCTGGCTTACATGAGGGAAGCTTGATGTTCAGAGTTTCTGATCACATGCACTGTACAAAATGAACTTTTCTAAGACCCTACATCATTTAAAGGCCCACATATTCAGAAAACTCCCATCTCTTCGAATCCTGTTACATTGCAGGGTGTATTCGTAAACGCCAGGGGCTCTCCCCAACTCTTCAGTGAGTGACAGCTTCAGTGGAACAGTTCCTTTGGGTCAACCAAGACAGAGACTTGAGACACGGGCTGCACCAGGTCAGGGGCTGTGAGATGTTCAGACAGTTGAAAATCTCCAAGGTGCTCTGATCCATGCTGACAGGTTCCCTTCTCGAGGGTCCAGCCAGCGCACCAGATGGGGTCTGGGTAAATGTCAGTGTTGGCAGGTGGAGGTCAGTGTCAGGGAGTGGGGAGGGGTGCCTGGCAGGAGCGGGCCGTTCCTGTGGTGTCTTTGCTTTGCTGGCTGAAGTTCTGCTGTTTTCAGAGCAGTGAGGGGGAAAGAGTGTCACAGCAACCCACGCCTCTGTGTCCTGGGATGAGATGGTCCATCTGGGTGTGTGTGGTGATCATTTATTGTGCTTCTATGGAGATGTGTCTCCAGGCCATGTTTATGTGGAATGAGGAAGCACAGCTGTGACCATTCCACACGGGTATGCGGGATATTGTACGATTCCCAATACTTCACTACTTCTATAAAGTGCTGCCGGATAAATAAGGATATTTCCTAACCAGAAGTACTGAGTGATAACCAGATGTTGGCTCTGCGGCATTTTGAAGAGAGGTTTCGAGCTGGATCTCTTATTTCATTTCCAAGTGTTTTGCTTTGCAAGATGAGCGGTGAGGTTTATCATGTTCTCATCCTAAAATGAGAGGGGTGATCTCTTTTGAGATGACCAGAAGGAGGAGGACCCTTCTGATGACCGGGGGGCTTGCACTGGTCTGTCACCCGGACCCCACAGGGGACCATGGCTTTGTAGGGGAGGGGAGCGGCAGACTGGATAATGTTTGTTATACTGCCTCTGAAACTGGTGTGGGTGTTTCTCCATTTTTACAAGAGTTCACTGGGGAGGAATTTTCCAGTTGGAGTATGTACCAAGAACAGGCAAAAAGATCAAGTGGGAGAAACCCATAGTTTGGAAATACTGCCTCTGACGCAGTGATGTGGGATGCAGAGCTCACACTTTGACCTCTGTGCAGGTTTCTAGTTTGTAAAATAAGGATGCTTATCCTAACCACCATGCCAAGTTGTTAAATGATTGAAGAAATATGACATCGATGTTAATTTCTTAGAGACAGACAAGGCTGCTCTGTAAGTGCAAAGTGGTATGCATACCGAGGTTGGGTGAAGAACTTGCTTCAGTATCTCGATCAGCACCATGTGGAAAGCATTCGCCTCACTCGGGTGGTCCGTTGCCCCCAGTAGCTGGGTTTGTTGGAAGGAAATCTGTCAGTTGGGTTCTGGAAATGGCCCTCTACAGATACTACCCCCCTGCTCCCTTGGCCGAAGTGCAGTGCCTTCCATGTGGCTAGCCACCTGTGAGTCCTGCCTTGCGTGAGGGTGCTGTGGGCAGTGCTGCAGGGTGGGAAGAAGGGAGTGGTGCCAGCTCCAGCAGGCGCCTCCTTCCCTCTGGCCCTGTCGCCGGCGGGACCCAGTCGAGCGCACAGGCTCCACATATGCCAGGGCAGCCTGGGGAGCCTCGCACTTGGCACTGGGGCTCTGGATTTGGACTCCACCCCCAGCTCTGGGCCCTGGACCCAGTCACTTCTCCAGCTTTAGCTCGGTTTCTCCCTGTGTGAAATGAGAGGTTTGCCGTGAGGCCCAGAGCATAAGGTCATATCCTCAGACCCCAGAATCCTTAGCTTCATCACCTGTTTCCTGTCTTTCCGGCTATGTGTGATCAAATTCCTCTATCTGCATTTCCTGCTGGAAAATGCCAAGCTTAGGTTGTTGGGTCCCAGGGTCTCCAGGGCACTCCACGTTGAGCCGATATTGGGGAGGGGATTTATAATCAGACAGACGGTGAGGTTCATCTGCATCCTTGAGGGCTGAGTGTGACGGGTCTGAGGGGACTACCCTGGCCTTCCTCTTTCCATCCTTAAGATCATACAATAGGCTTGTTCTCTGCCGTGTTCACGTCTTATTGATTACTGTCATCCCTTTCTTTTGCTAATACCCATAAATCTTCTCTCTCTGGACAGGAGCCAGCTCTGGGAGTCAGACTTTTCACTGCCTTGTTAATGAACTTGTCCAGACCCCATAAGAAGCAGGACGTTAAGTCAAAGATTGTTTAATGGGCTTCATTGTCTGACTTTGAGAGTATCATTTCCTTTCTTTTGGACCCTGTTACATAAGAGTTTCATGAAGATTGTTTCTGGGTTCCCTGGACCATTTGTTCTCCCTTCACTGTTACAGGGGTAGACATAAACTCCCTGGTAAGTTTATGTCTTCCTGATTTTAGAAGGGCCATCTTATCGGTGTGGTTTTCTATAATAGCCGAAAATCACAATTCAGCTTTATCAAGAAGAAAAAATATGTGTCAAGGAAGACATGTAAGCCCAAAGTAGTTTCATAAAGTTTTTTTTTTTTTTTTAAGATTAGTTTTGGTTGCCATGCCTAATGATTGTAGCCCTTGGAATGAGTCCATGGTTATAGCTTCAGTCTGTTCCATGGAAGTGACTCTAATGTCGTAAACCGAATCGACTTGGCTGACAGGATAATCATGCAGAAGAAAAGCTGTTTGAACCCATATGTTTGTTGTGCTCAGTGGCAGAAAGGGGCAATTTACCATATGCAGAAATGGGCTGCTGTTGAAAGTGAACAAACCAGGATGGTGTCACCAAAGGAGAAGGGACCAGGTCGAAAAAGTGCTTTGATATTAAGTGGATCTTTGGGGGAGAGGCAAGGTGGCCAACTGGAGGGATGTGTAGAAAGCTCTTTTACCTGGGTCGTAGCTGCTGCATCTGTATCCTGCCAGAGAGACCGGCTGATAAACTAAGTGTCAGGGTTAAAGGCTACAGGGCGGGGTAGTGGGGCAGCATTGCAGTTGGGACCGGGTTTCCTTAGAAGCCCTGGTAAGTTGAGTTGAAAACCTAAAAAGCCAGCTTAAAACTCAGCATTCAGAAAACAATGATCACCGAATCCGGTCCCATCACTTCATGGAAAATCAGTCAGTTCAGTTGCTGAGTCATGTCCAACTCTTTGCGACCCCATGGACTACAGTACACACGGCTTCCCTGTCCATCACCAACTCCTGGAGCTTGCTCAAATTCATGTCCATCGACTCAGTGATGCCATCCAACCATCTCATCCTCTGTCGTCCCCCTTCTCTTCCTGCCTTCAATCTTTCCCAGCATCAGGGTCTTTTCCAGTGAGTGAGTTCTTCACATCAGGTGGCCCAAGTATTGGAGTTTCAGCTTCAGCATCAGTCCTTCCAATGAATATTCAGGACTGATTTCCTTTAGGATGGACTGGTTGGATCTCCTTGCAGTCCAAGGGACTCTTAAGAGTCTTCTCCAGCACCACAGTTCAAAACCATTTCAGTGCTCAGCTTTCTTTATAGTCCAACTCTCACATCCACACATGACTACTGGAAAAACCATAACTTTGACTAGATGGACCTTTGTCAGAAAAGTAATGTTTTTGCTTTTTGATATGCTGTCTAGGATGGTCATAGCTTTTCTTCCAAGGAGCAAATGTCTTTTAATTTCATGGCTGCAGTTACCATCTGCCGTGATTTTGGAGCCCAAGAAAATAAAGTCTGTCACTATTTCCATTGTTTTCCCATGTATTTACCATGAAATGATGGGACTGGATGCCGTGATCTTTGTTTTTTGAATGTTGAGATTTAAGCCAACTTTTTCACTCTCCTCTTTCACCTTGATCAAGAGGTTCTTTAGTTCTTCACTTTCTGCCATAAGGGTGGTATAATCTGCATATCTGAAGTTATTGGTATTTCTTCTGGCAATCTTGATTCTAGCTTATGCTTTATCCAGCCCAGCATTTTTCATGATGTACTCTGCATATAAGTTAAATAAGCAGAATGGCAATATACAGCCTTGACATACTCCTTTCCCAATTTGGAACCAGTCCATTGTTCCATGTCCGGTTCTAACTGTTGCTTCTTGACCTACATACACATTTCTCAGGAGGCAGATAAGGTGGCCCAGTCATGAAAAATAGATGGGGAAAAAATGGAAACAGTGGCAGAGTTTATTTTCTTGGGCTCCAAAATCACTGTGGACAGAGACTGCAGCCATTAAATTAAAAGATGTTTGCTCCTTGGAAGAAAAGCTATGACAAACATAGACAGCATATTGAAAAACAGAGATATCACTTTGCCGACAAAGGTCCACCTAGTCAAAGCTGTGGTTTTTCCAGTAGTTATGTACAGATGTGAGAGTTGGACCATAAGGAAGGCTAAGCACCGATGCTTTTGAACTGTGGTGCTGGAGAAGACTCTTGAGAGTCCTTTGGACTGCAAGAAGATCAAACCAGTTGGTCCTAAAGCACATCAACCCTGAATATTCATTGAAAGAACTGATGCTGATGCTGAAGCTCCAATAGTTTGGCCACCTGATGCGAAGAGCCAACTCAGTGGAAAAGACCCTGATGATGGGAAAGGTTGAGGGCAAGAGGAGAAGGGGATGACATAGAGGATGAAGTGGTTAGATGGCATCATCAATTTAATGGACATGAGTTTTAGCAAACTCTAAGAGATGGTGAAGGACAGAGAAGCCTGGAATGCTGTAGTCCATGAGGTCACAAAGAGCAGGACACAACTGAGCAACTGAACAACGTCAGCGAAACTAGTCAGTTAACTGATGTACATCACAATGTGTTTGCCTATTAAAAATTCAGATTATCAGGCTTCTACCTGGGAATCTGTGTTTTTACACGTCCCCACCCCAGAAATTCAGATGGGTGACTGAATATGAGAAGAATATAGAAGAATGCAGTAGTCTACAGATGAAAGAATAAAAAGATATATTTTTTACAGTGTTTCATTAATGGTTAAAGAACAAAGGGCGGGGATTGACTTAAGGATGGATATTTGGTCATTCAGGAGGATAGTGATCCAGTGGGTTTGTAATTTACAGATTGGAATAAGTATTTACAAGTAGCAGTCAGCTACTTCCCCTTGTGTTTAGCTCATTAAATCTTTGAATCTTAGCAGTTTGTGATTTTTATTCAGGAGCTCAAAACTTGAGAAACTAAGTAAATCAGATTCTTTTGACAACCTGTGTTATACTCTTATGACTGTGACCTGATTGAAAATAGTATGGAACCATGGGGTGTGCTCCCGTGGAGTCTGTTAGCTCTGGTTGAGGCCGGGGTGGGGGGCATGGTGTGACTGTCCCATGCTCTAGATTGGAACTTTCAGCCTCAGAAAAGTCACAGAGTTCTCAGTTGAACATCTGCAGCTGCTGGGTGTCTCTCGGCAGTTTTTCAGTAGTGTTATCATTGTGTGGAAAAGACTGTACGAGACTTGTCACTGTCATTGTCCTTGATGCTCTGACAGCAGAGGTAGGTGCCCTTGGACAAAGGTCAGCACACAGTGGTGGCCTGCTACCTCTTTTTGTCCAGCTCAGGAGCTGATAAGTGTTACTTGTTTCAATGGCTTTTAGGAAATCAAAAGAATAATATTTTGTCATACATAAAAATAATATGAAACTCAGGCTTCAGTGTCCATAAATACAGTTTTATTGTTATATAGCAAAGCTTGTTCATTTACAGATTCCCTTTGGCTGTTTTGCACTATAGCATCAGAGCAGACCATCTGCCCACAAAACCTTAAGCACTGATACTGGGCTATTTATGGAAAAGTGTGTGATTACCCTATTGTAGGAAAATAAGGTGAAATGTGCTCGTAGCAGGGAGAAAACAAAATTCTTTAAAAGTTTTGTGTTTCATACTTAATAGCAAAGATTCTTTGAAAGTATTTTCCTTTGTAAACTTTTCATTTGATAAAATCTGATTTAGTACCAATTTAATAATAAAAGGATATAAACTTGCATATATTGAATTAGTGGTTGGAAGAAGTCTAACCCAAATCGGCCTCTCATTCCTAAGTCATGTCTTCCCACTGTATGAAAAGCATATTATGTTGGAAGTGAAAATGAATTGTAAGTTGCAGCGAAACCCTGTTTGACTCCTAGGGAAGTCTAATTCTGGTGCTGTGACCAGTCAATTTTTAGAAGGTCGTTTTCCTGGAAACAGAAGAAGAGCAGAAAGCAAGCATCAGGACCACTCTCTGAAGTGAGGAGGATGTGTCCTTGCAGCCGCACAGTGACCTGATCAGTCCCTGTCTGGGGCGGCTCCTCAGACATGGCTGGCACCTGAGCCTCAGGTTCTCCTCACTTCTCCACTCCTCTGGGTCATTTTTTTCTTTTTTGGAGGGGAAGGGGCGGTCATTTTCCATAAACTTGTCAGCACCAAAGGCTGTCGAATCACAAAAGTGACTGGCTCATTGGAGTTTTTGACTATTGGGGCCTTATTTAAAGAAACAACAAAATAGTTGAGAGAAAGTGATGCCTTGAGCACTGTTTTTAAACTTCTAGAGTCTGCTCTTGGAGAAGGCGATGGCACCACACTCCAGTACTCTTGCCTGGAAAATCCCATGAACGGAGGAGCCTGGTAGGCTGCACTCCGTGGGGTCGCTGAGGGTCGGACACGACTGAGCAACCTCACTTTCACTTTTCACTTTCATGCATTGGAGAAGGAAATGGCAACCCACTCCAGTGTTCTTGCCTGGAGAATCCCAGGGATGGTGGAGCCTGGTGGGCTGCCATCTATGGGGTCGCACAGAGTCGGACACGACTGAAGTGACTTAGCAGCAGCAGCAGCAGAGTCTGCTCTACCCTCTGGTGAGTCAGTTAACACAATGTGGAGTTAACACAGATGTTTATCATTTCAGAGGTTTTCTTTGGGAAAGGAAAGAAAACTGTCTTTGATGTTATTCTGGAAGTTTTAGCCAATACAACTAGACAAATAGTAAAAGACATAAATATTGGAAGGATTTTCATCATTTGCATGTGGTGTGATTGCCTGTCTTTATTTATGTTTGGCCGCATCATGTGACATATGGGATCTTAGTTCCCCAAGCAGGATTAAACCCATGCCCGCTGCATTGGGAGTACAGAGTCTTAATCAGTGGACCCCCAGGAAGTCCCTGACTGCCTTTCTTTAAAGAACCAAGTGAGGGACTGCCCTGGTAGTCCAGTGCTTAAGACTCCCAAGTTCCCAATGCAAGGCGCCCAGGTTTGATACCTGGTCAGGGAACTAAGATCCCACGTGCTGGAGCTAAGGGTTTGTGTGCCACAACTAAGACCTGGTGCAGCCAAGTAAATAACTTTTAGAAAGAAAGAGAGGCTTCCCTGGTGGCTCAGATGGTAAAAGAAGAAAAATCTGCTGGTAATGTGGGAGACCCAGGTTAGATCCCTGGGTCAGGAAGATCCCCTGGAGAAGGGAATGGCTACCCACTGCAGTGTTCTTGCCCAGAGAATCCCATGGACAGAGGAACCTGAGAGGCTACAGTCTATGGGGTTGCAAAGAGTTGGACACGACTGAACGACTAACACTTTCCACTTTCACTTAGAATGAGAGAACAAACTGAAAACTCAAGAGTTGAATGAGTTGGCCAGTGACGAAACCCACATATGTAAATCAGTGGCTTGTGAATCAGTGGTTCATGATCCTGCTTTCCTCCTGGCCCCAGCACAGAGCCAGAGGAGCCGGCGGGTCAGGCCAGGTGGCTCTGCTCTGCGCTCTGATGGCTCACGTCCTTCATGGTCAGCCAGCGTCCTCACAGTGACCTGTAGGCGGGGCAACTGTGCCATTCATCATCCAGACTAGGACATTTTTGAGAGTGAAAGGGATGTTTACAAGAAAGTAGCAGAAGCAGACTCATTATTCTTGGCACACACTCATATACTTTAATAAGTTCTCTCTCTGGTATTTTGTGTTCTGGTTACATATTACTGCATGACAAACCACTCCAGAACTCAGTGGCTTGTGAGAATGATTTGATCTCCTCTCACACACCCGTGGGTTAATGAGACTCAGCCCGATGGTGCTTGCTTGGAGTGTGCTCACAGCTGATGGCAGCTGTGTCCTGTTGAAAAAGAGGCACACGGGTGCCCCTCATAACTACAGCTGGGGTGGCTGATGGTGGCCTGCCGTTTCTCACATACAGCCTCTCCCTGCTCTAGGTCGGGCTTCCTCCCATCCCAGCAGCCCAGCAGTTGCAGGGTACTTGCATTGTTACAGGGTAGCTAACTGCCCCTCAAAAGCATATCCCCAGATGAAGCTGCAGGGTCCTTTGCGACCTGGCCTTGAAGTCTGCGCCATCCCGTCCACAGCATCCTCTTGGACGAAGGCAAGTCCTGGGTCCATGGAGGTCAAGGAGGGACTCTGAAGCCTGGGGCTCCTGCACGCGGGATTCTCAAGGCCGCACTGTGTCACTGCTGTTTTTCTGAAGAATGTCTTCTCAGTGTCTTTTTTTTTTTTTCCCTTCATAACATTGCTGACCATGTTCATACAAGGAGCATATTTATTTAGTAGATTTTGACATTTCTGGCATATTTGATTCTTCTCTGTATACTGTAATATTTTCTTTTTCTTTTACTTATTTCACTTAGCATCTTTGTATAATCGATTTACAGTATTATTTTAGTTTCAAGTGTACAACATAATGACTCAAAATCTTTATAGATTGTGCTCCATTTATATTCAAAAATAATACCCTCTAGGTTCATACATACTGCAAGTGACAAGCCTTTGTCCTTTTTTTACAACTGAGTAGTATTCCATTGTATGTATATACCACATCCTCTCCATCTGTTCCTCTGTCAGTGGACACTTTAGGTTGCTTCCTTGTCTTTTGTAAATAATGCTGCTGTGATATAACTTAGGGGTACATCAGTTCAGTTCAGTTCAGTTGCTCAGTCGTGTCCGACTCTTTGCGACCCCATGCATCACAGCACGCCAGGCCTCCCTGTCCATCACCAGCTCCCGGAGTTCACTCAGACTCACGTCCGTCGAGTCAGTGATGCAATCCAGCCATCTCATCCTCTGTCGTCCCCTTTTCCTCCTGTCCCCAATCCCTCCCAGCATCAGAGTCTTTTCCAGTGAGTCAGCTCTTCACATGAGGTGGCCAAAGTACTGGAGTTTCAGCTTTAGCATCATTCCTTGCAAAGAACACCCAGGGCTGATCTCCTTTTACATCTTTCAAATCAGTGTTTTCATTTTCTTTGGCTCTATACCCAGGAATGGGATTGCTGGACCATATGGTAGCTCTGTTTCAGTTTTTTAAGGAACCTTTCCACAGTGGCTGTACTGGTTTACATTCCCACCAACAGTGTGGTAGGGTTCCCTTTTCTCTGCATCCTCACCATAATTTGTTACTGTGGTCTGTAAACCATAGTATTTTTAATTGCGAAAATACTCTCAATTTTAAATTTCTTTGTTTCAGAACATGTAAATATTGTTCACAGGTATTGTCTTTTTGCCTCCATTCAGAATACTTTTTTTTCTTTGACAAAATTTCTGAAATAAATTGTTTATGATTTTTTGAATGCTTCAAGTTGAGATGCCATAAAACTGTAGACAAACCTTGTTAATTTCATCCCATTCCAGGAAAGAATATAAATTTAATGGAAAATGACAGCTCCACCAGACAATTCCTACCCAAAATTGAGATATTCCAAAATGCCATTCTGTAATTTCAAAATGCAATAAACAGAGCTCTTATTTTATTTGTTTAGTTTTTCCTTCCTCAAGAGATCAATTTCACAGTATTCTTAGTTACACAGTTTTCAATGATTGCAGTTTCTTAAATATTTTAAAGTTGCATGATTTAAGGGTTTTTAAAAGCAGTTCTACAAAGGTTCACACTTTCCTAATACACAGATTTAACACATGCTGCAGTTCTTCTATTCAGAATAGGCTTCACAAGAAATGATCTTGTTACTCTGAATACACAAAAGTGTTTGTGTATTTTGACAACTTTAGCTTTATTTTCCGTAGGCAGAATATCACAGCTCATTTTAACAAAATTGTGCATTGTGTACACTATAATTCTAAGACTATTTCTGCTCCATGGGTTTCTTGATTTAATTAAAGCACTTTTACCAGGAGGCTGTACCTTCACCAAAATTGGTATTTGAGTATCACCACAAAAGCACACCATTTTACATTCAGTGTGGAACTTTTTGAGCTTACAGGATTACAGTAAGCAGGTGTTTCACCTTCAGAGAATCAGTCATTTCTCGTTTGAAACGTCTGGTTGACACTGATGTAAAACTGGCGCATTAGCAGTTGTGAGCTTCTGCTGATACCAACTTACAAACAGCTATTGCTGTATCTTTCATGTGTGCCTTATGAACCTTAGCATGGAAAAGAGAGTGAAATTAACATAGAGGAACTACCTTTTGATCTAAATGTAAAGTCATTTTTCCACAGCTGTATGTAAATACCCCTGCTGCTGGCAGCCTCACTTTTGGCCGTACTCTTTAAAGAACACTCACTATTGAAGATGCTGGTGTTTCTAAGGCAGATCTGAGGCTTTTAATTTTCATATGGCTGGAATTAGCACTGTGGATGGTCAGTGTTGAGAAAACAGTTTATAGGGACTTCCCTGGTGACACAGTGGATAAGAATCTGCCAACCAGTGTAGGGGACACAGGTTTGATTCCTGTTGGTGATGAAAATGGGCTTCCCTGGTAGCTCAGCTGGTAAAGAATCCACCTGCAGTGCAAGAGACCTGGGTTCAATCTCTGGGTTGGGAAGATCCCCTGGAGAAGGGAGAGGCTACCCACTCCAGTATTCTGGCCTGGAGAATTCCATGGACTGTATAGTGATGGTGATGAAAATACTGTTGGTGATGATATCACTTTTTAAAAAACATCTAGGGTGATTGCTGAGCCAACCAAAACATCGGGGTTAAACTGTGTTATCCCAGATAAATCCCACCTGTGACGTCTCCCATGACCACCCAGGCCTGGCAGCCTCCAGCCCCTCCTCTGCCACCTCCCTCCCACTGCACTCCTCACAGGCAGATGGATACTCACTGTCTCCTCCTGCGTTTCCCTCACACATTTTCGTTCACAAGTCCCCTTCCCCAGGAGAAAAACACATTCTCCTAAGCTTCTTTTGGGGTGGTAGAAGTGTTCTGTATAGTGATTTTGGAGGTGGTTTCACAAGCGTACACACCTGTCAAAACTCATGAAATTGCACACTTCAAACAGGAGTAGTTTATATTATATGTAAATTAAACCTCAATAAAGTTTTGTTCATGCACTGCAGAGAATTTAATGAAAATGTGTGTGGAGTCATGTCTTTATATGTTGGACTAAGGTAGCCGCCCATTTGAGGGACTTCCCTGGTGGTCCAGTAGTTAAGAATCCACCCTGCAGTGCCGGGGACATGGGTTCGAGCTCTGGTCGGGGAACTAAGACCCACATGCTATAGGGCAAGTAAGCCCACACACCACGACTAGAGAGCCTGCACACTGCAACAAAGATGCTTTGTGCCACAGCTAAGACCTGACAGAGCCACATAAAGTACTTTTTTTTTTTAAGTATCTAATTTGAAAAGTCTTATGACAGTAAAAGAAAATAGTAAATACTGATTTCCTGAGTAAAGAGCATTTTTATCAGTCAGCAAAATTTTGGCTTGTTTCCTGAGAGAATAGGGGGTTCTGTTTCTCATAACTTGAGGCAGAACAATTTCTAAATCTCCCATTTGTATATAATTTGGTTTGCACTTCTGTCTTTGAAGGTATTTTTTTATGTTTTAAAGAAATTTAAGGTACTTTGTGACATATCAGTGTTTGGAATTGAATATTAAGAGTGTTTCTCCCATGTAGCTAGTTTCTGGTTGTTTTCTGCATTTGTGGGTTAAATCCATAGGTAAGCAATAGCAAACCATGAGCAGGGCAGTTTCATTTCATTTCCCACCATTTGTCCTCGGTAAGTCACTCGCCCACTTCACGCCTGGTTTTCTGACTCTAGAAGACGTTGGTGCTCGGCCGCTGCTTGGTGTGAGCTGTGACATTCATGTTCTGTGGGCCAGTGGAGTCGTACGTGCCCAACGAATCCCGCGGCTTCTGGCGTGTGTAGTATTGTGTTTCTTCCCACAAATCCCAGGCCTGATGCTGACGGCTTGTTTTTCTGCCGCAGGGGACCATCAGTGTTGGCATCGACGCCACTGACCTTTTTGATCGCTATGAGGAGGAGTACGAGGATGTGTCCGGAAGTGGCTTTCCACAGATTGAAATTAACAAGATGCACATATCACAGTCCATTGAGGTAAAGCCACAGACACGTCCCCCAGTGCAGGGGGGCTCGGGGGGGGTGCTTGGGTTAATGAGGTGCAGCACCGCACACAGCTGGAATGACAGTCTGCTCAGGGTTTTCTCATCTGTGTTCATGAAAGGGTGCAGTTAGCCACTTGAAAAAAGAATAGCTCCAGTCACAACCTTGTTTATCCTGCTTTCCTGACCCACATGTTAGCACCATGAGTGCAGGGTTAGGGGGTAGGGTGACACTTAGCTTCAGGGTCCCGGGGCTCTCCAGCAGGTGGTGGAGGGCCACCACCATGCTTATGGTCTAGGAGAAGTGGGAGCCAAAGTCATGATGATTTTAGGAGCAAAACCAGATCTCTGGGAAATTCCAGGAATGGGTCTTAATTTGAAGGCACATGCTCCTGTGTGCTGAGCCCTGGGGTCACTGAAGTGTCATCTGTCTGGCCGACGTTGGGACATGGCAGCATTGGGCCATCTGCTGACAGTTACGGCAGGTCTCTGCCCCTTCAGCTTATCCACTTCTGCTCAAGTGCATCAGCCTGGAATGTGAAGTCCCAACTCAGGGAAACTTTCCCCCTCCTGGGGCTTCCAGTCAGTCAGTGCTGCCACAGGCAGGACTGGGGAGTCCTGGACATCCCCATGGGTGATGTCACCATGGAGCCTGATGCTGAGGGGACGCTGGAAACCAGCATCTAGCCCTACATTGGTCCTAGTTTTTTGGAATTTGCACGTTCAAGCTTTTGCAAAACCTGACCGTGGTGGCCAGGTGCCATTCAATGGCACAGTGGGAGAGGGGTGCGGCAGGCCCACATCCTGCCCACTCGAGCTGCAGACACAGCTGTGCTTCTGGCCTCACACTCAGGGCGCATTGGGCAGACTGCTGTCCTCAGCACTTCCAGTTACTTCGATTACTATATTACTGGCTGATATCATTTCCTAGGCACCCCTGACAGCTTCAGACACAGCCATCCTCTCTGGAAGCCTCTCAACCCAGAATGGGAATGGAGGGGGTTCCATTAACTTTGCGCTCAGACGAGTCACTTCTGCGAAGGGCTGGGGAGAGGTAAGCACGCCAGCGGGAGATCGGGTTGTCAGCCGCCGAGCCCACCCTCAGAATGACCTCAGTGGCCACATCAGGTATAACAGAGTGCAGCTGTCAAACTTGTATCAACTGATGGTCCCCACTAGAAACCTGTGTCTCACATCTGAGGGGCGCGCTGAGCCTGCCATCAGCTCACAGTCAGGACAGAGCAACAGGATTCCCCTGGAGCTTCCAGAAATCTGGAAACTCAGCATCTCTATTCCTTAAACAAGCCTGCAGGCCCTTCCCGTCTCCTGCACAATTCAGAAGGCGGGTCACCTCTGTCTTAGTGCGCTGGTTCGCTGCTCAGCAGTCGTTAAACAGCCAGTTCTGCCAAGCAAGTTGAGCCGCATCAAATTAATATAGAGGAGTTGCCTTGAAAGTCACCCAGACTAGTAATGAGGCAGCCAGGATCGGCTGGACTTCATGGCTGTGAGAGCAGAGCTGCTGGTGGGTTTCACGTCAAACCCCTGAAAGCCATCTCCAGTCACCTGTGAGACCTGCAGACGGTGAGGCAGAGCAGATGGACCTGCACAGTAGCCAGCACTGCGTGGGCAGGGCCAATCCCGCCGGCAGAAGGCGGTGTGCGATGGCTCCAGCTAGGGCAACAGGGACCAGCGGCCCGCAGCGCTGTCTGGGGAGGGGCTCCTTGAGGAGACTCACCTCACTGAAACATGGCTTCTTTGGGTCTGTGCACAGAGTCATCTCCCTTTGTCAAAGGTTAGAATGAGATACTAAGAATCTTCCTGCCCCTACTTTTAGAGGCCTGGCAAGGGCTGGTGGCTTTGAATTAAATGAAGAAATTAGAACCAGAAGTGCTTACTGACACCTTGGTTACTGCTGTGAGGTAAAACACCATTAATTCTTTTTTTCTTTTTTGAACAGTTAGAATTTGGAGCTGGGGATCTGCAGGGGCCTTTATTTGGCCTGAAGCTATTCCGTAATCTCACACCAAGATGGTAAGTATATCGAAATAAATGCCCTTTGGTGGTCTTTGTGTATTTAGACCAGAGCCTGTGTATTTTTCTTGTCAGGTCATCTGGAGTTACCATCTCTGACCTGCACGGTCACTGCGGGCAGACCCTGCCACGCTGGCACGGGGTCCAGGCAGTGTGCTTGGTGCAGAGAGCACTGGATTGGGCAGTGGGGTGGGAGGGGCCTGCCCTTGTCCCAGCCAGGGACCAGGCCCTCCATGGTCCTCAGGTTCCTGCTCTGTGGGGAAAGGCCCCTGCTGGTCACGTGGGCTGTGAGGACCATGATGTGAGGCCCTGGAGGGAATGCATGCTCACAGGGAAGTGGGTCCTGGTCTGAGTCTTTATGCACTAGTGGGTCATTTCTTTGTTGCAGAGAACAGTTTCGGGTCTGGAATGGGGCTTTACCAAGCAGTGAGGCAGTGAGTGAGGCGGCCTGTCAACCTGTCTCTCTGGTAGCTTTGTGTTAGGCCGGAATATTAAACTGCCCCCACCCCAGCTTCATCTTTGCTTTTGCAGTGATGTTGCACCCCTAGGACTGTCCCTTATAGGACACACGTGTCCTTATTCCCCATTAGGGGTACCTGTGTGAGCTCAGGTAGAAGAACTGGGTGGAGGATAAACAGCTCGTTCATCTGGCGATTGAAACGCAGCTGAAGGAGTCCTGGAAAGGAGCACATGTCTGAAAAGAAAAGCAGGGCTTCCCTGGTGGCCCAGAGTTTGGGAATCTGACCACCAGTGCAGGGGACGGGTTCAATCCCTGATCCAAGAAGATCCCACATGCCACGGAGCAACTGAGCTCACAGGCCACAGCTACTGAAGTCCATGCTGTAGAGCCTGTGCTCCATGACAAGAGAAGCCACCGCAGTGAGAAGCCCACATACCACAACTAGAGAGTGTGCTAAATTGCTTCAGTCGTGTCCCACTCTTTGCAGCCCTATGGACTGTAGCCCACCAGGCTCTTCTGTCCATGGGATTCCCCAGGCAAGAATACTGGAGTGGGTTACCATGCCCTCCTCCAGGGGATCTTCCCAACCCAGGGATTGTAGCATCTTTTTAAAAAAAGAAAAAACAGTATTTCATCCCCAGTCAGATGTTCATCTACGAGCCTGCCTTCAGTTCCTGGTAAAGGCAAGTGTGCAGAGCCGTGTGACACACAGAGTGAGTGGTGTCGTGAGAGAGGGCGTGGCTTCTTGACAGATGGAGCTGGAAGCTGATGGAGATGAGCAGAGCCCCTTGCAGAGATGAGCGGGACTTCCAGGCAGAGGGCGTGGGGTGAACCGGATGCCGTGGCACGGGGACCCCCCCATGGTTTCTCTGGCCTCTCCTCTGGGACTCAGACCCACTGGGTCTGGGATGGACACAGGGCTTTAGGCTTTTAACCAGAACTTCCGGTGGGTTGTATGTATCCACATCACCGTTGTCCTAGCCTTGTCTGCTTAGGATTGTCACCACCCATGCTGCTGCTTTTGCGGGTCTGGAATTGAATTTCATCATGGTGCCTGGTTTATCAGACTTGGGATCATGAAGATTTATAGAAAGAATACTAGCTAATTAATACTCTTATCTCATCTTATGGGTGCCTGAGTCTCAGGGTCAAATTATTTGCAAGTCCAAACTGGTGACTGTTGGTGGGTGTGGAATCAGCCCAGAGCCTGGCAGGCAGCCTGTGGGATGTTCTCAGTCTCCCTGGGCAGTGCCTGCCTTACTGCTCTCTCCCCAGAGTTCGTCTCTCTCTAGGACACACTCCATAAGAACACGAAATCATATTACTTTGATTAAGCAGAGATCTCATTCTTTATGTTTTGATTTTTTTAAATGTTGCTTCGTGACATCTCAGGGTGACTTTTATCTGTCCTCTGTCTGCTTTCCCCCTGACTCCGGATCCCACTGTGGCCAGAGCGGAATAATGGGGTCTCTGTCTGGTGTGGCTGGAGTGTCAGATAAATGAGGGCAGGCTTGGGTTGGGGGCCCTGTGGAGAGCAAGGGGTTGGTTCCTCATTCATCTGGTCTTGAGAAGAGTTTTGCGTGCACAGGAGCAAATGTCATCAGTTACCACTTGTATTATTATTTTAGTGGCAAAAGCGAGACACAGACACCCAAAGGAAAGTGAAAGTCTTAGTCACTCAGTTGTGTCCAACTCTTTGCAACCCCATAGACTATAACCTGCCAGGCTTCTCCATCCATGCGATTCTCCAGGCAAGAATACTAGAGTAGGTTGCTATTTCCTTCTCCAGGGGATCTTTCTGACTCAGAGATCGAACCCATGTCTCCTGCATTGCAGGCAGACTCGACTGTCTGAGCCAGCGGGGAAGAGCTTAGGAAGGAGAAAAACTAAACAGGCATCCATCTAGTGAGGGCTGCTCACTGGAGACCAGCTGTTTGCTCATCTTTAGTAAAGTTCTGTGAATCCCTTTGTTACTGAAATGAAATACCCTTATTTAGCCAGAAGGTGGGGCTGACTCCCTTGGAAACGGAACTTCACAGGCCTTGCAGAGGGACAGTTTCCTAGCTTTTCAAGCAGCTTCAGTCGTACTGTGTGGCTGTGGGTGCACATCAGCCTCACACTGCAGCTTTGAAAACTACGCTGATGCCTGCCCATTGCGCCCCAGAAAAATGACTCCATTGGTCTGGGCCGGGCTCTGGGTGAGGGGCACTTAGACATGGCCTCACGTTAGCACCGCTTGGCCAGCTTTTCCATGCCAAGTCAATAAGTCAGCACACCTGGGGTGGGAGCCTGCAGGTGGTTCTAACTTGCAGCAGGATTTGACCTCCTGGTTTAGGAACGCAGATACACGGGTGCCTCTGTGGTTGTGGCTGCAGTTGGAATAGGATGGGGTAGGGGGATAAGTGAACAGTCCCCAGATTACCCTCCTGCCCCCTTGTGGGGAGCCACCTGGGAAACCACGGGAGTGATGGTGAGCAGGGTGGGGACTGGCGGAGAGGACGCAGCCAAGCCTGGCAACAAGCCCGATATCATCTAGGGACTTTCTCTGTGTATCCCCCCAGCTTTGTGACGACACACTGTGCCCTGCAGTTTTCGTCCCGCGGCATCCGGCCGGGCCTCACCACTGTCCTGGCCCGGAACCTGGACAAGAATACGGTGGGCTACCTGCAGTGGCGCTGGGGCGTCCAGTCAGCCATGAACACCAGCATCGTCCGGGACACCAAGACCAGCCACTTCACCGTGGCCCTGCAGGTGAGGACAGCTCGGGGGATCCTCCAGTCCCTTGCCCCCCACCCCCAAGTCCACTGCCTGCAGGGCCAAAGGCAGGTTCTATCCATCCACCCTCAGGAGCTGAAACAGGGTTGTGCTCAGGCTCCAGGGGAGCTGTGTTCCACCCCTCATAAAGTGAGAGGTCTTTTCTGCCGAAGGCCACAGGATCGGGGTCGGGGTGCCGTGGTGGCTGGGCAGGAGCTCGAGGCAGCTGCTGCCCTGTGAGAACGCTTGCTCGGGTGCAGGAGTTTTTATTTTTCCTGAGAAGTCAGAAGACTGGGTTTTTAAGTGAAATCTCCCAGTTTATAAAGATCAGCTCCAGGTGGATTTTTACACACCCTGTGGGACAAGCCCCCTGCCCCCGACAGTGCTTGGCCGCCGGGTGGGGCGACCCCCTCAGCTCGGTCTCAGCTGCCTTTTCTCCCTCCACCTCCCCAGCTTGGAATCCCTCACTCCTTCGCACTCATCAGCTATCAGCACAAATTCCAGGATGACGACCAGACCCGAGTGAAGGGGTCCCTGAAGTGAGTGCTGGCCAGGCCAACGTGGGAGTCCACCCGGTCTGTGCCATCGGGCACCTGCTAGGGTTAATGCACATCTCCCTTGTGAGGCCGTGGGACTTGCTACCCTGCCATCCCACCCTGAGGAGCTCGGCGTCTAATGTCGGATTCCTCTCCGGTCATTGACCAGGGGTGTCCGTCCTGAAAGTCCTCCCCGTGGGTGGTGGGAGGGCGAGGGAGTTGGGGATGGGAGCCTGGCCTCCGTCCTGGGTGACGGCTGCCAGTGGTGTTAGGGTTGTTGGGGGAGCAGGAGCAGGGGGCCTGGCTGGCTCACTGGTCCGCTCCTTGCAGGGCTGGCTTCTTCGGGACGGTGGTGGAGTACGGAGCAGAGAGGAAGATCTCCAGGCACAGTGTCCTCGGGGCGGCTGTCAGCATTGGAGTCCCACAGGGCGTTTCCCTCAAAATCAAGTAGGTTGGACTCAGGTCCTTCTGGCCAAGGGTTGTCTCACACTTGGTAACTCATCTGAGCTTCACCTGCATTAAGAAAAAAAGAGCCTTTGCTTAGAATTCCATTAGAGATGCGCTCGCTTCTGTCTGGGGTGTGTCAGCAACTGTAGAGTCCAGAAGCCCGACATTCGGTCAGTAAGACCAAGTCTCTGCTTCAGAGAACTTCCTGTGCCCACCTGCCCCTACTTGCCGCCCCTCTCCTGAAAGGCCCTGGGGTGGCCCCGCACATCCGCTCACCCACACGCCACACAGCTCACAGTGTGGCATGTACCTCATGGTCCACAGGGCAGGCAGCGTTGGGCTCTCTGCGCCAGATCCTCCCACCTCGGTGGCCCAGCTGGTTGCCTCTAAATGGAGGCCTCACTGTCAGACCCTTGGCTGCTGAGACTCACCCCACAGTGGTCTGCTCCAGCCTCCTGGCTTCACCACTGTTGGGCTCCGTGATGCTCACACAGCGCTAAGGGTTCCAGCTCCAGCCTGTGCATCCCTCATCCCTCCCCACACCTCTCCTGGGGGATCTCACAGCGTCACAAATGTCACACCTCCACTCCCATGCTCCCCCGCCCTCGGTCATATGTGCCCTTCACAGCCTGCTGGGCCTGGAGTCCGCCCGCTCTCGGCACCTCAAGCTCCGTTTTTCCACCAGTTCTGGCCAGAAAGCCGGGAGCCAGTCTCCCAGCGAATCTCCCAGTCACCCTTTCCCAGTCTCCCAGCTTAGCATCCTCTCTCCTCAGAAAGCACATCCTCATCTGACCATTTCTCAGAATGTCTGCGGCCGCCATCTCCGGTCTGAATTACTGCTCGTGTCCTCCTGACCAGTCTTCTCCCTCGGGATGCTGCTCTCCATAGTCTTTTAAAATCTAAGCCAGTGTCTTATAGATCAGATCAGATCAGTCGCTCAGTCGTGTCCAATTCTTTGTGATCCCATGGATCGCAGCACGCCAGGCCTCCCTGTCCATCACCAACTCCCGGAGTTCACTGAGACTCACGTCCATCGAGTCAGTGATGCCATCCACCCATCTCATCCTCTGTCGTCCCCTTCTCCTCCTGCCCCCAATCCCTCCCAGCATCAGTCTTTTCCAATGAGTCAACTCTTTGCATGAGGTGGCCAAAGTACTGGAGTTTCAGCTTTAGCATCAGTCCTTCCAAAGAAATCCCAGGGCTGATCTCCTTCAGAATGGACTGGTTGGATCTCCTTGCAGTCCAAGGGACTCTCAAGAGTCTTCTCCAACACCACAGTTCAAAAGCATCAATTCTTCGGTGCTCAGCCTTCTTCACAGTCCAACTTTCACATCCATACATGACCACAGGAAAAACCATAGCCTTGACTAGACGAACCTTTGTTGGCAAAGTAATGTCTCTGCTTTTGAATATGCCATCTAGGTTGGTTATAACTTTGCTTCCAAGGAGTAAGCGTCTTTTAATTTCATGGCTGCAGTCATCATCTGCAGTGATTTTGGAGCCCAGAAAAATAGTCTGACACTGTTTCCACTGTTTCCCCATCTATTTCCCATGAAGTGATGGGACCGGATGCCATGATCTTTGTTTTCTGAATGTTGAGCTTTAAGCCAACTTTTTCACTCTCCTCTTTCACCTTCATCAAGAGGCTTTTTAGTTCCTCTTCACTTTCTGCCATAAGGGTGGTGTCATCTGCATACCTGAGGTGATTGATATTTCTCCCGGCAATCTTGATTCCAGCTTGTGTTTCTTCCAGTCCAGCGTTTCTCATGATGTACTCTGCATATAAGTTAAATAAACAGGATGACTATATACAGCCTTGACGTACTCCTTTTCCTATTTGGAACCAGTCTGTTGTTCCATGTCCAGTTCTAACTGTTGCTTCCTGACCTGCATACAGATTTCTCAAGAGGCAGATCAGGTGGTCTGATATTCCCATCTCTCAGAATTTCCCACAGTCTATTGTGATCCACGCAGTCAAAGGCTTTGGCATAGTCAATAAAGCAGAAATAGATGTTTTTCTGGAACTCTCTTGCTTTTTCCATGATCCAGCGGATGTTGGCAATTTGATCTCTGGTTCCTCTGCCTTTTCTAAAACAAGCTTGAACATCAGGAAGTTCATGGTTCACATATTGCTGAAGCCTGGCTTGGAGAATTTTGAGCATTACTTTACTAGCGTGTGAGAGGAGTGCAATTGTGTGGTAGTGTGAGCATTCTTTGGCATTGCCTTTCTTTGGGATTGGAATGAAAACTGACCATTTCCAGTCCTGTGGCCACTGCTGAGTTTTCCACATTTGCTGGCATATTGAGTGCAGCACTTTCACAGCATCATCTTTCAGGATTTGGAATAGCTCAACTGGAATGCCATCACCTCCACTAGCTTTGTTCGTAGTGATGCTTTCTAAGGCCCACTTGACTTCACATTCCAGGATGTCTGGCTCTAGGTCAGTGATCACACCATTGTGATTATCTGGGTCATGAAGATCTTTTTTGTACAGTTCTTCTGTGTATTCTTGCCATCTCTTCTTAATATCTTCTGCTTCTGTTAGGTCCATACCATTTCTGTTCTTTATCGAGCCCATCTTTGCATGAAATGTTCCTTTGATATATCTGATTTTCTTGAAGAGATCTCTAGTCTTTCCCATTCTGTTGTTTTCCTCTATTTCTTTGCATTGATCGCTGAAGAAGGCTTTCTTATCTCTTCTTGCTATTCTTTGGAACTCTGCATTCAGATGTTTATATCTTTCCTTTTCTCCTTTGCTTTTCGCTTGTCTTCTTTTCACAACTATTTGTAAGGCCTCCCCAGACAGCCATTTTGCTTTTTTGCATTTCTTTTCCATGGGGATGGTCTTGATCCCTGTCTCCTGTACAATGTCACGAACCTCATTCCATAGTTCATCGGGCACTCTATCTATCAGATCTAGGCCCTTAAATCTATTTCTCACTTCCACTGTATAATCATAAGGGATTTGATTTAGGTCATACCTGAATGGTCTAGTGGTTTTCCCTACTTTCTTCAATTTAAGTCTGAATTTGGCAATAAGGAGTTCATGGTCTGAGCCACAGTCAGCTCCTGGTCTTGTTTTTGCTGACTGTATAGAGCTTCTCCATCTTTGGCTGCAAAGAATATAATCAATCTGATTTCGGTGTTGACCATCTGGTGATGCCCATGTGTAGAGTCTTCTCTTGTGTTGTTGGAAGAGGGTGTTTGTTATGAGCAGTGCATTTTCTTGGCAAAACTCTATTAGTCTTTGCCCTGCTTCATTCCGTATTCCAAGGCCAAATTTACCTGTTACTCCAGGTGTTTCTTGACTTCCTACTTTCGCATTCCAGTCCCCTGTAATGAAAAGGACGTCTTTTTTGGGTGTTAGTTCTAAAAGGTCTTGTAGGTCTTCATAGAACCGTTCAACTTCAGCTTCTTCAGCGTTACTAGTTGGGGCATAGACTTGGATTACTGTGATATTGAATGGTTTGCCTTGGAAACAAACAGAGATCATTCCGTTGTTTTTGAGATTGCATCCAAGTAGTGCATTTCGGACTCTTTTGTTGACCATGATGGCCACTCCATTTCTTCTGAGGGATTCCTGCCCGCAGTAGTAGATATAATGGTCATCTGAGTTAAATTCACCCATTCCAGTCCATTTTAGTTCACTGATTCCTAGAATGTCGATGTTCACTCTTGCCATCTCTTGTTTGACCACTTCCAATTTGCCTTGATTCATGGACCTGACATTCCAGGTTCCTATGCAATATTGCTCTTTACAGCATAGGACCTTGCTTCTATCACCAGTCACATCCACAGCTAGATATTGTTTTTGCTTTGGCTCCATCCCTTCATTCTTTCTGGAGTTATTTCTCCACTGATTTCCAGTAGCATATTGGGCACCTACTGACCTGGGGAGTTTCTCTTTCAGTATCCTATCATTTTGCCTTTTCATACTGTTCATGGGGTTCTCAAGGCAAGAATACTGAAGTGGTTTGCCATTCCCTTCTCCAGTGGACCACATTTCTGTCAGATCTCTCCACCATGACCTGCCCATCTTGGGTTGCCCCACGGGCATGGCTTAGTTTCATTGAGTTAGACAAGGCTGTGGTCCTAGTGTAATTAGATTGACTAGTTTTCTGTGAGTATGGTTTCAGTGTGTTTGCCCTCTGATGCCCTCTTACAACACCTACCGTCTTACTTGGGTTTTTCTTACCGTGGGTGTAGGGTATCTCTTCACGGCTGCTCCAGCAAAGTGCAGCCATTGCTCCTTACCTTGGACGAGGGGTATCTCCTCACTGCTGCCCTTCCTGACCTTCAACGTGGGATAGCTCCTCTAGGCCCTCCTGCGCCCGCGCAGCCATGGCTCCTTGTACGTGGGGTTGCTCCTCCCGGCTGCCGCCCCTGGCCTCGGGCGTGGGGGCGTGGGGTAGCTCCTCTCGGCCGACCCCTGACCTCGGACGCAGGGATAGCTCCTCTCGGCAGTTCCTGCGCCGCCGCAGTCTGGTACTCTCGGCCACTGCCCCTGACCTCGGACGTGGGGTAACTCCTCTTGGCCGCCGCCCTTCGGGCATGGGGTCCTCTTGGCTTTGTGCTTAAGGCCCTCAGGGACTCCCTCAATTCGGGGCAAATCGGCCCCCTCAGAGCCCACAGGATCTAGCCCCTCAGTCTCTTCTCTGCCCCCCACCCGATCCTATTCACTCTGGCCTCCAGGCTGCTCCGGGAGCACACCAAGCCCACTCCTGCTTCTAGGCTTGGCTGGCGCCTGCTGCTCCCCAGTCCCCAGGGAGCCACATGGCTGATTCCTTCAGTTCCCTCAGGTCTCTGCTCAAGTGTCATCTGATTGCCAAAACCATCTCTCGTCACCCTGTTAAAACTGGTGGCCCTCACCTTGCCCTGAGCTGTCCATTTCCCCTTTGCCCATTTCTTATTCTCCGTTGTACCTTCTCCATCTGACAAGCCACCATCCCTCGCCACCCGTCATTCAGAGTGCCGTAACTCAGTCCATTTTCTCTGTTCTCTGTGCTCCTGCCACCAAGGACACAGCCTAGCACTGAAGAGGGACTCTGTGAGCGCATGAGTGAGAAAAAGCAAACCACAGCTCGGCTATGGAGCTGTGGTCTGCAGGTCCCCATAGCCACAGTTGGTGTCAGGCACTTCTCTAACCTGAAATGTGAAGATGCCCGGGATTTAATAAAGAACACAGAGCCGGCAGATTTCTGCATTCCAGTCCCTTCTCCTCCCCTACCTCCCACATCGGGACCTCCAATGAGGCACCGTTCTCTGTTGTAAATGCTCCTCCGCGGCAGAAGTCACGTTACACAGTCTGAACTGAATTCCTGTCCCAAGGATGCCAGCCTGCTTCTTTGTCCATAGGCTGCATTGTCCGAGTTATATTGGTAAATATAACTGAAAGGCACTTCAGTCCAGCAATAGCAGCTGCTCTTTGCTAACTTATATTGTATTTATTTGACAAATCACACTAATCTTTGAATGTTAAACCAACCTTATATTTCCTGAGGCAAATTCCAGTGGATCATGACATGTGATACTTTATATATATTGCTTGATTTGCTTATGTCTTACTAAGAATTTTTGAATCTTTGTTTTTAAGGGATGCCAGTTATAATTGTCTTTTTATTATGTATTTATCAGGTTTTGGACCACGTTATGCCAGCCTGATAAAAAGAGTTAGGAATTATGCCTTCCTCTGTTTTATGAAAGAATTTGTATGAGAATGGTCTTGGTTGTTTTTTTTTCCCCTAGTTTCATAGAGTTTAGCAGTAAAATCAACCAAGCCTGAGTTTTCATTTATAGGAAGGTTTTTGATAGTGAATTCAATTTCTTTCATAAATACAGGGCTTCTCCAATTTTCTGGTTCATCCCTTTTTTTCCTCCCTTCCAGTTTTCGTTTCAGTTCAGTCGCTCAGTTGTGTCTGACTGTTTGTGACCCCATGAACTGCAGCACACCAGGCCTCCCTGCCATCACCAACTCCCAGAGTCCACCCAAACCCATGTCCATCGAGTCGGTGATGCCATCCAACCATCTCATCCTTTGTCGTCCCCTTCTCCTTCTGCCCTCAATCTTTCCCAACATCAGGGTCTTTTCAAATGAGTCAGCTCTTTGCATCAGGTGGCCAAAGTAGCAGAGTTGCCACTTCAACATCAGTCCTTCCAATGAACACCCAGGGCTGATCTCCTTTAAAATGGACTGATTGGATCTCCTTGCAGTCCAAGGGACTCTCAAGAGTCTTCTCCAACACCACAGTTCAAAAGCATCAATTCTTCGGTGCTCAGCTTTCTTTAGAGTCCAACTCTCACTTCCAGTTTTATTGAGATATAATTGACCAAACAGTGCTTTATAAGTTTAAGGTATACGGCATAATGATTTGACTTACATACATCACAGCACATTTAGTGAATATCCACCATCTCATGTAGATACAAAATTAAAGAAATAGAAAAAAAATGGTTTTCCCTTGTGACGAGACCTCTCAGGATTTACCCGCTGTGTTTGATCTTGTGTTTTACATGTAAACGCCATCACAGATAGATGTAGAGGACGTCTCCATCGTTCCTCAAAGGCCCACAGGCCCCTGTGTGGTCTCCCAGGCCTCAGCAGCCCTGGTGTGCCTTTGCTCCCTATATCTTTGCCTTTTTCCAGGATGCCACATAATTGGAGTCATCCAAGGTGAAGGCCTTTGCTTCTTTCAGGAGCATCATGCATTTGAGATAATCCACACTGTTGCAGGCATCAGCAGTGCGGTCCTCCTTATTGCTGTTGGGTGCTGCATGGCGTAGATGTGCCACGGTTTATCTGTTGTGTAAATACTTCACTTGCTTCCAGCTTCAGGAAGTTACAAATTAAGCAGTACAAACATTCATATTCAAGTTTTGTGTGAACACAAGTGGTCTCATTTCTCATGGGTAAGTACCCTGGTGATCTGAGTCATGTGGGAGGCTGTGTTTAACTTCATAAGAGTCCCAAGCCATTTTCCAAAGCAGCGTCTCATCTTCCTTTCCCACCAGCAGCTCTGAGAGTTGCAGTTGTTCCACATCCTTCCCAGCCCTGGGGAGGGCCTTTTTTTTTTAATTTCACCTGTTTAGCAGATGATGTAGGTGTGTCCCGTTTTGGTCCTCTTGGTTCTCATTTACCTCCTGTCTGAGATGTTGACTGGCTTTTCAAGTGCTGATTTGACATCCTTTTTGTTTGTTTTTTTTAAGTGAAGTCTCTATCCATATCTTTTGTCTGTTTCATTATTGGGTTTTTGGAGTTCTCCTTTTAGTGTTGAGCATTCTTCATCATCTCTGGAGTTGCTTTTGTTACTGAAGGGTCTTGTCACTGGGTATAGACTTCAGGGTTAATGGAGTTTTCTCTCAGTGCCGTCATGGTGTTCTGCTCTCTTCTGACTCCTCTGTTCCTGACAAGTCATTGGTCTTTTGAGCCTTTATACTCTGATGTCTCTTTTGTTTATTTCCCCCCTGGTTACTCAACTTTTTTTACTCTTGTTTCTCAGCACTTGAGTGTAGCTACACGCGATTTTGTTCTATGTCTGCTGCTTGGGGTTTGCTAAACTTCTTGCTTCTATAAATTGATGTATTTATTTATGTAGAATTATTAAATTTGCAAATTTTAGGACATTAATTCATTAAATGTTAAATATTTAATATACTTCTTCCCAGCTGCAATGTTGCCCCAGACTCTGAGCTCTGATTCTTCAGTCCAGTAGGAGTGCATATTTCCTTGCAGTTTTAATCATCCTCTCCTCTCTGGGGCCCTAATTACTTCTGTGCTAAACCTCTGGTTTCTGAGGCTCTGCGCATTTGTCTTCAATCCTTTTTCTCTTTGTTCTTCACGTTGGATCATTTCTACTAAATTCTCTTACTCTTCTCTCATCTCCAATCTGATGTTAAACCATCAATTAATATGTTATGTCTTTGAGCAGAGTTTAAACAGTTGCTTTAAAATCCTTATCTGCTGGCTCTAGCATCTGAGATCGCTCTTTATTATCTTTTTCTCATTGTATCTGGGTATGTAGCAAAGGTCCCATCACTTCATGGGAAATAGATGGGGAAACAGTGGAAACAGTGTCAGACTATTTTTCTGGGCTCCAAAATCACTACAGATGGTGACTGCAGCTATGAAATTAAAAGACGCTTACTCCTTGGAAAGAAAGTTATGACCAACCTAGATAGCATATTCAAAAGCAGAGACATTACTTTGCCAACAAAGGTTCGTCTAGTCAAGGCTATGGTTTTTCCTGTGGTCATGTATGGATGTGAAAGTTGGACTGTGAAGAAGGCTGAGCACCGAAGAATTGATGCTTTTGAACTGTGGTGTTGGAGAAGACTCTTGAGAGTCCCTTGGACTGCAAGGAGATCCAACCAGTCCATTCTGAAGGAGATCAGCCCTGGGATTTCTTTGGAAGGACTGATGCTAAAGCTGAAACTCCAGTACTTTGGCCACCTCATGCAAAGAGTTGACTCATTGGAAAAGACTCTGATGCTGGGAGGGATTGGGGGCAGGAGGAGAAGGGGACGACAGAGGATGAGATGGCTGGATTGCATCACTGACTCGATGGACATGAGTCTCAGTGAACTCCAGGAGTTGGTGATGGACAGGGAGGCCTGGCATGCTGCGATTCATGGGGTCGCAAAGAGTCGGACATGACTAAGCGACTGATCTGATCTGATCTGATCTGATGTAGCATAGTTGGTATTGTAGTAAGTGTTAATTTTTGTTTCCTTTTAGAACTTGGGTGAAGTCTGGCTGCAAACTTGGACTTACCCATGTAGCCACAGTCAAAACACAGCACCATGCATCCTTTGGGGATCTCTGGCACACTGAGACCTTGGGGCTCCCCACCTGTGACTTCCCTTTGGGGGGCCCCCCTCTTCCAAGACACAGTGGTTGCCCCAGACTCTGAACTTTAATTCTTCAATAGGACTACAGATTCCTTTGCAGTTGTAATCATCCATTGTGGTATAGACTGAGAACTGCCTTCAGGCTAAAGGCTGTTTTTTTAACAAGTCCAGCAGCTCACCAGTGCCAGTTGGCGCTTCTGCCCTCTGTTGTTGTCTGGTCCCCGAGGGTGTGGGTCACATTGGTCGAGAGTTCGCAGTTGATGTCTGTGGGCTAACTGGACCTGTGGGAGCCACCCGGCCATCACTGAGGCTTGACAGGCCATCTGGAGGCGTGGCCTCCCCTGCCTCCCGGGCCATGTGTGCTCTGCTTGGGTGTGAGTCTGCTGCTTGCGGTCAGCAGGTATCGAGCCCTTTCTTCTGCCAGACCTAGGGGCCTGCTCAGGGGAGTGGACCGTGAGGCGTGCAGACTGGGTTCCGCCTCCCCAGGTCCTGTGGGTCAAGAGGTTCTTCCTGGGCTGGGACACCCTCGCCGAGCCCCCGTTCCCTGGGAACCTGACTCACATGGGCACTCGGCTCTGTTCTGTTCTCAGGTTAAATAGGGCCAGTCAGACCTACTTCTTCCCCATCCACCTGACAGACCAGCTGCTGCCCAGCGCCGTGTTCTATGCCACCGCGGGGCCGCTCGTGCTGTACTTCGCTCTGCACCGCCTGGTCATCAGACCCTACCTCAGGGCTCAGAAGGAGAAGTGAGTTCTCAGCACTGCCGGGGACGGGGCCGAACTGCCCTGTGCCCAGCTCCCCCGTCTGTGACGTGGAGAGGGTAGCAGCCGCCCCACAGGGCGTGAGGGAAACCCCCTAAGCTGATAGGTGTACAGTGCTCACTGCGGAGTCTGGGCACGTCAAGACCTCAGTGAGTATTAGCTAGTTGTTATCAGTAGTAGCGGTACTGCTGTTGGCAACACTTGGGTTAACTTCTGTCTGTCCACATTCCTACTTTCAGAAAGAATTAGAGTTAGTTTACCAAACTGTTGGGACTATAAGCCATGACCACAGAAATGAGAAGTCTTCCTTTTTCTCATTCTAGCCATTTCTTTGCCTGGCACTGAATTCAAAGAGATCGGGCTCTGAGTTCCTACAAACAAGGCCCATGTTAACTACAGTCTTGGAAGTCATCTAGATGTAATTTATTTTGCCGTTTCTTAGAGATAATCCATTAGCCCAGCATTAAACCCAAGAGGAGGTTTAACTTCATTACTTTACAATGATCTCATTTAATAGATCACTGAACTTAGTCAGGGAGCAAGGAGCCCAAGGAAGGCTCTTGGGGGGCCCCTCCAGCCTCTGATTCATTTGAGTTCGGGATCCTAATTCCCCAGCAGACTGAAGGCTTGGAGCAGAGGGTGTGCTGGGCAAGGCTGGTAGGACACGTGTGTGCTGCCCAGGTCCCCGTGCTCTGCTGTATTTTATCGCATGAAGCGTGCCTTGTCCCTGCCAAGGGTGTCCTGTGGTAATGCCTGATTGGGGGCATCTCCTGAGAGTCTCACCCTCTCCCGCTTTCCTGAGATTACTGCTGCGAGGAGTCCTCCTCCCACTGAGGTTGGGGAGAGCCATCTGGGGACCACAGGACAGCTGCACAGGCCTGGGACAAACAGATTTGCTTGAACTTGCCTTGGAAATAGTGTTTAAAGTTCTAGAACTGGGAACGCAGTAAGATTTACAGGCTGTTGGCAGGGTGCAGGTCCAGCCTGGGGCACTGTGGCCTCCCGTGCTGGTAACCCATGTTCCTCACACATGGCTTGTGTTTTCCTCACCTCAGGGAACTGGAGAAGCAAAGGGAAAGCACAGCCACCGACATCCTGCAGAAGAAACAAGAGGCAGAAGCTGCCGTAAGTGCTGCGTCACCGGCTCCCTTCCAGGCCTCTGCCGTGTGAGGATCTGAGCGTGGACCAGGCCGCACCATGCTCCCATCCTTTCTCGTCCACGTTTCTTAAACCTGTGGGGGACATGCTTCACACCCTGCAGAGTGGTCTCAGGAGCCTTGGGTCTTGGGCTTTTCTTCCCCAACAGCCTCCCTGGTCATCTAGTCTTTACGTTATTGCCTGTGGGATGCAGTGCTGGGCGCGTCTGTCTGTGCCCTGAAGAGTCAACCCTGTTACCCTGCAAAGACATTACCAGGTTTTTTAAAAGTGGTGGGTGTTGTCCTTTTTCTTCCCTGTGAGTGAATTGTTTTTCCAAGACTGCAGTAGCAGCCACGTCCAGAGAAATGGACAAGCAGGACCGACAGGCACCAGGCATGTGGCCCTGGCTCTGAGGGAGCCTCCGGAGGCCCTGATAGTAGCATCCTTGTCCTCTGCAGGTTCGGTTGATGCAGGAATCTGTCCGAAGAATAATTGAGGCCGAAGAGTCCAGAATGGGTGAGCAGGCCTGGCCTCTCTGAGGACAGGGTGGGTGCTGGGTTTCCGCAGGAGCACATGGCTCCTGCAGCCAGGCTGCACGGGGGTTGCCTGCCAAGGCTGCCCTGCCCTGACCAGCCCTGTCCTCAGGGCTCATCATTGTCAACGCCTGGTATGGAAAATTTGTCAATGACAAGAGCAAGAAGAGCGAGAAGGTGAAGGTGATCGATGTGACCGTGCCCCTGCAGTGTCTGGTGAAGGACTCCAAGCTCATCCTCACCGAGGCCTCCAAGGTGGGCGCTCGAGGTAGATGGGAGGGGCACCTGGGGAAGAGGGACCCTCTAAGGGGCCATGTCACTGCAGCGGAACCCGTCATGCTGCCGCATTCCCTATGCGAGATGCAGCCCAGGACCCAGGTTACAGCCACACTGGAGCAGTTGACGTCATCCATCCATCCAGCCACTCATCTGTCCATCCATTGCCAACTGTTTTTTGAGCCCCTACTGTGTGCCAGTTACAGCAGCAAACAAAATATACCTCCTGCCTTTGGGCGCTCACACTCTGTGCCTTGCCTGGTTCCAGAAGGGGGGTCCGCCTGTAGTACACCAGAGGCTCAGGGGGAGTGGGGTGTGTGCCAGAGGTGAGTTAAAGCACAGAGGAGCTCAGGCAGAGTGCCCTGGTCCCTGAGTGGGTTCCTGGTCTTGCGTCCTCTGCAGGGCTTCCTTGAAGATGGAGGGTGTTTTAGTGTGGCAGTGGGGCAAGTCTAGGACTAAGTAGGCAGCTTGTTAAAATCCTCTTTCCTGTACTCAGGCTCCCAGGATTGCATCCTTCGTGGGCAGTGTCCACACTGCCCCTCCGGGCAGGTACTGACTACAGCGCCACTGGGCTTCAAACGCCTGTCTCCAGTGAGAATCTGTCTGTTGCAGGCTGGGCTGCCCGGCTTCTACGACCCGTGTGTGGGTGAAGAGAAGAACCTGAAAGTGCTTTACCAGTTCCGCGGGGTCCTTCATCAGGTCATGGCGCTCGACAGCGAGGCACTCAGGATACCAAAGCAGTGTGAGTAGCTGCCCCTGGCTGTCACCCGTCCTTGCCCAGAGACAGGCCCAGGGACCTCAGTGGCGGGGGCAACAAAAGCCTTCCTTCTATCTTTGGCCGGGGAGCCATAGGCTTGGGCATCGTGACCTACACAGACCTGGGAAATGATGCCCTGAGGGAGGGGTCAGCCCTTTCCCAGGTGGTAGTGAGCTCTTGGAAACTGCAGCCGGCGTGACTAGGTATGAGGCAGACCCAGTGGCTCCTCTGTGTTCAAGAACACAGTGATTTTTGGCAGCTCATCCTCTGCCCAGCTTCAGGCCAGGCAGCCTCTGGCCAGGGCCTGGTTGATCCCCGCTACGTGGAAAGAGTGCGTGGAAACAGTTGCCTTTAGATGCGCTGATTTTGTCTTTTCTTTTACAGCTCACAGAATTGATACTGATGGATAAACTACTTGAGAAGCCAGATTCAAAAGGGGCTGCAAAAGAATTTCCCCAGGAGTCAACAAATTTTGGAAAGAAGCAGGGAAAAAAACCCAGAATCAGATGTTTATTTTGTATTTGCATAGAAAGTGGTACTGGCTCAATTATGTGAAGGGACACACAGATGCCCCGAGGCAACCCCACCAGGACCGGAACCGCAGCTGGGCCCGAGTCTGTTCCCAAGGATCATGTCCCCGCAGGGAAGGCCCAGCCCCCGGGGCCTCAGGGTCCCTCGCCGGCTGAGCCACCCAGTAGCTCTGTCTGCCGTGAGGTATTTATGAACACCTCGCCCTCATGCCCGTGAGCGTGAGCTACCTTTCCTAAAATCCACACTGAACACAGAAAACAAAACGGAAGGAGGGAAGCCGTTCCCAGGAGCAGAGTCTCTGGATCAAGGGAACGCCTGTTGAGTCACCTTCCTGCTGAAATGTGACTGCGTGAATCTGGACAGGATGGTGTGGGTTTATAAATCTGCTTTTTACCTGAGAACGAGTGGCTTTGGGAATTAAGTCTCCTCCGTCCCCTCCCAGAACTTCTCAAGTCATTCCACTGGCACCTGGCTTGGGACAGAGGATGTCACTCCGGTCCCAGGAGCCACCTGTGTCCTCATGCGAAGCAGCGTTGCCTCTGCCCTCCCCCACACAGCTCAGTCCATGCGGCCCGGAGAGGTCAGAGTGGGAGCCAAGAGGCTCAAGGGGTTCCAGGGGCCCCTCCCTGCTCGCTGCCAGCAGGTGGCACTGCTGCTCCCACACCGGCTCAGTCAGTCTCCTCTGGGCTGCCCGTACCCATTTGGGTGTCTGCTCCCAGGAACCCCTTCCTTCACACGCCTCTTTTGAGGATGCAGAGTATTTCACGACCAGGCCCCTCCTAACCAGCCTGGCTGGTGAACAGTCACTGGAGGAGCAGACGCCTGGCTGGTTGGGGTTCAGGCAGCCTCTGTGCGGCTCCTGTTCAATCAGGCCTTGCCCCTGATGTCGGTACCGGAGAAGTCACTCACAACCCCCTTCCTCCAGTGTTTAAAGGTAGTTCAGGTTGTCCAATTCTGTAATATTTATCTCCACTTAAAAGTTCCCTGCAAGAGCAGCTGCTCTGAATGTAAATCGTGCAATAAGTGTCGAGTTAGTGGAGTCCGACCTTGGCCATAGCCTGTGCCCCTCCTGGCAGGCCGTCCCTCCTGTTGTTGAACAGGGACTGAACAGAGGACACGCTCTTACCACAATAAACCTTTCCTGAAAGCCGGGGGCAGTGTCTGTATGCGTCTGTGTGTTCATTTTAGGAGCCACCAGGTAGAGGGACTTGCCTCCTCCTCACAGGCCTTGCCCCACCCTCTGTTCTCAGGGTTCAGACTGTGAGACCTGACTTGAGGCTGGGGTATTTTCTCTGCCAGACATCTGCCTGAGAATTTTAAGAGTCCAGAGTTCAAATCACAGGCTAGGTGGTTTTTGTTTTGTTTCGTTTTGTTTTTAAGTAAAGGCAACTTTTTTGGGAAGTCAAATATGGTCACGCCCTGCTGGTCCTTCAGCAGGAAACAGGAAGTCAGTCTCCTCAGCTGTGACCATGCTCAGGAGAACTCAAACCAGTGCTCACTCACTTTTAAATAAAGGAGGCAGCACACGGGGTAGGAAGACACTTTATTACGTTGCTCACTCACACCGGCCGCGCAGAGGTACTCCTGGGACAGAGCCAGCCGTCCAGGTGATGGAGGGGACGCCTCGCTGCCTTAGGGTCAGCTAGCGCCCCACATCCCCCACCCCAGCCGGGGCCTACCTACCCCTCAGGGACATGGTCGGCCACACTGGCCCAGGGTGGTTCCAAGGACGCTCACCCAGCTTGTGCTAGAGAGGCAGCTGGGCTGTCACCTTCTGAAGGGAGAGCCAAGGTGTCCTGTTCAGGGCCCCAGCCTCCTCCCCGCCGGGGCCACCACACTCCCACTTGAGGCGGCGCTGGCCTAAGGGTCAAAGTGGGACCAAAAGGTCCACAGCCAGAGAGTCTGGAGACCATGGCCCCTCCTCTCAGAGGCTCAAACGGCCCAGTAGGCAGCTCAGCTCTGCTGCCCCAGCCGAGGCCTGGCCTGGAGTCCCGGCCGCCCTGCGAGGCGGGCACGCAGCCGGCTGCACATCCTCCGCATCACCAGCCTCTGGGCCTTCAGGCGCCTGCGGAGCTTTTCGTTCTCCTTCAGAGTCAGGAAGAGTTTTTTTTTCAGGGTGTCTAAGTCCAAAAGGGCATAGCTGTGATCGGACGGCTGTGTGGGGAGGCGCCTCTTCAGCTCTGGGGGGCTAGCTGGCTGACCAGGGACCCCAGAAGTTTCTGGTGTGTGTGGCGGGACCTGAGGACAGAGGTCAGTGAGGGACCAGAGCAGCAGCCAGGGACCTGAGGCCAAGGGGGCTCCCCTGACACCCAGAACTGCTGGGCCGCAGCTGTTGCGGGTAAAGTCTGAGGTCCAGGCTGGTGCTCTGGTTCGAGCACCAGTTTTCTTCATTCTGTTTGAAGCAAATCCCCTCAGACTGAGACCAGTCCTGTGCTGCCTTCACGCCAAGCCCGGCCTCACCTGTGCTCCTGGGCCTCCAACCTCGGGGGGCAGCTGCAGCACTTCAACTGTCGTATCCATCTTCCTCCCCAGGCCACACTCCCCGGAGCCCGTCTCAGGGAGGACCTGTAAAGACAGGGCGGAGCCAGCCGTTCGTGGGTCCTCCCCAGCTGCTACTTATCCTGCCAGGAGTCCCTTCACACCACATGGGGGCTGCCAGGGCACCAGCAGGACAGCTAGCCGCCTCCACAGCCTGGGGCCAAACCTTTAGAGATGAGCAGGAGCCAGACTTGCGACTGGCTGCCACTGCTTGATACTGAACAGGGAGGAGGAGGCATGGACAGCTTCAGCTTCTCCTTCTCTAGGAAAACGGAATCCAAACCCCAACTTGTAAGGAAAGCATGATGAGCTCCAGTGGGCTGGCCTGGCGGGAAGGCGCAGGAGCTCAGTTGGAACACTTGTGACCAGCAGGGCAAACTCACCTTTCTCTCCCCAGAGGTGGCGTCTCCACTCCGGCCGGTAGGGTCCGTGTTCTCCCTCACCAGCTGCAAGAGATGCAGAGCTGCTGTGGACAGGCCCCGGGGTGGGCACAGGAGATCTGCACCAGAGGGTCCATCAGGCCTCACCTGTCTCTGTCCCCATGCTCAGCCCAGCCCAGCTCTCCTCTCACCATACACCAGTGCCCCTCCTCCACAGTCCCCAAACCTTGGGTCAGAGACCCACTGAAGCCAGAGACCTGGCATTCTTCAAGGGAAAACACCCAACTCAAAGCCTGCAGTCCCCAGGCCTCCAAAGAACTGAGCAGAAACCATGGGGACCACAATTTCAACTCCCCGCACCCCCACTCTGCCCCCAGGCACCAAAAGCACTAGAGGCAGGACCACAAACGTCTCCTTAGGGTTAACCTGTCATCACTGGCCGTGGAGCAGTTTCCTACAAATGCCATGGAAGTCATCACCCTGACTGAACAGGTTCCTGATCCACGATGGGAGTTTCAGATCAGCAAACTGTAATTTCCAGAGTCCCCGGTACCACATCCCTGCAGTCCACAATACTGTGCTGTGCACTTTATGTGTGTTAAAACAGCAGATCTCAGGGTAAGTGTTCTTACCATGATAAAGTAAGTATATATATATATATATATATATATATAAAACAAAAGGCCTTCTACGTTTAAAAGAAAGAAGAGCTCCCCCATTAAGCGTCTACTTTGTGCCAAGCAATGTTCCTGGACATGGGAATAAAAGCCATGGAGCAAAGCCCAGCCCTCAGGGACCCCCCTAGCCCCTAGACCACCTCCTTTTCAACCCAACAGGTCTCCAGAGTTGGCCTGTTCCATCTTCTCATCATGACACCCACTTTTGGCTCAGGCCACTGTGACCATCCTTACCTGCGATGCCACAGAGGCCTCTGAACCAGCCTCCAGAGGGACCTTCGGAAGTCACGTCCCTCCCCACCAGCCTCCCCCCAAAAACCCACCTCCTGTCCAGGACTTCCCTGGTGGTCCAGGGGTTAGGGCTCTGCACTTCCACTGCAGGGGACAAGGGTTCAATCCCTGGTTGGGAAACTCAGATCCCTGTATGTCAAGCCCTCCGCCCCTTTGAAGAAAACCACCGCCTGTCCAAGGCTGTCACCACCTGGCCCTGCGCCCTCCACAGGGCCTGAGCTGCTGCTGCTCCTGAGCATGCTCAGATCCTGCCCCCACCCAGCCTCGCTCCGCTGTCCCTGTCCCCCTCCAGCACTCCACCACCATCGTCCTCCTGTGCCCTGGACAGGAAAGTCCTCACCTCCCTCGAGCCCAAGTGAGGCCCCACAAAGTGAAGTGCAGAAAGAAGCAAGCTCGTGGGCCCCTCCCCATCAGCTGCTTCCGTAGCACCCATCATGAAGTGACTTGTTTTTAAGGCAGCTTTGAACTGCAGATTTCCTAAAGCTCAGGGCCAGGTGGGGACCCTGGGCTTTGGACCTAGGGGCCTGTCAGTTTTCAGCCTCTGCTGTCCCCACAAATGACACCGTTGCCCACCCCACTGCCAGGTGGGGGACCCCCACGGCCGTGCACCTGTGGGGGGCCCTGGAAGGCGAACACTGTGGGCACTGCGTTGTGCTTCAGGTTCTTGCGGTTCCCAAAGGCACTGAAGCACTCGGGCCGGAAGTGCTCGGAGCAGATGACCGTGTGCTGCTTGGGCTCGAAGTCGCCCCGGCCGATGTTCAGCACCCATTCCTTCAGCAGCTCCGGGCGGCTGAACGGGAACCTGGGGGCACAGCAAGGAGGCACGAGGGACTTGCAGGGCTAAACACACACCTTCAGGGTCCCAGGGACCTTCTGCATCCCTGCCCTGCATTTTACTGGACAGCCTGGAAAACTCAATAGCCTTGTCCTGTTAAACCACATCCTTCCATGTTGGGAAGCTTCCATCGTGGCTGCTGACAGCATCCTTAGTAGGATATCTGAGACCATGAACATGGCCAGAGCCTCAGTGAGGTGCTCCCAGAGCCACATCTGCCAGGCAGGCCTCCATTCCTGCTCCTGTGTGGGGAAGCAGGAGGGGAAGTGAGCCCACCCTCTTGGAACCTACATTCTAGAGCAAGGAGACAGCCAGTACACTAGACAGTCACGGACCATGCAAGAATAGAATAGGAAGTGGTTGGGGAAGGCCACCTAGGAGGTGACACTGGAGCAGAGGCTGCAGAAAGTGGGACACAGAACAGCAACACGGGAACAGAAGGAAGAGCAAGTCCAAAGGCCCGAGGGTGTGAGGAGCCAACGAGGCAGGTCTGGCTGACACAGAGCAAGAAGAGGATGCAGGCCACTGTCAGAAGGGGCTTCCTGGAGGCTCAGGCAGAGGTGGAGCTGGAGAAGGTGGTGAGTGGCAGATCTGGGGTGCATCATGAAAGCCAGGCAGAGAAGTTTGCCTGTGGGCTAAGAAGCAGAGGAAGGACTTTCAAGTGCTGAGATTATGGGGGAGGGGCAGCTTGGGGGGATCAGCAGTTTGGTTTTATTAATATACATGAGATGTTAAATTTCAGGTGCCTTTTAGATGTCCACGTGCTGAAGCTGAGTGGCAGGGGGACAAGAGTTGTCTGGAGTTGTCACCATGCGGGTATCCCCATGTAAAAGGTGGCAGAGCCATAAGCCTGGGTGAGATGGCTGCCCTGGGGAGCCAGCGTGGACAGCGATGGGACAGCGGCACGGCCGGCACCCTGAAGTGCTCCAATATCTGTCTGGAGTTGGAAATAAGCAGAATCTACCCAAGAAGACTGAGAAGGGACACTGTGACAAAGGAAGAGAACAAGAGGTGTCCCAGAAGCCAGGTGGTAGATGGCCTCAAGGGGTCAGCAGTCTGTTGTGTCATAGGCTGCAGAGAAGGGCCAATGGGACTTGACCGAGCAAATTTTGGGAGTGGTGGGGTACAGGCGCTGGAAGACAAGACCCAGCAAAGACGCCCCAAGTCTCGTACCCGTGATGGCCAAAACACAGAGGGGCCCAAATGCCCTTCAATTGTAGAACAAGTTGGTTGGAGTAAATATACTCCTGGATCACTACACAGCAATGAAAAGGATGAACTGCTGCGGCTGCTTCAGGCCACATGAAGGACTCACAAGCACAGTGATGAGCAAAGGACAGGAAAAAGGACAGCGTGTGGCTCCATTCAGTGAGGCTCCAAACAGGCCAAGGCAGTCCCCTCTGACAGAGGCCTTACCCTTGGGGACTGAGTGAGGGGCTGGAAGGGGGTGCGTTTCCGGGTCTCCTGGGGGCTTCTATGTTCTAAACTCTTGGCAGTCACACCGGGTGTTCACTTGGTTAAATTGTGTGCTTATAAATTGTGCACTTTTCCGTAGGCGTGTTACATATCAATAGACATACTCACGTTAAAAAAGAAAACGCTTAGAGGAGACGAAGTGTAGATGAACAGAGCGCAGCCCTTTGGAGTCACACTCTGAGCAGGATGGAGGAAGGCGCTGTGGCTGGAACCAGCAATAAAGTGTGCAACACTCTACCCATCGATGCGCAAGCGGCCGTGCACTCGGCCGGGTCCCACACCTGAGGGGCGCGGGGCGCGCAGGGACAGACTCCAGAAGTCCTACCATCCTCCTGCGGCTCCAGCAAAGGTCGCGCGTCCCGGCCCCGCGCCCCACCCGCCTGAACGTTCTCATTCCTCCACCACCGGAGAGGTGAGCAGAGCGCGCAGCGCACCACACACCTAAGGGAGGTTAGCAACGCATCTTGCAGCAAATACTGCACACTTAACTACGTCCCAGGCTGCACAGTCCCTGGGCCGCGGAGGGGACGCATGCCAAGTCACCGCAAGGGCGCAGCGCTGAGCGCGCACCAGGCCCGCCACCGCCTCCCCCGACCCAAGAGAGGCTGTGCGCCCGCGGGCGTTACTCAGCCTCTCCGACCGTCTCCCTGCACGCCCAGGCGGCCGAGGTGGTGCCGGGCTTCTTGGACCAGGACCTCGCCACTCCCCGGGGGGCCGCCGCCCCTCCGCAAAGGGCTCGGCCGCACGTCCTCTGGCCTCCCGGCGGTCGGGCAGCGGCCCGAGTGTCCCCAAGCCTGTCGCGCCAGGCCTGGCGCTTCCGCGGGGGCCGCGGTCATCGGCCTGGGCGAAGCGGGCCCCCGCGCACCCCGGTGCCCCCGCCCCTCACCGGTGGAAGGTGAGCTGCTTCCTGCGATTGCTGTAGCGGTTGCAGCACTGCCGGGCCGCGCACGACTTCGGCATCTCCAGACGCCAGGCCCGGCTGCCCCAAACAAAGATGGCGGCGGCGGGGCCTGCGGGGCGCGGCAGCGACTCCGGGAGGGGCGGGGTCACGGGACGGGACGGGGCTGACCGGTGGAGGCGGGGCGAGCGATTGGGGCGGGGCCTGCCGGCGGCAGGCCCTCGAGAGAGGGGCGGGGCCTCCGTGAGGGGCGGGGCTTGCAGGGAGGCTGGTGAGTAAAGGCGGGTCGGGTTATGTTCCTTAGCCAGCATCTCGTGCACAGTGCCCGCGACCCTGTCAAGGGGTGCTTCAACGCCCGGCTCAGACCGGACATCCCCGATGCAGGTTTTACCCTAGTTATGCTGAAGCGTCACCCTCACCTCCTTGCTCTGAGCCTCCAAAATTCACACACACACAACCCAGCTCTGGACAACTGGTTAAAGGCAGGCTCACCGGCCACCGAGGCCAGTATTTTCAAGATTTCAGTAGGTGTTGATTCATAGATTTCGGCTGCTCCAACGTCACATTAGAAAGTACTAGTTGACCATTAGCTGGTCCCAGATTGGCTAGGCAGACACAGCCGACTGACAGAACAGGCTCAGCCCCTTGGGACCTCCAAGTGGAAGGGCAGAATGAGTACGGGGCAGATTCTAATCCCACCTGCATAAGCTTAGAGATGGCTGCAGCTTTTACAATGCAGGTTAACCACTCACTGGGATTTAAGCTAATGTACAATGTGAAGAAATTGTGAAAGCTATTCACGTCTCTTCATGCTGTGGTTTGTTTCTGGAGAATTTACTAGAAAAGTGTATTAAGGGATGTGAGAATGTTTCATCCTGCTAAACCAAACTCACTCTAAACTTCCCAAGTCTTCATGTAACCATGATTTTGGGAGTTGGTGATGAGGGTCAGTCCTTCAGCACAGAACACAAACACCTAGACATGAACCTCAAAGTAGCAATATATTTATTTACAAAATATACAGTTTCACAGAAACAGCTTCGCTTTATACACATAAACTTTATAATTACACAGAACAATGTAAACGATGTTAAGTGTCTGGCCTGGCCAAAGCCGACAGGAGGGACTTGCTTTGGGGATGACAACTTTCCCTCCCTTCTCCATCAGCCACCAACCAGGAACCCAGAGATGGGCCATACCTAATTTGCATAAAGCTGATTGCAGCTGCCCAGCTCAATCGAACAGAAAAACCGTGGTGTCCTGACTTCTTAAGACACCACCCACAGGGATAACTCTGTTAAAAGAACAAAAGCAAATGAAGGAAACAGAAATCGAGATGAGTATCAAATGCCTTCCAGAGGCGTCACCAGGAACTGAGTCTTCTAAGAGCAATATGGTAATTGCCAAGACTGGCAGCTCCACCCTAAAATCACACCTATTCTTAAACACACTTGTAAAACTGTGGAGGTTTTTTTTTTTTTTTTTAAGAGAGAAACACTTGGAAACTTTGGCTACTGTCACGGTGAAGACAAAGGACAGGCAATGTCACGGTGCAGATCTTTGGCAAATTTCTCTCCAACTTTTCCTGGACTTTTGCCCTAGTCAGAGCCAGACGGTTGTCTGGGGAGAAGGTTGTTTCTAAGCCAGCTCCTTACTATTTTTCTCTAGAGTAGAACATCTCCCTTGGGGCTCTTCACAATAAAATGGATTTCAAAAACTATTTCTCTCTCTTTTTGTGTTAACAGAAACAACAGAATTAAAAATAAAACAAAAAAGGCAGTTGGCTGGTCAAGCATGAAAGATACTAGGACAAAATATAGGCTCCGATCAGCCAATTACACTTCAACCCCCCGATGCTTCAGTGAGAGAATGTGGACACAAGTCCGCCTGATGGCCCTACACATGCGGACCACGTAGAGAAGTCTCCCCGTGGGAAGACTGAGGCTCCACCTTGATGTCAATAAATATGCCTGACTTGGGCACTCTTCCCTCTTCATGCTTCGTGAGAAATAATGTTTATGAAGACACACTCATCAATGTACAAAAAAAAAATTTTTGAGAATGAGTATTTAAACTGCTAGAGTAACATCAGTTTCGAGGAACACTGACGTCCTCCCTCTCCCTCAAGCCTGAGAGCCATCAGTGTCCCGCCACATGGCCCTCCGGTGGAGGCCCGCCGGGCTTCAAACTCCCTGGCCTCTCCCGAGCTGGCCTGCACAGGGGTCGCCTCGGTCCAGGGCCCTTTTAGATCTAAGGAACTTTGCAAAGTTCAGTGGTACCTTCCTGGAGGCCAGCGTTACCATCTCACTCACCCACCAACTCAAACCAAAAAAATGCTTCAAAAGTCCTAACCTTGCCCCGTGGAACCAGCAGGCCAGCCTGTATGAGGGGCATACTATACCCATAAGGGAGGCCTTCCTCCCATTTTCCCTCCCCCCGCCCACTATGTGGAGAAAATCCTCCCCCAGAGACTGCCTAACCTTTAATGTCGCTGCTAGAACAAAGTGAGGGGGGAGAGACAAGGAGAGGATCCAGGCGCCCCCTCACTTGAAAACAGCTTGCTGGGCACCCCCAGGACCTCCAAAGCCAACTGGAGAGGAAGGGAACCCAGGCAGAAGTCTGCCAATACTTTTGGCTATTTCGTGCAAAGAGACAGGTTTTTTTACATCGTGCAAAACAGGAAACTGAGTTATGAACATGGGCCACCATGACCCCACCCCCGAACCAACCCCCTTTCCACAGAGAAGCAGCTGCATAGTGTCCCCTTTGACGAACTGAAGGAAACCTGGGGCTCACTTGCCAGCTCACCACCCCTGGGTGAGGCCAGGGACTCCAGCCCCAGGAGAACAGGCATCCCCTAAGGCAGGGGAGAGGGGGACCACTAAGGGAGGAGCGGCTTTGATGGTTGCTATACAGACACTTATGGTAAAAGACGGACTGGAGAAGTTCACACGTATGGCGGTTCATAAACAGGCCGGGGAAACATCATCTCCTCGCGCCAACACAGCGGAAGCAGGAGTAACAGACAGCACTTGTTCCGATTGGCGGGGGTTTGTCAACAATGAGAGCAAAAATGCACAACGACCACACACCCTCATGTTCGGCTGGACCAAACCCGCTGCGCTTGGGTGTGCAGTCCACCTCCACTGCAGAGACCATGGCTCCAGCAGCAGCTCTGGCCAACAAGGATTTTATTCAGTCACTGGCTATGTACAGTTTATACCTTGGACAGCTGGTCCTTTCATGTAGGCACCTGAACGGCAGGGGTCTGCCCGCGCTGGAGCTAAGAGTCCTGTGCTCAACTAAGACCAGGGCCAGCAGGCCCACAGTCCCTTTCGACTCCTCGCCCTCCAGCAGTCAGTCCAGAAACAGCTTCCGGGAGCCCATTCGGGACCGGTTGGAACGGCGGATGTCAAACTTGGAGTCCCGGCACTTTTGGCAGACAAACACTTCCGGAACGTTGGACTTCCGGATCTTTGCACAGGACAGGTGAATCCAAGTGTGGCACTCGTTGCACTCTATCATGGGGCGGCCAGCAAACGGCTTCATGCAGAAGCATGTGACCAGGTCCCAGGAGTCGTCATCTGAAAGCAGAGAACCATGTAAGAGTGGAAAAATCTCTCACAACACCCCCAATCAGAACCCCTCCCATCAGGAAAGCCACTCTCCAAAGGGACAGGGCAGCTGAGCTGCAGTGAAACCAATCTCAAGTTTCAGGGTGATACTTCCCGCTCTGAAAATGCACGCGTGCACAAAAAGCACTGAAATGTGTGGTACGAGGAATCCCCACAAGGTGGTTACTCATGAGCTATGTTATTTTCACATTTTGAGGCCTGCTCTGGAATGTTCGCTGTCTTCAGCTGTGATCATCCCTTCCTAAACATCTCGGCATCCGCCTTCTCACACCCTTTCCCCTGAAGGTGGTGGGTTATGCTCCCCTGTCCCCTTCCAAGGAAGGAACCACCGCCCTGAGACCCCGCACCTCATGGCAGGCACATGGGATCTCAGCTCCTCGACCAGGGATCGAACCCACAACCCCTGCAGTGGAAGGGGAAGGTTAGGGCCCTGAAACCCCGCTCTTAGCATCCCACCTCTGGGCCACTCACCGGAATCCACCATGATGTCTTCGTCGTTGCCCGTGCTGTCTTCGTCCCGGAACACCACCTGCTTGCCCTGCCGGACGATAGTCCGTTTGCCTTCAGTTTTTATTTCTTTGACCTGATCCGGTGACACCGTGGTGCAAGACCCACTGGAAGGAGTATCAGAGTCCCAGCCCGAACAGGGGTCTCCAGCGGCCTGGGGGATATCCTGCAGAGTGGGGCTCGTGGGGGTCTCTGCATATGGGTCGGCGGCTTCCAGCTGCAGCAAGCCCCCCACGTAGCCCTCCTTCCCAGGCACATCACTGTCCCTTCGCTTCCTCTTCTTCTTCTTCTTCAGCTTGTCGGTCTTCTTTCTGTCTAGCAGGAAGTTACTAGGCTTGGCTCGCTGCAGGAGGGTGGGCTGCAGGTGGCCAAAGCAGCGGTCAGAGACTGGCAAGGGCACGGTGGACGAGATGTCGGCAAAACTGGCATCCCAACCGTCACTGTCGATGGTACCAGCGGTGCTGTTGGCGGGGCTGGGACTGCTCCTCAGAGGGACTTCCTGAAAGGACAGAGAAAACACGGCGGCTTCTGGTTATTTCAACTAGCCTCCAACACCAAGAGCTGGCCCTGAGCAGAGCTTCCCCAGGACCCCGCCCTCCCCACTCCCTACCAGGTCAGGTCTGCAGATGTGGGAAACAAAGAACCCAGAGCTCCTCAGCTCTCACCAGTGCTCTTCTTTAGGAACACCATCACTAGGATTTAGTGTGTCCTTCCAACTACAACATGAACCCACAAGGGGGACCTCCAGCCCTGGGTGAACCCTCACCAAGAACTTAGTTGATACTCAATCCACTTCTGGGACAGGAGTGCCAAAGACACACCACCCTCAAGCTCTAATCTTTCCTGATTTTACAATCTCCCCCACAACTGTCCTCCCAAAGGATGTACATTTTAATTAAGTGCATGTAAATTAATGGTGAGAATGTTCTGACACTTTTCTTTAAAAACTTGGAGGCATCTCAAAATACTGCAAAATCCAAGTATGTAATTACTGCCCCAAAGCAGTGAGTTCCTCTCTGATTCCTTCAGGTCAATCAAGCAAACTGCTACTGTTTGTTGATGTGCAAACAGTAGCAGCATTCATGTAGGCGTTATCCACCTAGCTGGCAGTGGAAACAATAACCCAGTGCTGGGATCTGGCCTCCTAAAAATACTGGATTCCTTTCTCTTGAGTCTTGCACAGTATGAACCAGGCCCCTGAAGTTTGAGCACCCTGGCAGCGCTGGTCCACCTGCCCATTTCTCAGCAAGGAAAAAACGCCTTAATTTACATGGGATTCTGGCCACGAGTCCCTGAAGATTCTGTAATGACACCAACCAGGAGGCCACCCACCAGGTAGGGCAGGGTGGACTGGGCCTGACCCTTTGATCTGCTTGAACCCCAGGCTCCACCACCAATGAGCCTGTACGCAGAGTAAGGAGTTCCCTCTCTGTGTCATCTCCAGTGTCCTCATCTTCAAAATGGAAGAGAAAAAATAAATACAAAAAACAAATAGGGAATCCCCAGGAAGTCCAATGATTAGAATTCAGCACTTTCACTGCTGGCCCTGGGTTGGATTCCTGGTCGTGGAACTAAGATCCTACAAGGCATGTTGCACAGCCAAAATAAATAAACTACTAATGAAAAGGATATAAGTAAAAGCTCCTACTTCATATCATTATAATGGCCAAAAATAGTGCCTAGCCACAGTAAGCTCTAGGGGATTCCCTTGTGGTTCAGAAGGTAAAGAATCTGCCTGCAATGCAGGAGACCCCAGTTTGATTCCTGGGTTGGGAAGATCCAATGGAGAAGAGGTCGGCTACCCACTCCAGTATTCTGGCCTGAAGAATTCCATGGACTGTATAGTCCATAGGATCGCAAACAGTCAGACATGACTAAGTGACAGTAACCTCTCAATAAACACTGAACATTAGGAAGATATCAGTTAGATTATCTGTAAGCAAACTTTGAAAGTTTATCGAACCATTTCTAGGCAAGTCTACATTTTCCATCCGTCTTAGGAACCACTTCCCAGGCTCATCTAAGTCTGTAAGAAAGATTTCTGCCTGACTATTACGGCTCAAGTCCTCCCATTCAACCCCTTCCAGACCCACCACCTTGTCAAAAACTCTGGTTTTGCTGCCAGCAAGGTCTCTGAAGTGCTGAATTACCTCCTTTGGATAAGGGATGTAGCCTGCATAGGCCAAGACAAAGGTGCAGAATTTGTTGAAATCCTCCACGGTCCTGCGCCGCTTGTAACTGGGGGAGTACTCCTGTTAACAGCGAGAAAAGGGAGCATGTTTGGAAGTAGACACTTACAGGTGACATCAAAGAAACAATACTAAACAGGCTGGAGCTTTCATAGTCTGCCACTCAAAAACACACTGCTAGATTTACAAACGCTCTAGAAACAAGATAAGGTAAGTTTGGGTCAAGAATTAACAGTTTTCAGAAGGTTCAAAGAGGAGGTATGCGATGCTATGCCAAGAATACTGGGAAACTGGTTAGGAGATAAAAGACTGTACAAAAGTCTATTTATTAGTGCTCATGTGGCATTTTCTGACATTATCTATTAAGTTTCTACAGGCCTATTGAGAGCCCTAATAATTAACTTTTTTGCCACAAATTTTCCACTTTGAAGATAAACTGCTGCAGCTGAAGTATTTTAAGTGACTTTAGAAGTGAACTACTTTTCAACCTGCAGAGCTCAGACCTGGAATCCTGGACCTGAATCTCGCCTGACCCCTCCCCAGGCAGGGTTGCAGGAGGACCCCCTCCTCCTACCCAGCTCTCTCCTCCAGAGGAGACACTTCCTGCTGGTCCCTCTGGCTCCTCCAACACCCCCCAACCTAGAGAACAAACCAGAAACAATCCTGCTACTACCATTTAGGAAACCTAACTCTGTATATAATTACAGTCACTAAAGGCCGCCTGCAATGCAGGTTCAATCCCTGGGTGGGGAAGATGCCCTGGAGGAGAAGAAGGCAACCCATTCCAGTATCCTTGCCTGGAAAATCCCCTGCTCAAGAGGAGCCTGGAGGGCTACAGTCCCGCAGGCTTAAGGACTTGGACATGACTTAAGGACTGAACAACAAACCATTTGCATACTGAAGATGAAATACTAGGAATTTTGGCTTGTGTGTCCCATCCCCATTCAATTAAGAATCGCCCTCAACAAGAATTGATTCTCTGCTGAGAAAGAGGAGCTGGGAAGAAAAAGATTATTTGCTACTAAGCAAAACAACTGTGCTTTCCTTCGGTTCATTTGACTAGCGTATTTTACTTAGGTTTTTTTTAAGCACTTTATCACCCACCTCAGTCCCATCCTTAGGAGTTCAGCTAACATTTCCAGAGCCGAGGGGCCCACTCCCCACTCGGATGAAAGTAGGGGGAGGAGACGACGGGGTGGGCTCCGGCTTCTGCCCTAGTCCAACCACCCCCGCCCCCTCAGTCCAGCGCGCCCAGAAAACAGCGCGGGCGGCCTGCTACCCGCAGGTCTCCTTCCAAGGGCTCCACTTCTTTTTATTTTCTCAACTCGGTGCTAGCAAACCGCCTCTGCCCTCAGCCCTCGGCCGCCCAGACCCGGAGAGGCGCGCAGAACAGCGGCGAGGCAGAGTCCGCGCGGTACCCAGCGCTTCCAGCGCCGGGGAGACCCTGCCCCCACCCGCAGGGAGAACTGACCGCCCTCCCTCCGGCTGGGTGGGAGGGCTGCGGCCCTCAAACTCGCGGGGAGAACTTTTATTTCGGCGGGGAATGTGCTTAAGTGGGTCAGTGGCCGGGACTCAGTGGATGGCGGCGGTGCCCTCGGGCCCGGGGCGGGGGACCCGCGCCGCTCCTACCGCGCCGGCCGCCCCGGCCCCGCCAACGCCGCCCGTAAGAAAAGCAGATGGCGGTGCGGCCCCCTCCCCGCCCTCCCGCGGAAGCCGCTCCTCGCCGACAAGCGGCCCCGGAAGGTGCGGGGCCCATCCCGCGGGGGAGGGGGCGCGAGTAGCCGGGCAGGATTCGGGGTCCGGGACTCACAGGCCCCGCGAGCCCCCGAGGCGGCAGAGCGGCGGACTAGCCCGCCCGGCGCCGCCTCCCCTCCCCCACCCGCCGGCGGCCGGACCCGCACCCCAGACTCGGCGAGCTTCGGGAGAGGGAGGGGACCGCGGCGGGGGCCCCGGGGGTTGGGGGGCGGCCGGGAGAACCGAGAGCCGATCCCCGGAAGGAGGGGGAGCCGAGGCGGGGCGAGCCGAGCTCGGGGGAGGGGGCCCTGGAAGGGGAGGCGGCCCTGGAGGGGGAGGCAAACGCGCTGGGGGTGGGAGCACAGCTCAGGCCCCCGCAGGGGTGGGGACCCTGAAGGACGAGCCTCCCCCACCCTAGCCAGAGGGGGCGGGGGCCGAGCTGGAGTCAGGGGGCGGGGCGCGGGCCACCGGGCTCGGGGGGATTAGAGGAGGAGGCGGGGGGCGCGCGGAGCGGAGTCCCCTTCCGAGGGGGGCCGCGAGCCCCTCTGGGAGGGGGTGGGTGATTCCTCCGGAAAGCGGGAGCGCAGGGCGGAGGCGGCTCGGACTGAGTCCCCGGGGGCGGGGAAGGGGGAAGCCAGGCCGGCGAGGAGGGGCCGGGGGCGCAGACAGGTCCCCCGGCTACGCAAAGCCGGGGAGGGTGGGCGCGGCGACCACGGGGAAGGGGCGCCGGGAGGACGCGGACGCCCGCGGAAGGGACGCGGAGGATACGGGGGGCGGGGAAGACCGGGCGCGGGCCCGAGTGGGGGGCGGGGTTGGGCGCCTGGGGGGCGACGAGAGATAGCTTGGGGGAGGGGAGAACGGCGCTCGGCCGGCGGGGGTCCGCCTTCGGGAGCACCGGATCGGCCTGAGGGTGGTCAGGGGCTGTCGGGGCGCAGCTCTCACTCACCTCCGGGTGGAAAGCGGCGGCGCAGGAGTCGGAGTCCATGTTCAGGGTGGGGGGCGGCGACCGCGGACTGCAGGGGCCGGGATGCGGACGCCGGGCCGCGGGGCCGCTCGGAGCCGGGGGCTCTGGCGG